>NC_091479.1:100709571-101052314 GCF_036971445.1 Narcine bancroftii | reverse complement strand
CAAAATGAATGGCGGTGTAGGCTTGAAGGGCCAAATGGCCTCCTCCTACACCTATTTCCTATGTTTCTATGATGGAAAGCTGTGTAGTGGAATTGATCATTTGGAAAGATGGGAAGATCAGTGGCAAATGGAATTTAATTTTGACAAGGGCAAGCTGATGCACTGTGGTATGACTAACAGGGAAGACTCCATGTCCTATTCCTACCTGCACTCATTTTTAGATACCTCATTTATGTTCTCTTTTAATCACCTCTGCTGCAGGGAAACCAGATCAAGTGTATATATCTTCTGTTTGACAAAGGGAGGGAAAAGAGCCTGTCTAGATTAGGATGATTCCTTTAATAGTTAGTTCAATTATACAATATGGTATTATGGTCAATACTTAATTTTGATTGAGAACTTTTAAAAAATTATATACTGTATATAATAGTCAATACTATGTTAAAGATGACCACCCTATTTTTAGCCCAAAAATATGGTATTTTCCCTATATCGCCTGTAAAAGTCAACCTCACCCCATCTATTTTTAGTACTGGCTACCTGCCCATCTGACCTCTCAACACCCTGAACATGGACTTACCACCTGGTCCTGGACGCCAGCCCATCTGAGCTCTCGACACCTTGAACATGGACTTACCAGCTGGTCCCGGCCACCTTCTTGCCCATCCAAGCTTCTGATGCCTCGAAAGTGAACTTTCCACCCGGTCCCAGACGCCCGCCCATCCAAGCTCCTGACACATCAAACATGGACTTAGCACCCAGTACTGGCTGGCTGCCTATCCAAGCTCCCAATGCCTCAAACATGAACTTTCCACCTGCTCTTGGCCTCCCGCTCATCCAAGCTTGAACAACACAAATACTTACCACAGTTGAAAGGTTGACCCTTTAAATTCTACACAAAAAAAAGGGCACAAAATTCGTCTATTACACAAGTACATACGACTGGGCTGTCAAGTGAAGGTGCTGAACCTCTCAAGATGGAAAAATTGCTGCTGGCTTCATTCATAGAGGCGATTTAAAAACATCTTGAAGACAAAGATATCAAGAAGATATTTGTTGAGGAGACGTATTTCGAGGCAGAGTATTTACATTGTATCAGTGGAATGGAGAGGAGTTGCAGGAGGATTAAAAGATCTGCTGAGAATTGGATGGCTGAAGAAAATGGTGTCTTTGGAGCCTGCTGGAAGGGTTTTTTTGCCTTTAAAAAAAATTTTATTTGGGAAAATCTCCAAACATGAGAAATTATAAATGGTAGAAGTATGAGTTCCAGACAAAGGTTCAAACTACAACTCCTTAGTAAATTTTAGATCTTTTTGAGGTTATTCTTAATGAGGTTCATTATCAAACAATTCTACGACTGATTCCACCTGCATTGAATTCGTCCATCGTTATTGAATGAAGATCTACCGGGACCAATGCCTGAAGAGGGCGCACAAAATCAGTGAACCGGTGCGGACTCGAAAGGTCAACATGGCCTGTTTCCGCTCCGTAAATGGTTATGTGGTTATATGATATGTGCTGTTTAAAATTTGTTTGGAGTTCCATGCAAAAGGCAAAACTGGAATGTACCTGACATTTTAAATGTGTCCAATCTCCCTTTAATAACCCTTGATGAAGGAACAATTATTCTGCAGCTTGCTAATTTGCAAATCACACTTTAGTGTCAGAACCAATTGTCTTTGCCACCACCTGGCATGCGTTCTGTTCAGCCTTTAATTTGGACATATTAGAATTTCAAGGAGACATGAGAGAATGCAGCTTTTGGATTCTGGAGCGAACAACAAACTGGGAGGTTGAGCAGCATTTGTTGGGGGTAAGGGGGTGAGGGAATAATCAGTGTTTCAAGTCAAATCCCTGCATCATTTCCTTTTTACTCCTCACCCCACAGATGCTGCTCATTCTACTCTATCTTCATTATATTTGTGTGTGTTATTTTAAAGGTTTGAGATATTCCCATAGCACTTTTGAGCTACTTAATTAGTATTTAACGTTATTTAATTTTGTGCTTGCTGTAAAGGTACATGGAGAAGAATCACCATACAACATTGAGTGCTAATCAGGACCCTTCTCCCAACCTCTCAGTGCTGTATTGGATTTCACATTTACTTGAGCTGTGTATGTTTATTCAGCTGAACACCGCTTTCATGCCGTTTTGTTTCATCCATAAAATCCACGATATCTGGAACCTACAGCGATGCGGATGCTGGATATGTGAATTTTCTGGTTGCCTGAGACACACACTTGCAATGCCTGACCAATCAGCATTAAGAATAAACTGTTTAAAAGACAAAAGGCAGTGCAAAATTTAAAGTAATTTGGAAAAAACGTGTTGTAGTCTTTAATTATGTAATTCCCGTAACTTAAAAATTTTAAATTTAAATTTAAACCCCAGTCACTGGGGCTGTAACAGTGTTACGCTAACCGCTATACTAACCATCATAATTAAACCCCCTCCCCCAAATTTACAGATAAAGCCTTCCTAATATTCTTCATAATATACTAATAAAGATTCTAACTAGGCAGGGATAGGGAGACACTTTGGGAGAGTCACCCCAATGGCGAGCGGCATCAGCCAGCTCTTTATCCTGTGCAGCGCCATTTTATTCAAACTCAACTTTATTCAAACTACGGGTGCGGCACAACTGGGGCGCTCCGCTGTCTGAATGTTTGCTCCCATCTTTACCAAGGGTCTGTGTTGCTTCACAGAACATTTACTTTTACAATTTTAAACTTTTATTTAAATTTATTTATTTCCTCAGGGGTTTTTTTTCCACAGTTGCTTGGAGTTGCTGGGTGCTTGAATTCTGGATACTGGGGATTTTACTGTAGTTGGAATCTGGGAGTTTTCACTCATTTTAATTTTATCCAGATGTCTGATAGATGACAAAAATAATTAACATGGGTCTTGAAATTGAACTGGCAAAACTAGAGGCATCTTCTTGAAAGTTAATCACCTTCACTGTTACATGACAGCTGCAATTCAAACAGGTGTGTCACAGTTATAGTCCATCTATTTGCTGTAAGCTCTGAGGTTCTTGGGTTAACTTTCAGATTTTATTTCAGATTTATTGTCAGAGTACATACAATAAAGTGCAAAAGTAAGAGTCCTTAAATGAGTCCCAGATTGAGTTTATTATTGAGGAGTCTGATGGTGGAGGGGGAGCAGCTGATCCTGAACCTGCTGCTGCAGGTCTTGAGCACCTATACCTCTTTCCTGATGGTAGCTGAGAGAACAGAACTTGTCCTGGGTAGTGTGGATCCTTGATGATTGCTGCTGCTCTCCGACAGCAGCATTCTCTGAAAATGTTCTTGATAGTGGGGAGGCTTTTGTCTGTGATGTCCTCCAACTAACTTTTGCAGGGATTTCTGCTCCGGGGTATTGGTGTCCCCATACCAGACCATGATGCAGCCAGTCAGCACACTTTTCACCTCACATCTGTAGAAATTTGTCAGGGTTTCCGATGTCAAGCCAAACCTCCACAAACTCCCGAGGAACTAGAGGTGCTGACATCTTTTCTTCACGATGCCATTGGTGTGTTGGGTCCAGGAAAGATCCTCCAAGTGAGTGACTCGCAATTTGCTCACCCTCTGATACCCCCAGTGATCACTCGATATAACACATCTGGTTTTCCCTTCCAGAGGTCAACAATCAGCTCCTGGCTTTGGTGACATTGAGGGTGAGGTTGTTGTCAGGGCACCATTCCATCTCCCTCATGTATTCTGACTCATCGGCCTTTTTTATACAACCCACTACCGTCAGCAAATGTGTAGATGGTGTTGCTGCAATTGAACCAACAACAGATTTAATTTTTAAGATATCTGGGTAACGTATTATGAAGATGGCATAGTTTGAGGACCTGGATTTAGCCTCTGCATAGTTTTGTCTGAATCAGTATGAAGCAACTAGCAAGAACTAGTTTTAATCAGACCACCAGATGGAGCTCCAACTCAATAACCCATCGACAGAATTATTCTGTATGTTGGTTATTTTTATTTTGCTTCTAAGAGGGCAATGTAGACTTGCAAAAGTTTATTTCCAATGGCAGTTACTGTATTCCTTCTATTTTTTAATCTCTTTCACAGCACCCAAAACCAGTAGCTAAATTAACTTGCAACAAAAATAAAAGCAAAAAATGCTGAAAGCACTCAGCTGGACAAGCCGGGTCAGTGGAGAGAAATTGTTGAAGTTGACTGTTCATCAGAAAGATTAGAGGGATATGGGCTGAATGCAATCAAATGGCTCTAGCTCGGGATAGTCATGTGGCTTTATGCATGGTAGGTGATGCGCGATCAATTACACAAAGATTGAAGTTGTCGAGAGTGCAGGCTTTTATTTACGAGAGATGGACAGCATCTCTGTGTGGTTGCTCACACTGACCTAGACTCGAACAGGTGGCAGGCTTGTGGCATGACAGCCTTTTAGCGGGAAGAAAAGAGGGAGGAGTCATGAGCCAGTCAGTGAAAGCAGGGTCAACTAGTAAAGGTCATGATATTTACATATGGCAGCAAATATATACAATAGTGGTTTCACCACAGTAGGCCATGTCTAACCAATATTATGAGAGTTTTTCAAGGAGGTTACCAGGAAAATTGATAAAGGAAAGGCAGTGAATGTTGTCTATATGGACTTCAGTAAATCCTTTGACAAGGTCCCACATGGGAAATAAGACAACAAGTCAGTTGGTATCCAGTAGAGGTAGTAAATTGGATGAGATATTGGCTTTATGGGAGGAGCCAGAGAGTGGTAGTAGAGGATTGCCTCTTTGACTGGACACATGTGATTAGTGATGTGCCTCAGGGATCAGCTCTGGGTCCATTGTTGTTTTTCATCTATATCAATGATCTGGATGATAATGTATTAAATTGGATCAGCAAGTCTGCAGATGACTCTAAAATTGGGGTGCAGTGGACAGTGAGGAAAGCTTTCAAAAATTGCAGTGAAAACTAGACCAGCCGGGAAAATAAGCCGCAAAATGAGAGATGGAATTTAACATGGACAACTGTGAGTAATAAATAGTTTGGCATGGACTGGATGGGACGAAGCGCCTGTTTCGGTGATTCAATGAGTAAAACACGAAAGTCTACAGACATAAAAGCACAAAGAAGGAACATTGTGCTCTTTCTTGATTGTATGACTCAGAATGACATTTAATGGTAAGAAGACGAGCATATTTTGTCGCAGAGAAGTGGGAGGGATCGAGTGGTGTTACAGACAGGGTAGAAATCTTGAAAGGCAGAACTAGCTCTTCTCTGCTACTGCTTGGTCTGAGTACTTCCTAAATCCTCAGTTCTATCAAATTTTCAGCAACTGTTTTGCTTCCTGACTCCAATATTTACTTTCTTTTGTTCTCATGTACCTATTGTATCACCTCCAGTCAGATCAGCCCAGATAACATGCCTTCTTTTCTCCTTCCCTCAGAAGGAGAGGGTTAGGGTTAGGGTCATCATTCTATATCTCTGGGTTTTCGTAACAGGACAATAATTTCCTTTGCTCTCTCTTACCATCTCGCTCTCCTTTTGCACTCCTCTGTGCAACTTGGAACCCGGGCCAGCTTTTTTTTTAATTTGTCTGAGTTATGATGAAAAATAATCAACCTGAATCACTTCTCACTCTTTTTAACTTCACCACGTTGAGCAATAGCCCCAAATGATGCAAGCTCCAATCTGTGGAGTTGCCCAAGCCAACTGTCATTCAGTTCAACACGATGGCTTTGCCGGGATTCTGACCGACTCATTGCCAGCTCCAGACAGCCACTGTGTCTCTTATTTTTGTATCACTGATTCCCGTAATGAGTAAGCTACCAACCTTCATTTCTCTTTTGCTGATTCCTTTTGGAGGCCATAACCGCCACGCAAGAGTGTGAGGGAGACAGAATATGTTGCCTGAGGAGCTGATGGAAGCATGTTCTCTTGTGACATTTTAAACTTCTTCTTCCTTCTTTGGCTTGGCTTCGCGGACAAAGATTTATGGAGGGGTAAAAATGTCCACGTCAGCTGCAGGCTCGTTGGTGGCTGACAAGTCCGATGCGGGACAGGCAGGCGCGGTTGCAGCGGTCGCAGGGGAAAATTGGTGGGTTGGGGTTGGGGGTTGGGTTTTTCCTCCTTTGTCTTTTGTCAGCGAGGTGGGCTCTGCGGTCTTCTTCAAAGGAGGTTGCTGCCCGCCGAACTGTGAGGCGCCAAGATGCACGGTTGGAGGCGAGATCAGCCCACTGGCGGTGGTCAATGGGACAGGCACCAAGAGCTTTCTTTAGGCAGTCCTTGTACCTTCTTCTTGGGTGCACCTCTGTCACGGTGGCCAGTGGAGAGCTCGCTCTAGAACAAGATCTTGGGAAGGCGATGGTCCTCCATTCTGGAGACGTGACCTGCCCAGCGCAGTTGGACCTTCAGCAGCGTGGATTCGATGCTGTCGGCCTCTGCCATCTCGAGTATTTCGATGTTGGAGATGAAGTCGCTCCAATGAATGTTGAGGATGGAGCGGAGACAACGCTGGTGGAAGCGTTCTAGGAGCCGTAGGTGATGCCGGTAGAGGACCCATGATTTGGAGCCGAACCGGAGTGTGGGTATGACAACGGCTCTGTATACGCTAATCTTTGTGAGGTTTTTCAGTTGGTTTTTTTTCCAGACTCTTTTGTGTAGTCTTCCAAAGGCGCTATTTGCCTTGGCGAGTCTGTGGTCTATCTCGTTAAACTACAGATCAAATATAGCTCAATAGGACGAGGGTAGACAAGAACAGTGGTTGGCAGGGACGTGATGCAGGGCCTAGTTCTATGCTGTAAGACAATGGCTCATGTTGCCTTGTGTAACTTGTTAATTGTGTAAATTGTAAATGTGTAGATTGTGTAAGTTGTTAACATACTGAAAGGATGTTAGCAATGTCATGCCCTCTCTGAATAGTCAGCAATAAAAATCCATTTCAGACGCAGGCAGTGTCTGAAGAGCATTTCGTGCTGATTTAAAGTAAAATCTTACAAACATCAATGTTAATAGGTTGCTCAAAGGCAAATATTTCTTGCCCTACTAAGAGGTAGTATCAATTGACCACATAAAAGCACAGTAATTTATAACCTTATAATGTTCTGGCATCCTGATGTGTTAGTTTAAGCCCCAGAGTATGGTTTGCTATTGCAGGTTGAGGGCAACTGAACTGATCTTGAGATTGGAGTGCTCAGAAAGAGAAAGATACAAATAATTTATCATGTCACAGGTTAAACCCTCTTTCTCCATAATTCCTGAAATAAAATAGATTGTTTTCAGTTAATGTGTGTGTTTTATGGAAGAAAAGCAGTTGAAAATTGTCAAGATCAAAGCCTGAAGGCAGATAGCTGGCCAACTGCTCCCAATGTGTTATTTGAGACCCATGATATTACAACTTGTGGGCATTAAGCCATTTTGTTATTAAATAACAACTATAAATATTTTCTGGAGCTCCAGCTCTTATGTAGAGACACCCTGGCAAACATACCTTGCTGGGATCTATTTCTGATTCTTTTTTAAAGAAGGACCCTTTTTAAAATTCTGGTTTGGCAACAAATTAGCACAATTCAGGAAAAATATGAAAGCCTTAAGGTGCAGAAAAAAAATGCACTGGAATGTTTTCAGAGATAAGTAATGTGGATGGACTAAAAGCTTGAGTTATTTTTACAAACACAAATATTGTTGAAGGGATCCAAAAAATATCCAAAATGGAAGGTTCAAAAATCAGGTGATAGTGAATGAAAATTAATAAGAGAGCCAATTTTTTTTAATAGATGCTTTTTTTATATAGTATGCGTGGTTGAGCTCAGGGTTAATAGTGGAGGCGGCTTCAATTATGGTATTTAAAGTGGAGCTGAATATGTGTTTAAAATAAATAATTTGAAGAGCTTTGGGGAGAAGGCAAAAGACTAATTCTATGTGCAATCTTCTTGCATAGAGCCGGTACAAGATTAATGGGCCAAATGGCCTTGTTATACAGCATCTTCTGTAAGGTTTTGAATCTTTTACCATATGGCATAATCTGTGATGATGCTTTTCTGAACTTCCTTTAAACCACAGGCATGTTTAATTTTTTTTCAGATTCATATCACAGATCTCGCTTACATTTATTTCTTGTCTTCAAGTGCTCGATAACTGATGTTTCAATAAAGATTATTATTTTTGAATGGAAATTTCGTGTAATAGCTGCCACCTCAATTTGGAGTAAAAATCTCATGACCAAAGGAGTAGATCATCACTTTTTGACCAATTTACTATTCAAGGTTTATATTCGTATATCCATTCTTTGTGCAAATATAAGATAATTGAACTGTAAAGTTTATCACTACATTCTTATCAAGCTTATGAGTTTGGTTTATCTCTCTCCATGGTAGTAAAACCAATAAATCTTACGTCCACGTTAGTTAAGGATGGTTGTTTATCTGAAAAAAGTTTTAACACATCATCGAGCAAGTCAAGTTTATTGTCATCGATTGCACAAGTACAACCCAATGAAACAGCGTCCTCCGGTCCTCAATGCAAAACATGCTGACACACAACCAGTCATAATCCACATACAGACAATTCACATGCATGACAAGTAGTCATATATACAAATAAATAGATTGTTTTGTCATTTTTCTTTTTTTGTCGAGTGCTTCCTGATCATACCCAGCACATAGTGGGTTGGGAATTTCACTGTTGTGAGGAGCCAAATTGGCCACTGCTACCTTGTGTGCCACCATTTTCCAGTCATGAATCATAATGCAAATGGACAACGAGTTAGCTGTGCCTCAGTGAGAAGAGTTCACCTTTCAATCAAAAGATTAGGCATGCACTAATCTGCCATCACAAGGAACTAATCCAGACAAACATGAATGCAATCCTTGTGGAATGCTGCACTGTTAATGATGCCACCTTGTTAAGATGGAATGCTGAGTACACTCTTGGGTTTTTGAATTTTGAAGAGGGGTTGTGGAATTCTACCTGGTGTCCAATGAAATCTTACCCTTCAGCCAAATGATAAGCACATAATCTGATTGCACCTTCCTTCTTTGTTCCAGAATTGCCTATCGCAATCCCCTATTAGTGACTATACTTCAAAAGTATATATTTGGCTATAATACACATGAAACATCTTGAGATTGTCAAAAGTCATTTAAAAATGTTTTCTTTCAAACAACCCAAATAAGCAAGAAACCTTGTCTGCCTCTCTAGTTGCAGAAGACATGGAACATATTCCCAGTCAGGCCCTTGTCTGCTGTAGAAACCAGAACAAGTCGCACAGACCCCTTGGAGCAACCAATATAAAATGTTTTGTCTGCAATAAAGGCAAGCATACAGCATTAAAATGTCTACCACCATTCAAAGGCAGTTTAGAAACTTTACCTGAATTACAGGCACAACACAACCCTGAATGTTTCTTGCTTATTGTAGTTGGAAGTGACATTTTGTCTTTGTCAGAAACGTTACAAGGTTAACTTACAAGAACATTTGGCCCTGTCCTATTTTTAGGAGTGCCGTAGGTGGCCTGTATTTGGTGTGCTATATTCAAGGTTCTTATTGGACTTGCTTTGAGCAAATTATTCCATTTGGTTCTGCTGAATGCCCTCAATGAGGTGCATCAATGGTGTTGAAGCATGATATTTCCAACTTATCTTTTCAGCAGATAACAAAGTAAAGCACTTTACCTTTGGTTTTTGCTCTTTATCTGAAGTGCACAAAATGTGAAAAGAATAATTACACACACCATACCAATGAATATTTAAATCACATCCTCAATAATTGCCTACAATACTTATGATTGTGGTTTGGGCTGATGTTAGCAATTTTAAGAAGTGGAAAACAGTTTGCATGCAGCAGAATCAAACCACCAACTATCATAATAAGCAAACCATTGGGTATAGTTGAAAGTTATTTGTAATCTAGAAGGCCGGCAGTGTGAAGATTAGGCTTTCTGACCTCCTTCCAGTATTTTTTCCTATGTATCTACATCTTCTGAAATGGACTTGGGGTCACTGCTATTTTGAAAGTCATAGGAAATGTTTCGACCATTATATTTTCAGTGGCTGGGCCCTCTGCTAGGATGCTGGTGCTCTCTAGGGAAGAGAGTCTGTTGACATTTACCCTGTCTAGACCTTGAGGATTTGAATTAATCAGATCACCTGTGGTCTAAATTTAAGCTTACACCTCATCTCAGATTCTCCATGTGCATCTTTGTCATTCCCATGAACAATCCAGAAAACCAACAGCTATCCCCGTGAAGGCCAATATAGTACCACCCCGGTTATCCGGGACGGCCGGGACCGGCCCATTCCGGATAAACGGAGTTTCGGATAACTGGTCATTTCAAATAAAACAGCGCAGTCGCCATCTGGAACCGCGCTTAAACCAGCCGGGGCTTTTAAAGCATTAAAATAATGTTTCATTCTCACCACAGAATGCTGGCCTCTGCCGACACCTCCCCGCCGCCGGAGGCCCGAGGTCCCGCTGCTGCCGCCGCCGCCGAAGGCCCGAGGACCCACTGCCGCCCGGGGGGGCCCGAGGTCCTGTTGCTGCCGCCGCCGGAGGCCCGAGGTCCCGCTGCCGTCCGGGGGCCCCGAGGTCCCGCTGCTGCCGCCGCCGCCGAAGGCCCGAGGTCCCGCTGCCGCCCGGGGGCCCCGAGGTCCCGCTGCTGCCGCCGCCGGAGGCCCGAGGACCCGCTGCCGTCCGGGGGCCCCGAGGTCCCGCTGCTGCCGCCGCCGCCGAAGGCCCGAGGTCCCGCTGCCGCCCGGGGGCCCCGAGGTCCCGCTGCTGCCGCCGCCGGAGGCCCGA
The DNA here is from genome assembly GCF_036971445.1 of Narcine bancroftii. Taxonomy (NCBI): domain Eukaryota; kingdom Metazoa; phylum Chordata; class Chondrichthyes; order Torpediniformes; family Narcinidae; genus Narcine; species Narcine bancroftii. Next base: position 101,041,547 of record NC_091479.1, on the reverse strand, counting down.
GGACCCGCTGCCGTCCGGGGGCCCCGAGGTCCCGCTGCTGCCGCCGCCGCCGAAGGCCCGAGGTCCCGCTGCCGCCCGGGGGCCCCGAGGTCCCGCTGCTGCCGCCGCCGCCGAAGGCCCGAGGACCCACTGCCGCCCGGGGGCCCCGAGGTCCCGCTGCTGCCGCCGCCGCCGAAGGCCCGAGGACCCACTGCCGCCCGGGGGCCCCGAGGTCCCGCTGCTGCCGCCGCCGCCGAAGGCCCGAGGTCCCGCTGCCGCCCGAGATCTCGCTGCTGCCCGGTGAGTTGTGCACCAAGAAAAATTGGGATGTGAGGAGTTGGTGGAGTCGGAGTTGGGGGGGGTCCGGAGTCGGGGGGGTCCGGAGTCGGGGGGGTCCGGAGTCGGGGGGGTCCGGAGTCGGGGGAGTCGGAGTCGGGGGAGTCGGAGTCGGGGGGTCCGGAGTCGGGGGGTCCGGATTCGGGGGGAGTCGGAGTCGGGGGGGGTCCGGAGTTGGGGGAGTCGGAGTTGTACCATTTATTCCAGTTACATTGATTCCTTTCCCTTTGCAAAAGAGATTTTTGGTGACTCTATGTACTTATTAGGTCTGATTGTGCAGAAACATGTTAGAATTCAGGGAAGTGTGAACATTTGCTGATAGTGGGCCAGCACGGTTAGCGTAGCGGTTCACGCAACACTGTTATTAGCGCCAGTGTTCAATCCCATGCTGTCTGTAAGGAGTTTGCATGTTCTCCCTGTGTCTGCGTGGGTTTTCCCCGGGTGGCTCCGGTTACACCCTCCCCCCCCCCACCCTTCTACAACCGAGGTTGTAGGTCATTTGGGTGTAATGGGATGGCATGGGCTCGAGGGCCGAAAGGGCCAGTTACCATGCTGCGTGTCTTTTAAAAAAAAATTAAAACAATTATGTACTGTATTTGATGGCATATCAGACAACCCTTTTTTCCTGAAAAAAATCTTTCCAAAACTTCCCCCAAGTCTTATATGCGTAAGTGACATTCTGGAGAGGATGGTATTGGCGCCTGGCCCTGGTATCAGGGAGGGAGGGAGGGATTCCCCACTGTCCACCTGGTTCTAGCACCTGGTCCTGGTATCTGGGAGGGAGGGATCCCCCACTGTTTGTCCGGTATTGCACCAGGGCCCGATATCAAGGAGGGAGGAATCTGCCCAGGGCGCCACTTGAAGTCGTTCCCCCCCCCCCCCCCCGAGTGGTACCACCCCTAACTCTAACTTCCCCCACCCCTGAGCGCCACCGATGCTGCCACTATCCCAACATAGAAGATAAACATACCTGTTTCTCTTAATGTTTGCTCTCAATGAATCAATGCCAAATATGTCATGGTGGCCACCAAGGCCAGGTATCGTGAGACCTGCTTATCAATAAATGCACTAAAACATGAGCCTGCTTATTCGTCAATACACTAAAAAAAATTCTTTAAAATTCCTGCTGAAATGCGAGGGGTCTTAAATGCTGGTGGGTCTTGTATGCTGTCAAATACAGTACTTAAAAATATGACTGAGGTTCTTGCACTGATCCATCTGTAGTTTCAACCATCCATTCTGAAAATTGTTCTTTCATTCATAATTGCCATTTTCTGCCCATTAATCAATTTTCCAGCGCAATGATCAATCTCATGAGCCCAAATCCAGTACAATAACCTGGAAGCTTGCCAAATCCCCATTGCAAATCGAAATGTACTGTATTTGCTAATTTGAGCCTTTTAATCCTTGTTAGTTACTCCTCCAAAGCTTTTTGGACTTGTCATGAATTCATTTTATTAATCTCATTGCGATTTTCATGGTCCCTGACACTGATGCCAGGCTAATTTACCTATCGTTCAGTTTTCACTATCCCTTTATTTGAACAGAAGGATTATGTAATCCACAGCAACTATTCTGCAATCTTGGAAATTCTAGAATATCAGAATATTTAGGTTGGCTCAGTTTACAGCACCAGTGATCGGAACAGGGGTTCGAATCGTGCACTGTCTATAAAGAGTTTGTGTGTCTCCCCATGTCTGCATGGGTTTTCCCCGGGGGTTCTGGTTTCCTCCCACCGTTTGAAATGTACCAGGGGTGTAAGTTCTTCGGGCGGCATGGACTCATGGGCCGATATGGCCTGTTACTGTGCTGCATGTCTAAAACTTTTTTTTAATTAAATTGAAATTTAAAAAAATTAAAAATCAGAACAATTATCTCCTCAGTCTTTTTAAATTCTGGGGTGAAAGCAGAAAACCAATTAGATTTTAATGTTTTTGGTTAACTTTGTCTCTTACACTTGTGCAATGATTCAGTCATTATACTGCAAATACTGCCATTTTTCTCAGTATTATAAATTAACTCATTACAAAATAGCTATGAAACATTTAGGACACTTGAAGGTCAAGAAAACCACAATTTTAAAAAATCATCTGTCCACTCTTGCTTCCGTTGTTAAGTTCATTCATTCCAGGGAAGCCACTGACCTATTTTTAAAATGGCTCTACAATTTCATTCCAACAAGCATTCACTGGGATTGTTTTCCCTTTCTAAATGTGAGCTCTTCCTTCCTACTACATCTATACATTTAGCTCCATGCAGAGGCCACTGTTGCCATTCACTTCACATGACTGAGGCTACAGCTCTTTGCACTTATACACGCTACATTAAGTGCCATTTTCTTCTTCGTATAACCTAGTAGAGCAAAAGGAGAATCTCTGAATCGCAACATTTGCAATTCTGCCTTCCAATCAGGTGACAGCTATATCTCAATTTATTATCTCAGCTTCAAAAAAATCTCTTGCTTGAGTCCCACTTCAAAACACACAATCTAGGTTATCTTTCCAGTGCAGTACCGAGTGAGTTCTGCTTTGTTGGAAGCGCTGTCCTTCAAGAAGAGACCTCATTTGGTCGGACCATATCAAGATAGTATGACAATTCCAATAAATGTTAGATATAGATTGGTTCTGTATAATTTTTTTTATATAAACTATATCTTACCCCACAAAAAATAAATAGATTGAAGTCAGATCTTTCAGATCAATGTTTTAGATGTAGCCAAGAGATTGGTATTTTTTTACATTCTACATGGTCATGTCCAAAATTGAGACCATTTTGAAAAGAGTTAGGAATTTTCTTGGATCAAGTCACAGGAATTAAATTTCCACAGGATCCAATATTGTTTTTATTGGGTAATATTTCAGGGATAAGACCAAAAATGAAACTGAATTTATATCAAAAAGAATTTGTAAAGGTTGCATTAGCAGTTGAAAGAAAATGTATAGCAGTGACATGGAAGTTGGTTTCTCATTTAGGTTTGGAAAGATGGCATGCGGACATTCATAGCTGCATAACTCTTGAGAAGATTACATATAACTTAAGAAATAAATATATTTTAGAAAATTTGGTTCCCATACTTCCATATTGTAGATATAAATTTATAAATGGCTTTCCCTAAACGTCGTGAAACCTTGTTAACTCCTTGGAATAAATAAACAAATAAAACGGAAAGAGGTTAGAATTGGGGGAAAGGCGGTGATTCCTGACAATCAGGTCTGCACTTTTTTCTTTCCTTACTATTTGTATTTTTCTTTCTTTCTGCTTTTTTTCTGTCCTTATTGGGGTTATTATTTAGGGGAAGGGGGTTTGCGGGGTTTTTCTCTTTTTTGGGGGGCGGGGTTATCATGTATAATGGAATTGATATGACGATGCAATTATTATATTCTGTATTTTGACCTGAATACATGTATGGAAAATTTAAATAAAATGTTCCAAAAAAAGAGACCTCAAACCAAAGCTCTGTCTGTCAACACAGGTGGATGGAAAAACATCCTATGGCTATATTTCAAACAAATTTTCCATGATGTTTTGGTCAATATCTATCCTTCAGCATTATTTAAAAAGAAAAATACAATGTGAATTTAAAAACAGTAGAAGCAATGTCGACTATTATAAAATCTCTTGCCATCAGGGGATTGAGATCATCATTTGAAGAGCCCATGCCGCCTTTGATTGGTGATTTTTTTTTTTGTTTTTATTTTATAAAATTTATATCTTCAAAATTAGACTGCTATTTTATGAATGAACATTTTATTCTTCCACATAATTACGGCTTCATGTGCAATAGCATATGGAACATGATTGATTGAAATCATTTTGTTTGTATAAAGTCTATTTAACCATGTAATATAATGGTTCAAAACTGGTGTTAATTGTTTTCCATCAGTTCTTGTGTTTTCTACTAAACCTATAGATCAGTCAAATTGACATCAAATCTAGTGTTGCGCACATCTTTGCAGTTGCTATGGTGATTAACACAATCCAGCATTAACTTGTTCAGAGCATGCAAAACTTTCAGGTGGTGTGGAAATCTGAAATAAGTTATGAACCCTCGATAAAGATCGTGATTTATTTTCTTTATTCTAATAGCTTGCAATTTTAAATGGTACCTTTAACAGATTGCAAGAGGCAGTAGAAAATTAAGTGTTGATCCTAACAATTAAATACCAGAATGGATGACCAGAAATTTAGCCAGAGGTGACTTTCATAAAAACGTTAGATATTAGATGATGGGCGAATGGGATCTGGAGCAAATAATTGGAAAAGATGAGAGAAAAGGGGAGATTAATAACAAAAATGCAATTTATAACTTTACAATGTTCCATTCTAGGATTGGTGAGAAAGTAGATGAAAAGTGAGTAGAACCTAGAAGGTGTTTAATCACCCAATGTTCAGCTGTGTGCTTTAACTTGCTGATCAGAAATAAGTTCGAGGTCAAAGTAAACTATACAAGAGTTTTGCACCATGGAAATGACTTCTCTCCTCTGCTGGGTCACAGAAAGATCATCCCATGGTGGCTCAGCTTTGCAGTATACCTCGCTCCAACTGTTTACCAGAACATTCGACCTCCTGAGTCTCTACTTCCACATTATGTGACAGATCTAACTCCATCGCCATCGTTAGACTTGTTCCCATCTGAAGCTAATGACCTGCAAGATTGCACAATGAACGACTCATACCTTGGCATCCAAAGTCACGATTGTTAGCTATACTTTAAGTAGCTATGGCAGTACCACATTTGATGCTTGTCCCATTTTCTCATGACTCTTGAAGTAACAAATTGTTTACTGACTAGTTTTTCTGCTCCCCCAAAGCACCATGTATAATCCCCATCTGTGAATTGTCCAAGAAAGCCTTAATTTACAGTCTGTCTAAGCTGCTGCCATCTGCAGTCCTTCCTTAATGCACATCAGGTGTGATTTTCCTGTCTATATACACACTCTGCCAAATTCTCCACGCAACCTGTGGCAGACCCTCAAGTTGTCCTTTTTATTTTGACTTCTCTCTAAAATCTCTTGCCTTCCATTACAGTCCCATTTCACCAAGTTCTGAATTTATCTTCATAGTTTGGTTTCTGTTTGCTTCAGTGTGAAGCATTTTTTTTTGGTTACATTAAAGGCTCTCCACAAAGTCAGGTTTTCTAGATCAGTTCAATTGGCTTCCAAGTACATTGAGGAGCTTGCCATCTAATTTGCTGGCTCTAGGTGGAGCTGTGCTTTAAGTCAAGATGAGGATTTGTTTTATGTAACTCGACCACTTCTCAATTAGTCATCATCTTCTTAGGCATTCCTTTGGGACTGAAGATGACTCGTTTGTGTTTCAATTGTGTGGGTTCTGAGCTGATGGCCGCAAGTGGCATAGGAGATGGGTAGTCTGGGAGGTGGTGCACTGGAGTTGTCTATGTTCCCAATCTATGAACTTGATGTTCTTGATGAAATCCAGAATGCTTCTTCACACTGACTGATCAGAGAGCAATAAGAATCTACTCAAAGGGAATGTTATGCTTATTCATAGAAGCCCTGAATCATTTCCTCTGTCCACATGGTAACCTCTTCCTGTGATTATGTTCAGCTTAGGACTATGGTGTTGAGAGTCTGACAATGTAGCCTGCCCATAAGAGCTAGCTGAGTGATATTAGGGCCTCAGTTTTGGGGATGTTTCCTTAGTTGATGATGCATTTATTGATTCACTTATCCTGACGTAAGATTTGGAGACTTGGAGGAGATATCATTTGTGGTAACTTTAGAGATTTTGGGGGCCTGCAGTAGGTAGTCCATGTCTCAGAACCATTTAGAAGGTAAAACTGCTGTATTAATAATAATTTGCAGGATGTTCAAGGGTTTGCTCTTAAGCTGTCGTTATTTTAAGAACAGACTCGATCACCAATATGTATATGTACACATGGTAGTGTAGGATGACTGTGATTGGCTGCGAGTGTAGCCACACCTACTGGCAGGTCTTAAAGGATTGCTCCTAGCCAGACCAGGTCATTCTGGACTGGTTGACCTACTTGTGATATGCTCCAGTCTTTTAGTCAATAAAACTGTAATGCGCGCTGAAAGAACCAAAGACTTGTTGATCCAAACCAAGGCTTTTATTAACTAGCATATGTACAGATGGTCGTGTAGGATGACTGTGATTGGCTGAGAGTGTAGCCACACCTACTGGCAGGACTTAAAGGATTGCTCCTAGCCAGACCAGGTCATTCTGGACTGGTCGACCTACTTGTGATATGCTCCAGTCTTTTAGTTAACAAAAGCCTTGGTTTGGATCAACAAGTCTTTGGTTCTTTCGACGTACATTACACATAGCCCTCTCAACTGTGGCATCAAATAAAATAACAGTGACCAAAAAGTAATTAAAAACTGCTTATGCATGAAATCTAAAATAAAAAGAAAAGTTGAAAATACAGATAGGTAGTAACTATAGAGTTGGTGTTGATCCTCAACAAGGTGGTGTGAGTTTTAAAGGGATTAATGAGTGGTGGTATGGAGTGGAAAACGGGGAAATTTCTGAAAGGCAGGTTGAGAATGTGAAACTCGTTGCCACTGGAATTGATTGAAGCAAATTACTTTAAATTTCGAACTTGGTATGAACAGGACACATGAATCAGAATTTATTGTTATGACTTAGTCACAAAATTTAAAGTGTCTTTGGTTCATACATTATTCAGGAATCTGATGGCAGCGGGGAAAAAGCTGTCCTTGGGCCGCTGAGAGCTCGTCTTTAGGCTCCTGTACCTTTTTCCCGAAGGTAGCAGTGTGAAGCGGGCATGGCCTGGGTGATGGGAGTCTTAGAGGATAGAGGCTGCTTTTTTAAGACACCACCTCTTGTAGATGTCCTGACAGAGTGAAGTCTGGTGCCCGTTAATGTCGCAGGGCAAGTTAACAACCCTATGGAGATTTTTCTTGTTCTGTGCATTAGCACCTCCAGACCAGACAGTGATGCAACCAGCCAGAATGCTCTCCAAGGTACATCTGTAGAAGATTTTGAGAGTTTTAGGTGACGTACCGAATCTCCTCAGACACCTCACAAAGTATAGCCGCTGGCGAGCCTTCTTCATGATTGCATCGACATGGAGGCTCCAGGACAGATCCTCAGAGATGTTGACAGCCAGGAATTTGAAGTTTTTGACCCTCTCCACTACTGAGCCCTCAATGAGAACTGGGTCATGTTCCCCCAACTTCCTCCTGAAACCCACAATCATCTCTTTGATTTTTGCTGTGTGCTTCCTCATTGCCATTAGCGATTCTGCCGACAGCTGTGGTGTCATCGGCATATTTGTAGATTGCATTGGAATTGTGTCTGGCCATACAGTCATGGGTGTAAAATGAGTCGTGGGCTAAGCAGGCATCTTTCCGATGCACCTGTGGTGATCATCAGTGATGTTGTTTCCAATTCATACTGACTGTGGTTTTCTGATGAGAAAATCAAGGATCCAGTTGCAGAGTGGGGTACAGAGGCCCAGGATTTGGAGCTTGTTGACCAGTGCTGAGGGAATAATAGTGTTGAAGGTTGAGTTGTAGTTGATGAAGAGCAGCCATAATTATGAGTTTCTGTTTTCAAGGTGATCTAGAGCTAAGTGGAGAGCCAGTGATATTCCATCTACTATAGAGTGATTATGGTGACAGGCAAATCACTATAGATCCAGTCCTTTGCCTAGGTACATGTTAATTCTGGCCATGACCAACTTGTCAAAACATTTCACCACAGCAGGTAGTAGTGCTACTGGGCAGTAGTCATTGAGGCAGCTAATTCTTTTTGGGCACCAGGATGATTGATGCCCTTTTGAAGCAGGTGGGAACCTCTGACTGCCACAATGAGAGGTTGAAAATCTCCATGAACACCCCGGCTAGTTGGTTGGTGCAGATTTTCAGTACCATGCCAGGGACGCCATCAGACATCTTGTGAGAGTTCACCCTCTTCAATGATGTTCTGACATCAGCCTCAGAGAGAAATATCACAGGGTCTGAAGCCTTTGCAGGGATTCTCGTAGGCACATTCTCGTGGGCATAGAAGGTGTTCATCTTATTAGATAATGAAGCATCACAGCCATCTATCATGTTAACCCTCGCATAGTAGGCTATAATGGCTGGCGTGTATCTGCCTTTGTCTTTAGCTTCCTCCGGAATTGTCACCTTGTTGCAAAGATAGCCTTCCGCAGATTGTGCCTGGACCTCTTGTAGAGATTTTGATCCCCAGCCTTAAACGTCCCTGATCTCAACCTCAGCAGGTTCCGAATCTTCTGATTCATCCAAGGCTTCTGGTTGGGGAATTCCCAGTATGTGCATGTGGGCACTCACTCTCCATATCAGTCTTGATGAAGTCAGTGACACATGTTGCATATTCATTCATGTCTCAGAGTGAGTTCTTGAATATGTTCCGGTCCACCAATTCAAAGCAGTCCTGCCTCCCTTGACCATACTTTCGCTGTCTTCACTACTGGAGCTGGGGTCATCTGTCTCTACTTGTACACCGGGAGTGGAAATACAGCCAGGTGATCAGACTTGCCGAAGTGCAGTCGTGGTATAGCTCGGTATCCATTCTTCATGGTGGTGCAGTAGTGTTGGCTCCTCTGGTCTCGCATGTGACAAGTTGTCAGTAGTTCATTGGAGTCTTCCTTGGATTTCCCTGATTTATGTCCTCTATAATGATTAGGAAGGCATCAGGATGTGCTGGGAATTGTGGGATATGTATCGTGCAAGCAGCAGTTTTAGTTTGATTTGGAAATCATGTTCCGTGCAGGTGCCTGGGCTGTAGGCCCTTTTCCTATGCTGTACTGTTCTATGGAATGGAGGGTATTGCTGGCTTGGCCAAATGGCCTGCAGTAAACTGTGAAACTGTGTATCAGTGTTGAGGTAATTCCACTTTATTGCCACTCACGAACTCAGCTTGGTTTCAATAAGTAATCGCATCTAGTCTGTTTGATGATTTCAATCACTCACCACACAACGGCAACCTCATCAATGAAGAGCAACACAGAACAGTTATCCATAACAATATTAAATAAAATGGGGAAAAATGGGTCTTTCTGTTTTACCTGCTTATGAAAGGGATGGGCCTGGGTCTTACCTTCGCATGTTTAGTAAAATTCTTGAATAACCAGCTTGTGGTCAACAAATCAAAGGTCTTGGTTAGATCAATAAAACTAGAACCTTTTATCCTTCTTGGCCCCCATAATAAGGGGGTAGTTACTACAAATCCCTTTGGTTGGACCTCGAGGTAAATTATATCAACCAATTGTTTTACTAAAATCATGGTGAACACCCTTAATAGTTATGGGCATCCAATTATCTATATATTTTTTTAAATTGAGCTAGGATTTAGGAATGAGGATATTGTGGCCTTTCTTAATCCTTTGAACTCCATATCCTGGTTTTCAGGGACTACCAACAAGCACATATACTTCATGCACTGGTCATCCGGGACTGGTTTTATACCCAACCACCAACTGGTTCTTACTGGTGTTATTACAGTAAAGGTTTACTCATGGACCCAGTCTAGAGTATGAAAGATTAAAAATGACCAAAGTCCAAAGGGTTAATGTTAGGTGCAATTCTGCTCATGTAACCCAACATCTGAACTAAAACCATGACATCCATTTTCACTAATGTACCGTGAAGAGTTAGTACATAATTAATAATACCACATTGACCATCGCCAGAGGGCTGATATCGCCTCAAACCGTGCATCTTGGCGCCTCACAGTTCGGCGGGCAGCAACCTCCTTTGAAGAAGACCGCAGAGCCCACCTCACTGTCAAAAGACAAAGGAGGAAAAACCCAACACCCAACCCCAACCCACCAATTTTCCCTTGCAACCGCTGCAACCGTGTCTGCCTGTCCCGCATCGGACTTGTCAGCCACAAACGAGCCTGCAGCTGACGTGGACATTACCCCTCCATAAATCCTCTTCCTCGAAGCCAAGCCAAAGAAGAAAGAAAGAATAATAGGGACCATTGAAAAGGTGAGCTGTTCAAACTATGTTGACTGTAAAGTCATCTGAACCCTTCCACAGTAGTAGAAAGCTCTATATAAATGCAGCATTGCAACACCATGACTTGATCAACCATTTTTTAGGTGACAGCTCTGCTCTTTTCCACTCCCTAAAATGTAAATTATTTTCAAAGGTAAAATTTGGAGGCTTTTTGTTCATTTTGCTGTCAGAATCTTCAAGACATTCCACAGTACTTTGCAAACTATTTAATAGTCTTGGCATGCTGTTCCAACAGAGGAAACAGGTAAACAGTTGCCCGGCAAGTTCCCACAACCAGGACCAGAAACAAGACCAAGTCTGAAAGCTGCACTGTGTGGCGGGTTTTTCTTCAGGTCAGCTGTTTCATGCCAAGTAGAATGAAAGGGAAGAGGTCAATGTGGTCATGCGCAAGAATGAGCATTTTCAGGTACAGCAAAACCTGAGGTCATTGGTCATTCATTCAGAGGCAAGTTGAGAAACCTAATAGCTTTGCACACAAACCACCTGTAGCTACTGATGAAGCCATTTGATTCTGGACAAATTTACTCCTCTTGTTAAAAATACATCTCACAAATGATGAGTATAATTGACACCAGTAAGCTGAATGAAAAGTTACTAAATGACTTCTTGTTAAAGACCACACAGAGAACAAGATCACCATAGCAACTTGCAGAACCTGAATCTAAATCAGCTGGAGTCCTAATTATCTAAACGAGATGAAAGATTCTTGGAAACAGAAAAGGAGTGTCAATAGATCCTGTTACAAGAGATAACAGAACACAATGTGAACCCACCACTACTTTCGATATTTTAAAGATCAACGAACCCCATTTGGCAACACTCTGACCTTTGTCAGGTTGTAGATTCGAATTCCATTCCAAACACTTTGGTACAAAAATGTAGGCTGATAGTCCAATGCACTTCTGAGAAGTGTGACACTCCATGCGAAGGACTAATCTTCCTTCAAAGGAGAACCTAAACCAGTACAGGTACTCCCCAAGGTATGGTCATATCCTGGAATGGACATGTCAGGGAATTGCCCTACTTGTGATTCTGAAGAATAAAACGATCAATTTCTTTCCATTCTTCATCTCCGAATCATTCTCATTCTCTCTATTGCTGCGGACCCTGAGCACCATGTGGACTCTACTGGGCTTTAAAATCTGTCTGACTGTCAGAATATTGAGCAACAGAATCAGAAAAAATGGGTCACAAGGAGCTAAAATACCTCAACATGGTGGCCACCAAGGTCAACTCTCGCGAGAGGTTGGACACCTCCCAACATGGCACCCACTAAGGCCAGCTCTTACAAGAGGTTGGGCACCAGCCAACATGGCAGCCACCTTAAATGGGCCCAATTTTCACCGTAATCGCATGAGTTTTCTTTTTTCTTTTTTTTAAATTGTAGGTGAGGATGGACACAAATCACATAGGTTGCAAGTCAGGGAGTACCTGTACGACTTCACCGAGGATTTTTTATACCTGCTCTCCTTATCAGCATTGATCCCTGTCGAAGTCTTTAAACTATCTTCTGGCCATTAGCACATTGTTGTTGTGGGAGCTTGATATGCACAAATTGACATGGCCTTGTTTTGAAGTCGCTGTTGTGATGTACTTCATTAACTAAAGCCCTTTGGGTCCCACTGAAGTTATGTTACATAAATGAAAATCTCTCACTTCAGATTGATCAAGTCAAGCCATTGGGTGGGGAAACCCATGCATAAGTTTAAAATGCTGCTCGTAGAAGATAGAAATTGAACCTATTGCAGAAGTGGCATGTCTGACTTCTTGACATATTACATTTCAATTTACAGACAGTAATGAGTGCACAGTGTACAGAGCTGAAGTCTATGCAGAGTAGATGTCCATGAACACAATTTCATACCATGATTTGAGCTGACTTAACCTACACAAACATCCCCATCCCAAGAAAAACACACATGGTTTGTATTCTATATATACTACATGTTTGCATCAAATAAGGGGAATACCCAAAGATTATGATTGGAAAAATATAACTCCTAATTCTATGCAGTTTGTGGTAGATTGCAGCATTTTCAAACTGAGGTCTTTCCTCTGGAAAAAAAACTGCTGTATTCCATGTTTGACTCAGGTCATTGTATGAGAGTTTTGTTCCAATGTGCTGTGTAACAATAAGGTGGGGAAGAGGGCACATTGATGAGTACGATGAAAATGTCCAAGCAGGTGCCTTGTGCTGGAACAAAGCTGGACATAAAATCCTATTTGAAATTCTCAGCTGTTCTGTGCATGACTGCCCAGTTATGTGTTTACCATGGGAAACCACTCTTCCAAGAATTTCCACTGAACTCCTGACAAAATGGTAGGAGTTAACTGCTAACAAGAACTACCACGGAATCATAGGACTATGAATAGAAGCTCTATTTAATAAAGATATGTTTTAACTGGGTTTAAAAAAAGATCTTTGCCAAGATGGTTTATATATAGATTAGTCAACAGTGGTTCTCTACCTTTTTCTTTCTACTCACATACCACCTTAAGTAATCCCTTACTAAAATCAATTTGATTCATTATAATTTTGTCAAGAAGTGATTGGTACACCATATCCTCTCACTTAGCAAGACTTTGACAGCATTCCAAAATCAGTAATCTCTACCACCAAAAAAAAGCTTTTCAACACAAGGGAACACTAATCTGCAATTTGCTTATGCTGACCTGACTTGGAACTGCATTGCCAATTCTTCACAGGCACCAAGTAAATATTCAGGAATCGACCCTCCAACAAACTGGTGATTCAAGAAGATAACTTGTCATGGACATCACAAGGAGAATTAGGAATGGCAAATAATTAGACCACTGGTTCTCAACCTTTTCTTTCAACTCACATACCACTTTAAGTAATCCCTATGCCATCGATTCTCTGTGATTAGTAAGGAATTGCTTAAGGTGGGATGTGAGTGGGAAGGGAAGGTTGAGGATCACTGCTCTAGACCCAATTGCTACTGAAATATTTTGCTTGAGAAAAATTGTCATTGGCCCATTTCCTTTGGAGTTATGAAACCGTGCACATAACGAGTCAATGACGTACGATTAAAACTTTTTCTTTTCCCCAACATACCACCTTAGGCAATCTCTTACTAATCACAGAGTACCTATGGCATAGGGAATACTTAAACTGATATGTGAGTGGAAAGGAAAAGGGGAACAACCACTGAAGTAGTGTAATTGATATTCTTCCAAAAACAGAAAATGCTGGAAGTGTTCTGCAGATCAGGCAGCATCTGTGGAAAGAAAGGCCCTTCATCGGAACTGAGATCTTCATGAACTTCAACTGATAGTGTAGATGATTATGGCAAACTACGCAGGGGTATGAAACATTGTAGTCATGCTTCCGCCTCAGCATCTAAACCTATCAGTTCAAATTCTGTCATAGCAGGTGGGGATTTCAAGTAATTGAATAAATTTCAAATTAAAGACCTGGTGTCACTGATGTAACCATGAAATTACTGGTTTGTCATAAGAAAGTACCTGGTTATGGATGTCAGCACATTATTTCTTATGTTAAATTGAGACAACTATATGAAGTATTTGGCATTTTGTAAGATTCTAGAATGTAAATATTTAGGCATCGGCTGGAAATCTGCATCCTTAACGTGTCTGGCTTTTATATGTCCCTTAATTATGTGGTAGACTTTGAAATCTCTCCCCACCCTCGAGAACATCGACAGGGAATGCTGCCGTCGGAGAGTAGCAGCAATCATCAAAGACCCTCACCACCCAGCACAGGCTCCGTTCTCGTTGCTGCCCATCAGAAAAGAGGTCTTGGTGCCACAAGACTCGCACCACCAGGTTCAGGAACATCTGCTCCCCCTCCACCATCAGACTCCTCAACACCAAACTCAATCAGAGACTCATTTAAGGACTTCTACTTTTGCATTTTATTGATTTTTTTAAAAATTCTCCCACATTTCATTATCTGTTTAAAGTTCTTTATTTGTTTACATGTACATTATGTGCAGTTTTTTGTACTACCAATAATTAGTAATTAACCCTCGCACACAGGCAAAAAGAACCCTAAGTTGTATGTGATGTCATGAATGAACTCTGACAATAAATATGAAATCTAATCTAAATGTCATAGCACTGTCTGTAATGTACGTATTCAGTCAGTAATTAAGTGAAAAAATGCTGTTGTTCCAGCAGATATAGAGCCAATGCAAACTTGTTTTATTTTGAACTAACCATTATACATGGTGGTGTGGGTTGACTTGTCTGGAAAGCATGCAAGACAAAGTTTTTCACTGTATCTCTGTACACACAACAATAAACAATTCAATTTGTAGAGTTTAACAACGGTGTTTGTTCCAGAATAACCCAGTAGCGGTTCTTTTGAAATGCACAACTGGAATGCAGTGCACACCTTCCTCTGCTTCCAATGGAACTTTGTTCTACTCAACCGGTACTTTCTTCATCCAGCATCTTTCTTCTTTTGAAACCCAGTTGCATTTGTACTCACATTCACTTCATCCTTGGGGTCCTATATTTTGCCCAAGATTGTAAGGACAAAGGGTGGACCATTCAGTTCATGCATCTGCCCACCACCCTATTTTATCAGATCATGACTGCTCTGTCTCAACTTTATTTTCTTGCCCGATGCAATTCCCATGATATCCTCACTAACCAAAAATCTATCAATCTCAGAGCAGCTGACTATGAATATTTTTCAGAGTTGAAAAGTTCTAAAGATCTGCAATCCTCTGTGTGAAGAAATTTCTCCATTTAAATACTAAATTATCATGCCCTTATGCTAGACTATTTGTTAACCATTAAATTATTCCTCTGTATCAACTCTGTGTGTTTCAATAAAACCCTCTCTCATTCTTCTAAGCATTTCCCTCAATGTTTTTCTTACTATAGCTTTGGCATGTCCATGAACCTCAGTCCAGTGAACTTAAATTGCAACTCTCCAAATACATCCTTGGGTAAGGAGACCAAAGTTGCCCACTTTACTTCAGCTGAAGTCTCACCAAAGCCTAAACATTTATAATCTATATTTTACCAAATACCAATACAAATTACAGGTGACATTGTTAACGTAGCGGTTAGTGCAACGCCATTATAGTGCCATTATAGTGCAATGCCATTATAGCGCCAATTATAGCGTTCAAATCCAGCACTTTGTATGTTCTCCCTGTGTTTGCATGGGTTTTCTCCAGGAGCTCCTGTTTCCTTCCACCTTTCAAAAAACGTAATGGGGGTTACAGGTTAATTGGGTGTATTTTGGCGGCATAAGCTAGTGGGCCGAAAGAGCCTATTACCGTACTGTATGACTTAATTTTTAAAATTGAATTTAAAATGTAAAATTTAAATGTTTCATATAGTCTTCTCAATTTTATATAGAAAATTAATGTACTGATCTAACAGACTCCAGGTCCATTTTATAATTATTTTTAAATTTTTATAAATTTTAAATTTAGACACATAGCATGGTAACAGGCCCTTCTGGCCCACGAGCCCATGCCACCCAAACACCCCAATTATGAAGGGTGGGAGGAAACTGGAGCACCCGGAGGAAAAAGACACAGGAAGAACATACAAACTCCTTACAGGCAGTGCCGAATTTGATCCCGGGTCGCTGGTGCTGTAATAACATTGTGCGAACCGCTATGCTAAACGTGCCAACATTTAAATGACATTGGATAAACCAGTCCTTTAAATCCAAATGATTCATGCATTTTAAAATGAAATGATTTGGCATGTAAGGAACCTGCAAAGCTTGGAGTGAAAATAGTTGAATACTTAATTTCCTGCGAAAGTCTGCTAAAGTGCTGTAATCACCCACGGGGCACCTTGTTTTGATCTGTCCTTTGCAAGCATTTCAGTTCTTGACAAGAAACGAAGTGGTGTTGCATCATTATTGATTTGACACAGGTGACTCTTCCTATCACATACCAGGAATCCCCCTTCAGGAGATGATTATTTCCCTGTGGAACAGCAATAGACTAAAGTGGTATTCAACTCATTCATGATTGGAACAATGCAGATGGTAAGGCTGCTTTAATAATCTGGATGTTCAGAGCAGTACAGTTGGAAACTTGAGAAGCCTTATATAATATACAGCTTGTACTTGAATCCATTTCTTCCAGCCAATAAGCAAATTCTTTTGAAATTCTGTGAGCCATCAACAGATTCTGTGCAGATGGCACAGTAACAGCGTAGTAGCCATGTATGCACATGTAACACTATGAAAGGTGACCTTCAACTGTGTTAAGTGTTTGCCTTATTGATTCTTTTGGGGAGACAGCAGGCACTGTTGAATAATTCTCATCTCCCACTGTCAGACAACATCCTGCTGTCTCAAATATGACACCAATGAAGAGCAGGTGCTCCATCAATGCAGGTTGGGAGTGAAGAACAGCTGAAAAGAAGCATTTTGTGATGTTTTCTTAATGAACTGGACTATCTGGTAACACATCAATTTTATTCATCCTCTAGATTTAACTAAACGACAATTTTCTGAACTTTGATTTTTAATGTTTCTGTGCCAGATTCAATCATATTATTAATTGTCAGAAGTTAATTATCATAGTTCCCAGCCATCCTTCGGGAGTCCTGTCACCCAGCTGGCCTGTCCAATGGCCCCTTCTAGGTTTAAACTGATTGTGAACAGGCCGAGCAGTGGCTTTTTTGTTGCATCACAGACGCATAGAGATCAGCGCCCATGCTTGACAGGCCAGACCTTAGGGTTCTTGTCACCGGGTGAGCTTCGGACTAGCACCAGAGAAGGAGAACACCACTCCTTCCCTCCTGGGGACATTACGGGAACGCAGGAGGAGGAGGGGTCAACCAACACTCAATGTCTCTGAAGGGATACTCTAGTCTTGAAGGTGATCCTGATGTGGTGGAGCCTTTTTGTGTCCTTTACAGGACAAACAAGTGAAAATGATTTTTTGTGCACCTGACAAAGTAATGTTGAATCTAAATGGTATAAAATGGAGTTTGGAGACCTCAGTCTACCAGCTGGTTCAGTCAGCTTGTCATTCCTTTGCCAAGTAACCAGGACAATCATTAAAAAAATCAACATCTCATCCTGTCAAATTTTTTTTACCAGTCTGTAACTCCAAACTTTAATTGTTCTCTGTTTGCATCTCAGACCCTCAGTGATTCCCCACCATTTAATTCAAGGAAAGACATATTTCATTTGCTTCAGTGTTAATCTTTTTTCTAGTCAAAGAATGATGAAGTGGGCATCTTTATTGAGCTTCCAACCTTGTTCTAATGGTGTTATGTAAGAGACATGGAGCCCAGACGTGTAGAGCAGTTGTTCTCAAACTTTATTTTCCCACTCTCATACCACCTTAAGTAATCCCTTACTAACCACAGAGCTCCTATGGCATCCTATGCCATGGGATGCTCTATAGTTCGTAAAGGATTGCTTAGGGTGGCATGTGAGTGCAAAAAGGGTTGAGAACCACTGGTATTGAGCACGCTCCCACAAAGAGCCATGTGATAGTAACCACTGAAGTTGGTGAGTGAGGGAAAACCACAGATTGAAACACGAAACAAGACTCAGTTCATCATTACACCAATCCTTTCCGCCTGAGAAAGCCCAATGCTGGAATCATTCAGTTTTTCACATGAATTTGTAGATTTCTAACTCAGATTTCAGATTTATTGTCAGAGTGCATACATGACATCATATACTTAGATACTTTTTCTGTGGATGAGGTAGAATTACCACTTACTGGTAGTACAAAAATAATTGTACGCAGAGTATACATGTAAACAAATAAAGAATTGATATCAGATGTAAAGAAACGGACTGCAATACAGAGAGAATAAAAAAATCAATAAAGTGCACAAGTCAGAGTCCTTAAATGAGTCCCAGATTGAGTTTGTTGTGGAGGAGTCTGATGGTGGAGGGGGAGCAGCTGTTCCTGAACCTGGTGGGGCAAGTCTTGTGGCACTGACACCTCTTTCCTGATGGTAGCAGCAAGAACAGAGCGTGTGCTGGATGGTGTGGATCCTTGATGATTGCTGCTGCTCTCCGATGATAACGTTCCCTGTAAATATTCTCGATGGGGTGGAGGGTTTTGCCTGTGATGTCCTGGGCTGTGTCCACTACCTTTTGGAGAGCTTTACACTCAGGGGATTTGGTGTCCCCATACCACACCGTGATGCAACCGGTCAGCACACTTTCCACAACATATCTGTAGAAATTTGCCAGAGTTTCTGATGTCATACCAAACCTCTGCAAACTCCTGAGGCGCTGACGTGCTTTCTTTATGATACCTTTAATGTGTTCAGTTCATCAAAGATCTTCCAAGATGGTGCATCCCAAGAACTTAAATTTGCTCACCCTCTCCACCCCTGATCCCCAAATGATCACTGGATCGTACACCTCTGACCTTCTCTTCCTGAAGTCAATAATCAGCTCCTTAGTTTTGGTGACACTGAGTACAAGTTTGTTGTTGGTGCACCATTCAGCCAAGTTTTCAATCTCCATCCTGTCTGCTGACTCATGACCTTTCTTCATACAACCCAGTGCCATGGTATCGTCAGCAATTTTGTAGATGTGTTACTATCATATTGAGCCACAGAGTTGTAGGTGTAAAGTGAGTAGATCAGGGGTTAAGAATGCAGCTCCGTGGTGCTGATGGAGATTGTAGAGGAGATGTTCTTGCCAATCCTCACAGATTGTGGTCTGAAGGTGAGGAAGTCCTGTTTGAAACAGGTAGGTACCATGCCCTGCTGGAGTAAGATATTGAAGATATCCATAAAGACATTAGTATTTGGTAAGTGTAATCCATTGAATTGTGGCTATCATACACTTCAGGTAATCATTAGGCAAGATGACATTTAAAACTTTCAAAAACCAACTGAGAATAAATTTTGTTTCTTCACTCATTTGTGACTAATAAAAACCCCCATATCCAGCAACTATGGGGATTGGTAGATGCCAGATAAGTGAATTTTCCATTTGCTTGAGACTGAGTGTTGCATGATTGGTGAACTAACCGCTAAGGAGTGCCAATTTTAAACCTGTATTTTTTAACTGTTTATTTTCTGCTTTTTTTTTTTGCCATTTGCTTGAGGCTGCCAGTTGCTAGAATTCTGGATAACAGGGATTTTACTGTACATATTCTCTGCTCCCCACTCCCAGCTGTATAACAAATATTAAAGTTCTGAAACTTTCCATTTCCCCAATCCTTTGACACAGTTTTCCTGCCAAGTTAATTCTCCATCCCACTCTGATCTATTGGTCTGTGGTCTCCTGTACAGTTACAGTGAGGTGCTCCTCATCCACCATTCGAGCCTTCTGCATTCAAAATTTTTTTCTAAAATTTCTGTGAACTTGATTTTTCTCTCTCTGCATCTGTGATCCATCCTTGATACTACCTCTTCTGGTTTTTTTTTTGGCCCCTCTTTTTGTTATGGGAGTGGAGGACATACCTAATGCAAGCCACTGGGGATGTCTTCCTAATCTTCATTTGGCACACCTACATTCCTGCATGTATGTTCCTTGGCCCTTATTCTCACTATCTCACCCCTCGGCATTCACTCTTTTACCAGATCACCTTATAAGCAGCCTAACCCATGGCCACTCTGGTTTTGCCCTAACAGACACCCATCTCCTGAACCTTTCTGCAGTTTTATAGCACGTTTTCTCCCCTTCCCATTTCTGATGAAGAATCTTCAATCTGCAGAGTTAACTGTTTCTCTTCCCCCTTCAGAGGCTTGACCTTTTGAGTATATCAGCAGGTCAGACAGTGTACCTCATACAGCAAAGATAAAGATATGGAACCAACATTTCGGGCTTGACTCCTTCATCATGGTTAGACCTACCTTGGTGAAGGGCTCAAGTCTGAAACATTGCCCCAAATGTACCAATAACCGTTTAATCATGAGCTACACCATTGGTACAATTCTTTTTGAGTGTTTTATTCTTTTGCAGAAAATTCACCTTTTTTCATCAACCAAGACAATAAATAAAAATGGGCAAACAAGTCCCCTCATCACATACAAAAACATCCCATGAAAGGCTTGGACTTTAACGGGCATCAATCCCAAGAGGACATAGAAGAAAACATTGCAAGATATTGCGATAAAACGTGAATGTCTGCAGAAGCCATGGTTGAAGTAAAAACACGATGCTGGAGAAACTCAGCCGATCCAACAGTGTACTTTAACAAAGATAAAAGTTCTTGGTTATATTAAGGATAGACTGGATCGTTACATGGAGAGGAGAGGACTGGAGGGTGCTGGTCAGTGGGACTAGGAGGGTGGGCATGGACTAGTAGGGCCGAACTGGCCTGTTCTGTACTGTAAGTGGTTATATGGTTACATGGTTATATTTCGGGCCTGAGTCCGCCCTTCATCAATGCAAGATCTTGTTTCTGGGGAAATGTCACTATGTTGGTACAATACCTAAACAAAGCTATATTTCACTAGATTTCCTTTTTAGCACTGTACTTCAAACTTTCCTTTTGAGGAAGTGCAGGAATGCACCTGTGCAAAATCAGAGTAAGGGCGTGCAAATTCACCGTCTCCTTTTCAAATGCTTTGCCCTTCATGATATATTGTGCATCTGACTCTATAGGAAGAAACTTGCTGCAGGATGTGCCAACGACTATTACCCGCCTAAAAAAAAACATCGGTTACCTAACCAATGTTTTTTTTTAAATTACACGAGAGAAAATATCCCTGGGATTGGTGGAGTTTATCGTGATGAGTTTAATAATGTGATGACTGTATTAAGGGACTTAAATGATGAATGGGAAGTAGATAATTGTGTTTGGGTTCTGTATAAAGATAAGACTTGTTTTAATGCAACTTGTCAACAGATAAAATGTTTTCCAGCCAAAAGTATTAGATGGTTTTGCTGTAGCTTCTTAGCTTGCATTATGTGCGCACACTGTACCCTGATCCAAAAGAATTCTTATTCTTTTATATAAATGACAATTTGAAGGGGGTATTCTTGGTGGTGGCCATTTGGGGCTGTTACATTTTATGTTGTGTTGGCTTTTGTGTGTGCGCTGAGAGAAGATGGAAGAAGTCACACCATTCTGGAATAAATCGTAATTTGCAGAGTGCAAACCAACTGTTTCAGTATTTGGCACCTGATGTTCCCCCTGACACTGTACTGAGCTGCGTTAAACCCAGAGGCACAAAGGATGCAGTGGTACCGACAGATAAAAAGGATTCAAATTAGCAGAATTAATCCAGGACCTCAAAGGAATCAACTATTGTTACCAATTGGGAATAATAATCACTCATTTCAATGTGCGGTGTATTTTTAATGCCTCTCGCACCTAAAGTTAAAGAGAGGTTTTCATCTTTGAGGGATAGGGTGCTACATATTCAATCTTGTTGATTTTAAATGTCATTGCTGTTATTTGAGTGCTGTTGACAGTTCTATGGGACTTTGTGCCTTATTCAGGCTGCTGGGAAGCTCAACTGTGCTGCACTTTATTTGTTTATCTCGGACAAGGGCTTTGGAGCATGGCATTTTCATTGAAGAAGAAATGTGACTAAAAATAATCATGGCAAAATTCCAGCGAGCTTTGCAAACTAATAAAACAATCCAACTTCATTTCCCCGCGTGAAAGATGGGAACACAATGTGTGTTATATTTTCATCATTCCGAGTTTTTATTCTCCTGCTGCGGAGTGAATAAATAAAACATTTACTTTGTGTATTTTCAGCTGGTCCCACCTGCCATTGCCTTGCTGAGGACTGACAGCCCATTCGTCCTCCCCTCATCCTGTTACATTTAAAGAGCTCTGAACTCTACCTTCAACATTTGTTTTAATGTTACTAGTATAAAATTTAGTGTAACTTATACACCAATATTCAGTGCCCTTGATAATATTTGGGACAAAAACTCTCCTTTAATTACCCTTGTGGTCCACAGTTTTAAGTTTGTAAAATCAAACAATTCACATGTAATCAAAGTGCACATTCCAGATTTTAGGAAAGGTTATTTGTATAGATTTTGGTTTGACCCTGTGGAAATTACTGGACTTTTTATTGATAATGCTTCCATTTCAGGGCACCATAATGTTTGGGATATTTGGGTTCATCAGTGTTTGTGAGTACTCGGGTATGATCATCCAAACCTTAAGATTACCAAAATCAACTGCTGGGAGCCTCATGAAGAAGAAAGTGATTGCAAAAGGGCTGGTAGACCAAGTAAGATCTCCACTGCTGATGACCGAAGAATTCTCATCAAAGTGAAGAAAAATCCCCAAAGCCCTGTCCAACAGATCAGAAACACTCTTCAGCAGGCAGGTGTGGATGAGCCAATGTCTACTGACTACAGAAGACTTTGTGAACAGGAACACAGAGTCTACACTGCAAAAGGCAAATCACTAGTTAGCCATAGAAACGAGATGGTCAGATTACAGGTGTATTTAAAAGAGTCTACAGAATTCTGGATATAGGTCTTGTGGACAGATGAGACGAAGATTAACCTGTATCAGACTGATGGCAAGAGCAAAGTGTGGAGGCATAAAGGAATTGCCCAAGATCCAAAGCAGACCACCTCATCTGAGAAACACAGCAGTGGAGTGGGTGGGTGGGGGGGGGGGGGGGGGGAAATACTCGAACACTTATCTTCACTGATGATGTAACTGCTGATGGCAAAATGAATTCTGAGGTGTATAGAGACACCATATCTGCTCAAGTTCGAGGGAATGCCTCCAAACTCATTGGAGAGCACTTTCATCCTACTCCAAGTCAATGATCCCAAAAATACTGCTGTGGCAACAAAGAAGTTTTTCAGAGCTAAAAACTGTAAAATTCTTGAATGGCCAAGTCAGTCGCTCGATCTAAATCTAATTGAACGTGCCTTCCATATGCTGAAGAGGAAACCTAAGGGGACAAGCCCCCAAAGTAGCTGCAGTAGAGACCTGGCAGAGCATCACCAGAGAAGATGCTCAGCACCTGGTGATATCTATAAATCACAGATATCAAGCAGTCATTGCATGCAAGAGATTTGCAACAAAGAACTAAACATGACTACTTTAATATACATACCATGGCTATGTCCCAAATATCATGGTGCCCTGAAATGAGGGATTTATAAAAATTGCTGTAATTTCTGCTGATCATATACCCTTGAATAAGATCTGAATTGTTCACTATAATCACGAGTGAATTGTTTGATTACAAATTTAAAACTGTGGAGCACAGGGGAAAATAATGGAAAAAAAGTGTCTTTGACCCAAACATTATGAAGGGCAGTGTATTTGTCCAATAAACTCATACGTAGGTTGATTTTCAAAAGGCTGTATTTCAGGTTCCTATTTTGTTAAATTTAAATTAAAACTATGAAAGAAAAGATAACAAATGTTTTGAATTTATATAGTGCCCTCCATATTTCTTTTATTTTCTCCAGAGCTCCAGTTTTAAATTTGTAATCAAACAATTCACAGATAATTAAAGTGCACATTCCAGATTTTATGAAGGATTATTTGTATCTATTTTGGTTTGACCGTGTAGAAATTACTGCACTTTTTATGCATAATCCCCTCATTTCAGAACACCATAATATTTGGGGCATTTGGCTTCACAGGTGTTTGTGAGCACTCAGGAACAGCACATTGAAAAAGTTGTAAAAAACAAAAATCTGTAGACATTGTTGTTGAAGTAAAAACGCTGCTGGAGAAACTCAGCAGGTCAAACAGTTTCTTTTATATAACAAAGTTAAAAATACATAACCAACGTATCGGGCACTGTTTGACCTGCTGAGTTTCTCCAACATTGTGTTTTTACATTGAAAAAGTTTACCTGACTTGTTCTCATTTATTGCACCCAGATTACAGGAGAAAAGGTAAAGAAACGTTTTCTTAAAACTCAAGTCCACAGCTGCTTGCATGTTAGATTTTACAATTTTCACTGTAGAAAGTAGTACCTCAGTGCAATCTATTTAGTAAGAGGCTTCGTCACTTTCGATCAGTGGAATAAAGATTTTGATACGAAATTTAATTTACCCATAAGTTTTTAAACAACGGTCAAATTATTCAAGTAGTTTCTTCAGCATTAAATGACATTGGTCTTCTTTTCAAAGAATGCACACAGATTGACAACCAGTAAGGAATTCATCTGTGACATCATATTTATTTTTGTGAAATGGAGTGCATCACTTCCGACTAGAATTCCTCCATTTCCTTCATTTGGTTTTTGTTTCAATCCATTGTTGAATCATCTTCAATAGAAGTCCTTAAATTGTCTATCCTTCACCTTACAGATGGTACAGAAACCATATTACACCTTCTGAAGGCAATAAAATGTGGAGTTCTGTTACCGACTGGAAAATAAGCAAGATACTGAGACACAACTTTAACCAAATTACTGATGCTGGAAATGGTGATAGTGAAGTAGAGAATGCTGGAAAACCTTCAGCAATCTCATCATAGACAGCAGGCCATTCTGTTCTGCAGTTTGCGATCTGAGGGCATCAAGGAAGTTGCAGATTAGAAGAGTCCGAGGGAAATTTGGCAAGTAGCAGCATTGGAATGACAGTCTGGGTTAAAAGAGCGGCTAAAAAAAAAAGGAAACTAGAATAGAGCTGTGTTCTCTCAAGTATTGTAAGATTCTGGCTTATTCTTCATCTCTGACTCTGATCCCTTCGCATCCAAAGTCTCAGCTTTGAACAAAATGACTGAGTATTCGTAATCTTCTCAGGAAGAAAATTCCAAACGTTCACAATCCACTGTGAAAAAAGTTCTTCTAAATGA
Organism: Narcine bancroftii; assembly: GCF_036971445.1. Classification (NCBI taxonomy): domain Eukaryota; kingdom Metazoa; phylum Chordata; class Chondrichthyes; order Torpediniformes; family Narcinidae; genus Narcine; species Narcine bancroftii. The sequence continues at coordinate 101,016,541 of NC_091479.1, read as the reverse complement.
TTGAATTTGAACCTTGTCCTAGTTCTGGATGTAGAAGCCCATCAGCTGAGCTGTTCCATCCGAATCCAATGACTAATTTACACAACTTCTGGTTTCTCCCATTTGACTTCAAGCTGCACTGGGGCTTTACATCAATCTTCATGAATTTCAAACTCATTGCATCTCTGCTCATTTCTTGTCCTCAAAACTAATTCTTTCAGACCAGGAGGATATCGGAAAATCTTCAGCCATTTCCAATTTTGGTTTCAGTGTCCACAAACATGTAATTATATATATATAAAATCATATAAATCATATAAAACATCAGATGATCACAAGATATAGGGGCAGAAATCGGCCCATCAAGTCTTCTCTGCCATTCTATCATGAGCTGATTCATCCTTCCACTCAGCCCCACTCCCCGGCCTTCTCCCCATAACCGTTAATGCTCTGACTAATTTCTGCCTTAACTTCACCCAACGACCTTGCTTCCACAGCCACTTGTGGCAACATTCCACAGACTCACAACCCTTTGAAGTTGTGCCCTCTTGTGCTGGGAGGTATGGATCATTTGCCTGTATTTTGCCCATGTCCTTCGAAATATTTTCTATCCTTTTCGGGAAACATTTCTCACTGTCTATCCTACCCTGTGCCCTTCAAAATGTTGAATATCACCTAATTTTTCCCTTGCTGAACGTGAAATCCAACAACCTTTTAACGTTGGAAGAAATAAGATGTACATTAGATGCATGACGTGAAATAACCCAAAGAGCTTCATTCATGTTCAAAGACTTCTCTAGGTCTGAGCTAATACGGCCCCATAAACATTGGTAATAGTAAAATCACCCATAGTCTTCTTTGGAGGGGTGTCATAAGATATATACATCCCTCGTATAGAATGGAGACCTCATTTAACAACTCATTCAAAAGCAATAAAGCAAGTAAATTTAAATAGAGCTCATCTATAATTTTAATACATATAACTTGCAGTGAAATTCTTCCCTCAGAACCATAGAACACTAAAGCACAGAAACAGGCCCTTCTGGTCTGTTCCAAACTATCATTCTGCCTAGTCCCACTAACCTGCATCCACCCATCAGCCCTCCATACCCCTCCCATCCATGTGCTTGCCCAAATGTTTCTTATATGCCAAAATTCAGCCTGCATTTACCAATTCAGCTGGTGGCTCATTCCACACTCCCACCACTCTCTGCATGAAGAAATTTCCCCTCATGTTCCCTGTAAACTTTTCCCCTTTCACCCTATCTATACCCCTCATTATTTTGTATACCTCTATCAAATCTCCCCTTATTCTTCAACACTCTAGGGAGTAAAGTCCTAACCTGTTTAACCTTTCCCAGCCACTCAATTCTTCAAGTCTCGACAACATCCTAGTAAATCTTCTCTGCACTCTTTCTATCTTGTGGACATCCTTCCTGTAGTTAGGTGACCAAAACTGCACACAATCCTCCAGATTGTCCTCATTTTACTTAACAGGGTTTTTCCAAAATCATTCTGATGAAATGTATTTAAACACAGCAGATTACAAGTTTTAACATGGGCCCAGAGTGCGGTGATATTCTGTGAGTTGTTCCTGATAGATTCTTTACTTAAATGTGTTTCACTCATTCTCTACTCTTTGACTTATTGTCAACTACACCCTGTATTTTTGCTTTATTATTGTAATACCTGCTATAATTAAATATGAGCTGATTTGTCTGGATAGCTCACAAAACATTGGAATTCAGTACATGTGACAAGAAACAATTTATAATCGATTTGAAATACAAAGGAAGACTTATTTGATTCTGCTGCAGCATGCCCAGTATTTATTGCACATTTTAATTGCCTTTGAGAAGATGGGTGGTGAGATTCCTCCTTCAAACTCTGCATTCCTCTTGTTGAAATTGCTCCCTCAAAGGTGATGGGTAGGGAGTTGGAGGAATTCGATTCAGCAATGATGAAGGAATGGCAGGATGGAGTGTGTCTTGAAGAGGACCCTGCAGGAGGCATTTTCCATGTGTCTCCTGCTCTTGCCCTTTTTGGAGGCAGCACTCAAAGGTTTAGGAGGTGTGTCAGAGTGGCCTGGCCGAGTAACAATAGAGAACTCTCCAATTAACTTCCTTTTGTTGTGATACTGCAGGTTTTAATCTGTCAAGTGTTTAGCCAGACCCCCTCCTTTTCAAAGGTCACGACTCAATCTGCTCCCTCTATTCTCCACAAATGAAATGCTTTATGGTTCAGGTGTCAATTAGGTGTGCAATCATTAAATAGCTTCAAAAATAATTAATTTTTCATGAAGATAGTTGCACTGACAGGTGATCCCAATGAAAAGGCTTGTCATGCTTCTAATTTTCGGTGAAGACGAGGTGTATTTTTCTATGCAGGACGAATGACAACATTTATCTATTTCACATCAAATTACAATAAACTCGATAGTTATGCTCAAGATACATTATCATCATGAGGGGTGGGTTTGGAAACAATCTGAAGGGATAGTTATCTCAATTTGGTATTTCTCTCTGTGATGGGCACAGTCAAATCAAAACTCACTCATACATTGCATCTTCAATGGTCCAATCTCAAATACAACTTTTCTGACAAACCTCTGTCTGACAACTGTTGTGAAAATGTAAATTCCCACAGCTGGTCGTCTGATCAACCAGAGGCCACGTAACTAAAAGCAGAAAGGAGATAGTTCTTGTTACCTCACTTCAAAGTGTTGTGAACTAGAACTGGCTGCCTAAAAGGGTGAAGAATACATATTCAACAGGAGCTATTAAAATTAGTTTGGGCATAAAAGAGAGAGGGTAGTGGTGGAGTGGTGTATTCTGACTAAAAGTCTGCGACTAGTGGCGTCCTGCAAGAATCAGTACTGCTCCACCATTAGACTCCTCAAGGACAAACTCAATAGGGACTTATTTAAGGACTCTCACTTTTACACATTGTTGATGTTTTCTCTCTCTCTGTATTGCATAATTTTATTACAATTCTTTATTTGTTTACATGTGTGCATTGAGTACAGTTGTTTTTGGCACAGCCAATAAGTGGTAATTCTGCCTGGCCTGCAGGAAAAGAATCTCAGGGTTGTATGTGATGTCATGGATGTCCTCTGACAATCAATCTGAAATATAAATGGACAAATAGGGTGAAAGGCCCGTTTCTGTGCTTTATGACTGATGGGAATGCTGAAGGCTAGAGATTAGAAAGGGCTAGGGCAACCTGAGGAAAAAGGGTGGTTGCAATCTAGAAGGCACTGCCTAAGAAGGTGGTGGATGAAGGCACTCTCACAGCACGGTTAGTGTAGCGGGAAGCACAATGCTATTACAGTGCTGGGAACTTGGTTTTGAATCCAGTGCTATCTGAAAAGAGTTTGTATGTTCTCCCCATGTCTGCACGGAATTCCTCCAGCTGCTCCGGTTTCTTCCTACCCTCCAAAACAAACGTACGGGGTTTGAAGGTTAACCGGTGTATTTGGGAGGCACAGGGCTCATGGGCTGGAAGGCCCTGTTACTGTGCTGTATCTCTAAATGAAATTAAAAATTAACATTTAAATAGGATCTGGACAAGCATTGATGTGGTGCAAATGCTGGTAAACAGGGTTGACACAGATGGGCACTGGATGGTCAGTATAGCATGGTGGGCCAAAGGGCGGTTTTGTCCTCTATGCTTTTTTTCAAATATCTGTTATTCAATTAATAATTCAGATATAAGATTGCAGACGTTATAGGGGTCATTTATGTCTCACTATCTTACTTAATAATTTTACTCCAATGTAATTAAATTGTCTGACATATCTTTTCCAAGTTCTTTATTTTTTTTTACTCTCATTTTTATTTTAATACCAGTCATAGGTAGCATCTGGGCAATGCCATTAGGGAAGGGGTTTGACTTTTTCTCCTCTACTATTTTCTTCTTTCGTATTTTTTGCATTATTAGAGTTTTCTAAAAAAGGTAATATACGATTTAGAATATGAATTATGGATATGATTTACAATTTATGTATCTTAGTGATATATGGAATATCTTATTTAGTTTATGTCTAATTGAATTGTATATTTTTAATTAAAATTAATAAAAATATTTTTAAAAGAAAAAAAGAAAATATTCAGCACGGTAACAGGCCCTTCAGCCCACGAGCCCGTGCTGTCCAATTACACCCAATTAACCTACAACCCCAGTAAGTTTTGAAGAGTGGGAGGAAACAAGAGCACCTGGAGGAAACCCATGCAAACACAGGGAGAAGGTACAACCTCCTTACATCCAATGCGGGATTCGAACCCAATCGCTGGTACTGTAATAGCATTGAGCTAACCACTATTCTAACTGTGACGCCCTAAAACAGTTTTTACGTACCTTATTGAGCTACAAGTAAAACAGTGCCATTGACTTGAAATGTAAGCAATTTGTTCAACTACTTTAAACGCCCAAAATTCAAGGCCACCATTTTGATGTCAAAATGGTTTTGTCGGGCGCCTGCCTCCATTTTGTCCATGCCTCGATGAAGGGCTCAAGCCTGAAATGTTGCTTATGTATCTTTATCTTTGCTACATAAAGTACACTGTTTGACCAGCTGAGTTTCTCCAGCATTATATTTTTACTATGTCAAATTGATGCCAGAATTATTCCTTTCTCCTGCTTGTTTAATAAACATCCAGAGACAGAGAAAGAGTTCACAGAAGCAGTGGTTATCATCAACAATTAATCAGAGGAAGTCATTATTTAGAATTGGTGCTGTGGTGCTGCTTACAGGAGATTCACATTTACTTCCCACATGTTATCTGTGAAGATAATGAAATTTCAGAATTATTAGTGAATGTTTTTGAAACACTTTCTTTACAAAACCTGTGGGAAGAAGCCTTCAATTTACCTCCATAGTGCAGAGCATGTCTGTGGGCTGGTTTCCACAGGGTGGAAGATAATATCTGATCTGTGAACAAAATATTTACACCTGAAGTGCCAACAGGTCAAATAATAGCATTTTCCATTTCCCCTCACAGTGCCCGAGATACAATGGGCGAAAAATGATGACGGCAAACAGTTTCACAATGAAGTTGGATGACAGGTATGTCTCAACTGCCCTCACCTGTTTAAAATGTTATTAATTGTGCCGTTAACCACACGAGGTGAAAAGGGAAGATGCCAAGGATGGGAATGTCAGATGTGGCTTCAAACCACATCTGATAACTGAAAGCATGTTGTCTGTGACACAGTCAAACAGGGAAGGCTGGGGCGTAATTTCAGTGTTGTGATTTTGTAACCGAGTGTGGAATTGGTCATCTATTGTCTACACTCATGATTTCTCATAACTACTTAGGATTGAAATAAGAAAATGACAAGTTTATAATGAGTTGGCCAATGCAATCTGAGGCACGTTACACACCATTTGTGTTTAAAAGGTTGAAGTGAAAAGTTCTTTATTGTTCAAGGAAGAATGGGTTCTGACTGAGCGCTCTTAGGGCAGCACGGACAGCATAACCGTTAGCACAATGGTATTACCATTAGCACGTTAGGACAACGCAGTAATAGTGCCAGCAACGCAGGCTCGAATCTGGTACTGTCTGTGAGGAGTTTCTGCATTCTCTACATGTCTGCGGGTGTTATGGTTTCCTCCCAAAGTTGCTGAGAAAACGGCAATTGTACTAAAATGGATGATGCATTGAACTACTGTATTTTTTTCTTGAGAAAAAAATCGAGCTTGAAAGAACAGGATATTATATAGCATCAGTAATTTAACTTTAAATTAATATAGAAAAACCCCTGATATCCAGAATTCAAGCAACCAGCAGCCTCAAGCAACCAGCAAACAAAAAGGTAATAAATACGCCAATTTAAAATTGCTGTGCATTCACCAATCGCACAACACACAATCTCAAGCAGCAGGCAAATATACTTATCTGGCATCTACCAATCTCCATAGGTGCCGGATACCAGAGGTTTTACTGTAATTTAGAGCATTTTCTTGGCTATGACGCCACCAGAATGTGATACACCTCTAGCCTACTGCAGGGGGCAATCTCTGTACCTGCAGGAAGACTACTGAAGGACAGACTACACCTGGCTGGCTGTCAGTCACCTGACCGGGATATAGTCCTGAGCCAGCCTCTCCTGAACCAGTCACTCAAGAGCTACCATCACAGCCACTACTGTAGCAGAGACTTTTAGCCAAATAAAGCCTGTTGTACAGTCTTCAAGTTTGTGTCTTCTCACTCCTGCTGCAGTGCCTCACACAGGACATAGCTCGAAGGTTATGGCACCCTTTCTTGTGAAGCAGTCAAGTACTTCCACACTTCTCTCCTCTCAACTACATTAAAAATATTTATGTTATGTGAGGTGAAAGAAAAACAAGGCTTTTACTTAAATGTGCTGTGGTATCTGTTGACAATGGCTGATTTTGAGTCAAGGAATCAGCAAGTTATACAGCACAGGAACAGGCTCTTGGCCTCAACGTGTCTATGCATATTGCCCATCAGAGCTAAGTGCATTTGGCTACATTTGGCCCATATCTCTCTAAAACTTTCCAATTTAGGTAACTATTTCAACATCTCTCAAAACGCTGTCATTGTACCCATCTCTACCATTTCTTTTGGCAATCCATTACCCTCTGAGTGGACAAAACCTTCAAATTTTGTTTTAGACTCCCTAAACTCTGGGAAAATGACTACCATTCATCTTTTCTGAACCCGCATCTTTCTGTACACCACCTTAGTTTGCCGTTCAAATACTACATGGTTAAAAAACACACCAAAATGCTGAAAGAACTCAGCCAGTCTTTTCAGCATCCATAAAACGCAAAGATGTATTGCCGATGTTTCGGGCCTGAGCCCTTCTTCGAAGAATAAGCAGAATGAGCCAGAAGCAGAAAATCTCCAGCATTTCAATGTTTTCACTACACTCACAACATCTGCAGACTTTTGTGTTTCACTAATTCTCGATGGTGTCAGAGTAGTTATTGCAGCTGCCTTATTGCTCCAGGGACCTGTGTTCAGACCTGACCTTGAGTGCTGCCACCTTGACCATGTTGATTTCCAACAGTTGTTCCAGCTTCCTTCCACATGCCAAAGAAGATGGCACAGGACTATGGCAACATTTTTTGAGCTGTTCCTCAAAGATCCTCGACTTACATTCATAAGAATCTGGGTGCTACGGGATCCTCCCACCTTTCAAAACGTAATTGGGTGGCACGGGCTCGTGCCCCTGAAGGGCCTGTTACCGTGCTGTATGACTAAATTTAAATGTAAAGATAGTCAATTTAAATTTAACAGCAGCACATTGCATACATACAGCACGGTAACAGGCCCTTCAGGGGCACGAGCCTGTACTGCCCAAATACCCCAATTAACCTACAACCCCTGTATGTTTTGGAGGATGGAAGGAAACCCACACAGTTTACGGAGAGAAACTACAAACTCCTTACAGACAGTGCCGGATTCGAACACAGGTCGCTAACTATGGCGCTAACCATGCCACCCGTTATTATTGCACTGCCTGTTGCCCTTAAGTATAAGTTGACTTGCCTGGATTGCACGCAAGGCCAAGGAGGATGACTTGGATGCCTGGAGCTCAGGTTCACCGTGGAACAGATGAGAGGCCATGCAACTACGGAGATTACAGGGACGCAAGCTGTGGCAACAAGATGAAGGGATGGTGAGTTCCACAGAAACTCTGATCCCGAAGGGACTTCCTTTTGCTTCTCTTCCTCTTCTCAACGGAGTGGTGCCTCTTTGTGTATCTTTATGGGCAAACAAAAGTAAACAAATACTGTGTATCAGTAATAAAGGAATCTTGAAAATGAAACTCTTCTGCATCTCAGTAATAGAACATGCAGCAATTAATTTCAAAGTTGGGAGGGAAATTTTTTTTTTTTTTTTTTTTGCTTGGCTTGGCTTCGCGGACGAAGATTTATGGAGGGGGTAAAAGTCCACGTCAGCTGCAGGCTCGTTTGTGGCTGACAAGTCCGATGCGGGACAGGCAGACACGGTTGCAGCGGCTGCAGGGGAAAATTGGTTGGTTGGGGTTGGGTGTTGGGTTTTTCCTCCTTTGCCTTTTGTCAGTGAGGTGGGCTCTGCGGTCTTCTTCAAAGGAGGTTGCTGCCCGCCAAACTGTGAGGCGCCAAGATGCACGGTTGGAGGCGAGATCAGCCCACTGGCGGTGGTCAATGTGGCAGGCACCAAGAGATTTCTTTAGGCAGTCCTTGTACCTTTTCTTTGGTGCACCTCTGTCACGGTGGCCAGTGGAGAGCTCGCCATAGAACACGATCTTGGGAAGGCGATGGTCCTCCATTCTGGAGACGTGACCCATCCAGCGCAGCTTCATACATTTCCCTTAGTGCACATGAGCAGCAGAAGAATTTTGGGCAAGAAAGTTAACGGTGTTGTGAGACGAAATATAGATTGGTTTATCATGTGATGAGATGAAGGTCCAGTTTCCATGTTCTATGTCATGGAACCATTGGGACAAAATTCTCTTACTGATTACTTACATTGGTTTCGGGTCATTTGAAACTCAGGCTTCTCTGTCGCCAGGATCCACAGCTGAACTCATACCAAGTTAACCAGGTTTGAAGTGTTACCTGCCTTTTGAAGAAGCTGGAGTTGCATTTTGAAGGTGTTCTCAGATCTCCTGCTGTAACTTTAGCAGGTGTTAAGCAGGCTGCCTGTAGAAATGGCTGCTTAAGTCTCATTATTTTCCTGGATTTTTGTCAAAGTTATGTTAGATGATTGACGAAAACCCCTGTGGAGATTCCAGCTTGTGTTTTTCATGCATCCTTCTTACTGGGACATGAGTCGGCCACTTAACCCTTTCAGATTCCATCCAATGGGCTCGCATTCCAGCTGGAGCTTGGTTACATTTACAGTGCCGACTCATCCTTGTACAGTGCGAGTAACATCCAGTTTGCTGGACGGGGCTGTTACCAGATAAATCCTGACCCCATAAGGAGATATTAGCACAGATGTTCCTCGAAGAGGGCCAGAGAGAATAATTTCCAAATGCATGATTTTGGGAGCGAAATCTGAAATGGGGATTTACAACTGGACAGAAGTTTCGAGAACTGACCTCTCAATGAGATGTGGGAGAGCAGAAGTTGCGAACAAATGGTGGGGTTCAGAAATGGTAGCTCCTCATCCCTTGCTGTCAGACATAAAAATAAAAGCCTTGATGTTGGTTTCGTATCGTTATCTTTGCTATATAAAGTACACTGCCCTGCTGAGTTTCTCCAGCACTGTGTTTTTACTTCAGTCATCTTTTCTGCAGACTTCTAAATCAAGTCAAGTTTATTGTCATCTGATTGGAGAAGTACAACCTGACGAAACAGTGTTCTCTGCTCCTTGGTGCAAAACATGAAGACACACAATCAGACAAAGCACATACAGACAAACAATACATATGCAGGACAGGTATTTCATCTATAAATAAATAGATAAATAGATAGATAGATATTGTTTCATGAATCTGAGAGTCTCGGATGGTTAGTGTGAGCATTTCATTTGGTCGTTCAGCATTCTCACTGCCTGTGGGAAAAAGCTGTTCCTCAGCCTGGTAGTGCTGGCTCTGATCCTCCTGTATCTCTTCCCCAGTGGGAGCAGCTGAAAGATCCTGCATGCAGGGTGGAAGGGGTCCTCAATGATGTTCCACACCCTCTTCAGACAACTATTCCCGTCGATCACATAGATGGGGAGGAGGGAGACCACAGTGTTCTCTCTGCTGCTCTTTTAGACCTGTTGATTGATCTCCAATCCATTTCTCCGCAGCCACCATACCACACTGTGATGCGGCCTCCAGGACGCTCTCGATAGAGCTCCTGTAGAAAGTTGATATAAAGGTGGCGGTAGCCTTGCCTGCATCAGTCTTCTCTGTGTCTTTGTGTTTTACTCAAGAAGCTAAGAGGAGGTAAGAGGAAAGGCAAAGGGCTGAGGAAGATTTACTTATATAGGAGGAAGGAAAGGTAAATGATAGGCAACCCTGGTAAATTTGTACAGAGGTATGGTGGAAAGTGTGCTGGCCGCCTGCATCACTCACGGTCTGGTATGGAGACGCTAATACTACTGAGTGAAAAGCCCTCCAAAAAGTAGTGGACACAGCCCAGGACATCACAGGCAAAACCCTCCCCACTATTGAGTACACCTGTAGGGAACACTGCCGTCGGAGAGCAGCAGCAATCGTCAAAGACCCACACCACTCAGCACACACTCTGTTCTCACTCTGCCATCAGGAAAGAGGTCTAAGTGTCACAAGACTCGCACCCCCAGATTCAAGAATAGCTGCTGCCCCTCCACCATCAGACTCCTTAATGACAAACTCCATCAGAGATTCATTTAAGGATTCTCACTTGTGCAATTTATTGATTTTTTTAAAAATTCTCTCTGTATTGCACAGTCATGTTGTTTACATTAATTATAGGTTTACAGTTCTTTATTTGTTTACATGTGTACATTGTGTACAGTTTGTTTTTTGCATTACCAATAAGTGGTCATTCTGCCTGGCCTGTAGGAAAAAGAATCTCAGGGTTGTATGTGATGCCATGTATGTATTTTGACAATAAATCTAAAATCTGAAGAGGATTGGGGAAGAAGAAAGGGAGAAGGAAAGGGGCCAGTGGGGAAAGCTGAGGTGGGGAGTGGGTGTTGAGAAAACAAGGGGGGAATTGGAGAAGTCGATGTTGATAGTTGACATTTCTGGCAGAAATCCTTCATGAGGTAGAGCAAGGAATGGACAGAGCAAGGCACTATGTTTGACACCCAATAGTGTTTGAATTCTTGAGCACAAAAAGCTATTTAAGGGTAGAACTCAAGAATATTATACTTCAAATTTGCACTCCATAAACTCATTCGCTTCAAACCTTTGGTTTTCAGACTACATGGTGTGGTTAGCATCACGGTTCACGTTATGCTGTTACGGCACCAGGGACTGAAATTCGAATCCAGCGCTGTCTGTAAGGAGCTTGTACATTCTCCCTATGTCTGCATGGGTTTCCTCCAGATGTTCCACTCTCCTCCCCCCCCCACCACTGTTTAAAAGCGTACTGGGGTTGTAGGTCATTTGAGTTTATTTGGCAGCACGGGCTCGTGGGCCGAAAGGGCCTGTTACTGTGCTGTATATCTGAATTAAATTAAATTGATTTCTGCTCAAATTCTAGCATTAACAACTCCAATTTTAAAGACAAAATCCCCATGTGACGGGTTCTTGAAGTGGAAGGTGTGATTTTCCTTTAAGCCACTCATGGCAAGTTCAGAACATGATCCTGCCGCATCAGTCACAGAGACGCTGTATTTTCCATACCAAGAGCCAAGAACTTGGCTGTGCCAAGTAATTACAATGGGAAGGAAAAGGGCTTGTGACAACCCAGTTCCTACAGGATCCAAAACTTGCTGAGACGTCAATCTGACAAAAGACTGCCGTCTCTTTCTGCCCTCTGTTCCTTTACACGTCACTGGCTGAAATAACACCGAAGATGGGGTGGCAGGGTTAGTGCAGCGGTCAGCGCAATGCCATTACAGCACCAGTGACCTGGGTTCAAATCCGACACTGCCTGCGTGGGTTTCCTCCAGGTGCTGTGGTTTCTTCTCACCCTTTAAAAATGTGCGGGGTTTGGAGGTTAATTTTTGTATTTGGGTGGCACAGGCTCGTGGGCCGGAAGGCCCTGTTACTGAGCTGTATGGCTAAATTTTAAAAAAATTAAATAATGGTAATTATTGTTTGCCATAATTATTAATATCCCCATGCCTCAACACTGAAAATTGTTCATGCCCCCCCCCACCCCCATCTTCATAGCTATGCCCCACATGACCAATTAACCTACTAATTCCATATGTCTTTGGAACTTGAGAGAAACCGGAGCACCCGGAGAAAACCAATGTAGCTGACAGGCTCCTGACGGACAGCGCCAGATTCCAACCCGGATCACTGCTGCTGTAATAACGGCATGCTAACCGCGCTACCCTATAAATAAGTTAAAAAAAAACAAAATACATCAATGTTAGTTGTATGCAAAGCTCCTGAGAAGCATTTGTATTTTCCAAATAGCATTCAGCGGCATGTGGAAAATCAAACGTATCTATTAATTTTAATTAATTTTTAATTTTTAATATTAATTAGACATACAGCACGAGTCCATGTCACCCAATTTACACCCAAATGGTGTACGTTTCAAATGGTGGGAGGACACCGGAGCCCCCAGAGAAAACCCATGCAGACACGGGGAGAATGTATAAACTCCTTACAGACAGCGCGAGATTCGAACCCCCGTCCCGATCACTGGCGCTGTAAAGACATTGCGCTAACCGCAATGTCAACCGCACCACCCTAAATGTGAAGCATTCAGTTGAGAGCATTTGAAGTTTTGATGTATTCAGATCTTCAGTTCTGACATCTGCACATTCCACACCATTCACTATAGTCTGCACTTTTTACAATTCTGCAAAACCTTCCTGCCCAAAGTCACTTAGCTGATATTAATGATGCTACAAATCCACTGGCTCAGGAGTCATTGCAAAATATCTGCACTTTAAAACCTGGAATCAGCTGCATGGTTAACATTATAAAATATTATCATCCTAGATTTTTATCAATGTAAATAAAATTTCCATTTTAAGTATTTTTTAATCAGTTCAAGCCAAAAATTCCAAGCTTTATCCATCTAACCACTGAGGTTTGCAAAGATAGAAACTAGAGGACATGGGTTTAGGGTGAAAGGGGAAAGGTTTAAAAGGAACATTAGGGGGAGCTTTCTCACACAGAGTGGTGGGAATGTGGAATAAGCTGCCATCTGAATTGGTAAATGCAGTTCAATTTTGACATTTAAATTAATTTAATTTTTAAAATGTATACATCCAGCACGGTAACAGGCCCTTCCAGCCACGAGCCCGTGCTGCCCCCAAAGACACAAATACACCCATTAACCTACTGTCTTCGTACATTTTTAAAGGGTGGGAGGAAACTGGTGCACTCAGAGGAAACCCATGTAGACATGGGGAGAACATACAAACTCCTTACCGACAGTGCCAGATTAAAACCCAGGTAACTGGCGCTGTAACAGCGTTGCGCTAACCGCTACACTAACTGGGCCACCTCACATTTAAGAAAAAATTGGACAGATACATGGATGGGAGGACTATGTTCAAGGTACAGGTCAGTGGTACTAGACAGAATTCGGCACAGATTAGAAGGGCTGTAATGTTCTGTGGTTCCATGATAAGATGTGAGCAAATTCTGAAGTCTCACAACGAGCATAGTAATTTTGTTCCAAATTGCCTGTAGTGTTCAAGAATAGGGGGCACAGTGGCATAGCAGTTAGCACAATGCCTTTACTCCCACCGTTGTAGGTTAATTGGGTATAAGTTTGGTGACATAGACACGTAGGCCTAAATCTATGTCTAAATTTAAATTTAAAAATATCTCCATGCTGTAATATTTTTAAGGAGGAGTGAAAATATTTTTGTCCATCAGGCAAAGTGAATGCAAAAACTCAAGAAACCTTTTGTACCAAGAAGCCATGAGAGACTGTAGTTACTGGAGTTTGGAATAATGAGCTGCTGGAGGATGTCACCAGGTCAGTCAGTATCTGTGGAGTCAAAGGGATGGTTAACGTTCTTGGCTGAGACCCTGCATCAGGACTGAGCAGGCAAAAGGGGTTCAGCAAATATAAAGAAGTGAGGGACAGGGGCAAGGTAGGAGCTGGCAAGCGATTGGTGAATCCAGGAGAGGAGGGATTGATGAACAGATGGAATCAAGTGTGGGGAGAGAAGGTGGAGATGGTGTCAGGCTAGGACATAATGTGGGGACAACAGAGTACCACAGATAATGCAATTTGAAAAGAAAGGAAGGTGATGAATGGAACTAGATAAGGGAGGGATGGTGAATAGATAGGAATAGTTGGGGGGAGTGTTGGAGACAGAGAAAGCATCATCTCCCTCACCCACCTTCTGACGTTGAGTGGTCTGCCCTCAGCAGATGCCTGTTTCATGCCCATGAACCCATACCTCAACGGGTTCTTACTCCTGACATGACGCCCAGCTCTTCTTTCTCCCGTTGCTGGCCAGTTACTTCACCCCTCCCCCTCACCTCTACACTCTCAGCCCCAAAGAAAGGTCTCATTCCAAAACATCGATTATCCCTTTGACTCTGCAAAGCGGAGAGCAGCATGGTTAGCGTGGCGGTTAGCGCAATGACGTTACAGCACCAGTGACCCACGTTCGAATCCCGCGCTGTCTGTAAGGAGTTTGTATGTTCTTCCCATGTCTGTGTGGGTTTCCTCCGGGTGCTCTGGTTTCCTCCCATCCTTCAAAATGTATCGGGATTTTAGGTTAATAGATGCATTTGGAGAATGGGATTGTGGACTGGAAGGGCCTGTTACCATGCTGTACGTCTACATTTTTTAAAAAAATGTATAATTTAGATTCTTCCTGTCCCATACTGAGTTCCCATAGCAACTCACCTTTTGCTTTGAATCAAGCCTGGCACACGTTCCAATGTGTCAGACCACTTGGATGCATTTCACTTCATGTTAAACTTGCTTTTCATCATTCAAATATCGAGGGTGGACACACATCAGAGCAAGGGTAATTAAAAATGGACCGGATTTACAATTGTTTATCTTCAAGTCCTCTGAGGAAACATCAAAGTCCACTATGTCTTTCAAAGTGGAAGTCTTTTTTACTCCATTCATTTTACATGCACAAATCTGTTGGCTGGTTTCAAATCAGTGACAAATGTTTTCATTCAAGAGAGCCGTTTGATTTTGGGTCAATTGCAAACAAAGGCTGTTGGTAGAAATAACCTTTCCTGTCCCACAGACGTGAAATGGTTCATGTTTCTCAGCAGTGATTATCCGTTGATTTCGCCAGATTCTACCTCCATCACAGAGTCATCTCTGGACGGAGAACACGCAGCAGAAAATTGGACAAATTTCAGCTACAAGGTTCGACTGGAGAAATTGGGGCTGCTCTCCAAATTCTCGGTCGGAGATTTGAAAGTGCAATAACCTTAATTATTATTTACAGTGAGGGATTCTCTGGAATCAATCATCTTATTTCCTTCCGGTCCTCAATCTGCCGTCTGGTTTACTGCTTGTAAGCCAACATTACGACAACCTAAGGCAGCCAAAATAAACAAAATGCACAGCTCAATATACTACAGATCACCCCTTTAGATTGAATCTCCTTTAACAAAAGTCTAGAAATTATAAGCACTCATCAACTCAAAACATAACAATTACTAACTCCTGGGTTGAAGTGGACTGTTGAACTCTAGAACCAGTTCAGAGGATTATTCTCTGTACTTTATAGAACTGGTGCCAACCAATAAAGCACAGTCAGGTGTGCCCAATTTAAAGGTTATGTTTCTCTGTAGCAATCTGTATCTTTATTTTCCATGTCTTTCTTGCTGATCCTGAACAATGCCTCCCAGCAATTTTGTAATTCGAAGGTGAGAGATCAAAGGTTCTTTATGTTTGAAGAGTTTCCAAATATCCGCAGTGGATGTCTGAAAGATTAGATTCTCATGGCCTTTCCTCAGGTCAGGATCTCCTGACAGGTAAGCTCAGTAAGAACACTCTGGAGTACTGGTGGAAGTCAGCCAGTCTCGCAGCATTCATAGAAGAGAAAGATATATTGCCAATGTTTTGGGGCCTGAGCCCTTCTTCAAGGAATCTCAGCAAAGTGACAGTGCTGGCTGGGAGAGGAGGCCAGACCAACAAAAGGTGTTAATTGGATATAAAAAGGGGAGAAGTGAGAATTGATTTTGTCTGTGTGAGAGAAAAGGGAGAGAGACAGAACTGTGGGAAGGTGAAGGGGGAAGAAGTGGTGGGGAGGGGTTTAACGAAAGGCAGAGAAGTCGATGTTAATGCCATTTGGTTGGAGGGTGACCAGACAGAAGATGAGATCTTATTCCTTCAATTTGCAGGTGGTCTCAGTCTGGCAGTGCATGAGACCATGGGCAGACATGTCAACAAGGGAATGGGATGGGGAATTGAAATGGGTGGCTTCTAGGAGATCCATGCTATTGTCACGGACAGAACCAAGGTACTCAAAAACGAACTCCCAGTTTGCATGCAGTCTCTCTGATGTAGAGAAGATCACCACAGGACCACTGAATGCAGGACACGTCTGGTCATCACAGTGACTGCAATTCTTTGTTTGGAAACCGTGCAGGACAAGCAAGCTTGAGCAAGGCTGCGTGAGGCATGTTCCCCATGCAATGTTTTGGAAAAAGGAACAGATCGAGAATCCAGATTAGCTCAGGCCAATTTGAAGTCTGAGCTTGAGAGCAAATTGTTATACTGATACTTTATTGGTCCAGTGTTGTTTGGTGCTAGTATTGGTGATTCATGCCCTAGTGTGGTCAACAGAGGTGCATAGAATGGAGAATAGTATACCACAGGAACAGCTCCTTTGGTCCACAATGTCCGTCGAACAAATTAATCTAAAACTCTGCTGCTTGGACATAACCTGTACTCCTTTATTTCCTGCATAGTCATGTGACTATTTAAAAGCCTCTTAAATGGCCCTCCCAATGAAGACAAGCATGCCTTAAGTCTTCATTTTCACTATGATCTATCAGTGAGCTGAAGTTCTGTCTTGGCAAATATCTGTGAATTTTTTTGACTCTGAAGATTACAGTCAGTGCTCCTTTTTCAGTGTGCATGCGATTAGTTTCACTTGATGTTAGGATTGTGGAAGCAAAAGCCATTTTGTGTTCTATTCCTGAAGTGAATATTCTCAGGGTGACTGCACCAACTCCATTATAGGGATACATCACACGCATGTCTCAGAGACTTCGCTGAATCATAGTGCATTAGCCACTTGCTATTCAGGCATGACGACTTGCATTGCTAACGTGCCTCTTCACACTGGGGAGATCAATTCCAACTGGCCTCAGCTTGCTACAACCCAGGCAATGGCTGCAGCAAAGTTGACAGGTTGGCAAGGAAATGCCCATGATAATTCAACGATCCCAAGAATGACTTAATCTTGATGACTTTAGTTGCTACTACCTTTTTATGAGTGGCATCCACTTTGCTCTGAGTCAGATGTAGGCCTTGAATATCAATAACCCACAAACTGAAATTATACTGGTATGATACACATATTGTGATACAATATGATATGAGAATTTATTGTCACACACATGTACATGCCTAATTTGCTTTGCTATTTCTCCATCATCCTGCAAGTTATTTTCCCTTGTGCCTAGCCAGTTTCCTTTTGAAACCAATGATTTACTCTGCCTCCATCACCACAACCATTAAATTCCACCGCAGCATCTCCATTCATAAAAAGGCTCTTCCCGAATTGAAATCTGTACCCCATGTCCATGAACCATCCACTAAAAGGAATACAGGAAGTCCCGGGTTACGAACGTCCGACTTACGTACTTATGAACAGACTATGCAGGGCTCCAGCGGTTTGTGGGCTCGAGGAAGAAGAACACCGTTCACCCCTTTAAGTCGGATTACATGGCTGTTAACACTATGTTGAGTGTTTAACTTTGTATTTGGCTTAAATTAAAAATATATACTACATACTATGAAAAACATTTTGACTAACTGATGCCAAATAAGAACTGTATAAACCTGATCTGATTTACCTGTGTGATAGTACAGACCTATCACCAATGTATATAGTGTATATAGTTACAGTATCTAGAGTGTAATGACTGTGCTTACAGCGATTGGCTGAGAGCTAAGCCACGCCTACTGTCTGGGCCTTAAAGGGTTGTGTCCCTAGCCAGGTCGAATCATTCCGGACTGGTCGGCCACCTGTGAAGAGCTCCTGTCTTTTGCTAATAAGAGCCTTGGTTTGGATCAACAAGTCTTTGGTTCTTTCAACGAGCTTTACACCTACAAATTCGACTTAAAGACGGACTTAGGAACGGATCTCGGGGACTGCCTGTAATTGACAGAGCACTGTGGAAAAACGGGAATAATATTGAAAAGATGATGGTGCTGGAAGTAAATACAGACTTAATGATGCAAATGGTCTCCTTCTGCAGTGTAACGATACTATGATTGAAAAGCTAGAATATCTAAACCATCAAGAACGGTATCTAGACTCAATTCTCTGACCTGAAATCTGCTTGCGGCCCCCTCTCTGAAATGTATATAAAAGATCTCACAACACAATTTTAAAGAAGTACAGATAAGTCCCCCTTGTCCTGACCAATGTTTCTTTCTTCAACTTGTATAACTATATTATTTTATGGCATACTCATTGCTATTTGCAGGAGCTTTCTCACTGTGTAAATATGATGTTGGTCTGGGTGCAGGTCAATGGGACTCAGAGGGAGAAGGTGTGCAGCATGGACAAGAAGGGCCGATCTGGCCTGTTTCTGTACTGTAATTGTTATATGGTTAGATGTGGTAGCACTGCCGGAGCCGTTGCAGACCTGTGGAGAGCAAGGAGAGGAGACACAGCACTCCTCCACAGGGTTCGACTGACCACTCCAACTATAACTCCCCGGCACATTTTAAAGGGTAGGAAGAAACCGTCACCCCTGGAGGAAACCCATGAAGACAAGGGGAGAAGATACAAACTCAGAACAGACCATGCCATATTCAAACCCTGGTCACTGGCTCACCGTGCTGCCCCAGATGGTCCATTCTGATGGAGTGTTATTGACTTGAAATGCCAACTGTTTTGCTCTTTACACAAACGCTGTCTGAATATTCTCAGCATTTGTGTTCTATATTTGCAACATTTCTTTCTTTGGTTAGGTGTTGAATTTTATTTGAACCACCTTAGGGCATTGCTCACATTAAAAGTGCTGTACCAGTACAAAATGTTACATTTTCAGAATGTGCTTGTTCTTGTCTCCTAATTTCCTCTTTTGCTGCTTCCATCCAATCCCTCAAGCCATTCCATTATCGAATGTACATAAACATCATTTGCTTAAAAGCTGAGAATCAGTTAAAACTTTGCACAGTGAATATTCTTGCTTTGAGCAAGCAAGTTCATGTGGTCAAAATGACATAACTCAAAATTTTGACCTTGAGCGCTGCAGGAATCCCTGTGGTGAATGATCCAGGTGAGTGACTGGGCCAATTCAAACTTCAAGGTTCCTTTTATTGTCACTTATTAATACATTAAAGATATAACATACATCTTTATGCTTTAACTTTTGCCTGCCATAAGGCAAATAAAGAGTTTTCAATAGTATTGCCCAGTGCCCCTTAGAGGAAGGGAGAAAGAGAAACAAAAGGGAGTCCCCTTCAGTGTCACTGAGTACCTGTGGATTCACCTTCAGAACTCCAGCAGCCTCTGGAGTGGTTCAGGTCCCTGTCTGATTCATCGGCAACCCGAGCTCCTCTCATTTTCCAATGCTCCAGAGAATAAAGTCCTAATCTATTTAACCTTTCCCTCCAACTCAGCTCAAATGCCAGAAATGTACTTATAAATAAATCTTCTCCGTACTCTTTCAAACTTACTCATATCTTTCCTGCAGATAGGTGACCAAAAATGCACATAAAACTCCAAATTTGGCCTCACCAATGTCTTCCACAACTTCAACATAACGTCCCAACTTCTTCTCTTAATACTTTGATATTTGAAGGGGAAAATGCCAAAAGCTTTCTTTATGACCCTATCTACCTGTGACGCCACTTTCAAGGATTTATGTATCTGTATTCCCAGATCCCAAGTTCTGCTGCACTCCACAGTTCTCCACTGTTTACCATGTAAGTCCTACCCTGGTTTGTCTTCCCAAGTCCAACATCTTACACTCGTCCACGTTAAATTCCAATGTCATAGGCTTTTTTCCCCAGGGTAGGAGAATCTAAAACTAGAGGCCATATATATTAGGTAAGAAGAAAAAGACACACAGAGGGTGGTGGGCTTGTGGAATTAGGTGCCAGAGTAATTGGTAGAAGCAGGGACAATTGTAACATTTAAAATAGGTATGAGATAGGAAAGGTTCAGAGGGATATGGGCCAAGGGCAAGCAAATGGGTCGGCACAGCCGAGTTGAATGCTGTAGAACTCTCTGGATTTTTGACGATCACACAGAATTCTTGTGCCAAGGATCCAGTATGGACAATATTGAAAAAGGCCATTCTAAGCCTCTACCAGCTTTGTTAATTCAGCCAATTCCCTTTGGAACGTGTCTTTGAAACTGCTCCCAGAGCACATTATGAATCACAAGTTCAAGTTTATTATCATTTGACTGTGCATATATAACGAGACAAAACAGCATTTCTCTGGACCACGATACACATACATTGTGTATACACACACAGAATACACAGCACATAATAGTCACTTAATTCATTAAAATATAATATAAAATTATTCTGTATAGATATTTCAGAAAAAAATTACTTATTTCATTGATTAGAAACCCAAAGTTACAGGATACCATTCATCAATCTCCTAGCCTGCAGGAAGAAGCTATTTCCCAGCCTGGCATTCCTGATTTTAAACCTGCTGTACCTCCTTCCTGATGGTAGCGTGTCAAAGATATTGTGAGCTGGATGAAAAGGATCCTCAATAATTCTTTGAGCCCTATTTAAGCAATGCTCCCAGAAGGTGTCATCAATAGAGGAAGGGGAGACCCGAGCGATCTTCTGCATTGACGGTTCTCTGCGTTGACTTCCAGTTCGATGCTTTTCTGCTACCGTTCCACACAATGATGCAGCCAGACAGGACACTCTCGATGGTGCTCCAGTTAAATGTTGTCAAGATTAGTAGCCTGAGCCTCCTTGTCCTCCTTAGGAAATGGAGGCACTCCTGTGTCTTCCTGCCAGGAAAAAGAATCTCAGGGTTGTGCATGGTGCCATGTATGTACTCCTACAATAAATCTGAACTTTTTCCTGACTACCAAGGAGGTGTTGTGGATCCAGGATAGATCATCTGTTATATGTCCACTGAATAACTTTGTGCTCTCCATTCTCTCCGCGACGGAGCCACCCGTGTCTCATTCTGATGAAGGGTCCCAGACCTGAAAGGTTATTCCTTGCTTGTTTCTCGAAGTAGTGCTCAGGCCTGAAATGTAGGCAATATATCTTTATCTCCTATGGCTGCTGCAAGACCAGCTGAGTTCCTCCAGCATTTCAGTCTGTTTCACTGAAAGGTTAACTGCTTCTCTTTCCACAGTCACTGCATGGACATGCTAAATGTTTCCAGCATTTTTTGCTTTGATTTTACATTTTCCGTATCTGTCATTTTTTTGATTTTAGAGATGAAAAATTCATGGATCTGAGGCATTTTGTTTCTCTCTGTAGACCATTGAGAAATTTCAACATTCTCTATTTTCATTTCATAGTCCAAGCCTCCATTTACCAGCCCAGAAACACAGCTGACATGCCACCATCTGCTAATTATTATCTTCAATCGCTGACCTATTTTTATTGGCCCACTTGCCTCAAGAAATAGCTTCTCCTCATTTCTGCTCCCAAAGCCCTTCACTATTTGGTAAAGAGGGTGGAGGCCTGACCATTGTATGGGTTTAAGATGTGTGCCATCTGCCATGGGGGACACTTTCTCGAACATCATTAAGCTTTCTAATTGTGCACGCTGATGCATCCTTCCAAATCCCTGAGCCAGAGCCACATGGATGTGCATTGCAGTTCCTTCTGAACACATTCTGTAGAACAAAATGTGCCCATAAATTGGCTTTTATTCCCACAAAACTCTTATCAGTAATAAGTTTCTACAGAACGTTCTGCACTTGAGTGTCTATAATGGCCCTATCACACTGATATTAATTTAAATCAGGAGACCAACAAGCTGGAAAGTAGAAGAACACAAGCTTTTGACGATGTTTTATTTGGCTCAGTGAAAGGATTTCTTTCAAAGGACTCGTGTGGGTGGGTATAAAGGCCAGCATTGGATGTGATAGGCCAAAGGGCTGTTTCTGTACAGGTGTACTGTGAAGATCATTCTGGCTGGTTGCATCACTGCCTGGTATAGAGGCGCCAACTCTTTGGACAAGAATAAACTCCAGAGAGTTATTAACTCAACCTGCGACATCACAGGCACCAGACTTCACTCCATTGAGGACATCTACATGAGGTGATATTTTAATAAAGTAGCCTCTGTCTTCAAAATCCACCACCACCCAGGTCATGCCTTCTTCACTCTGCTACCATTGGGTAAAGGTACAGGAGCCTAAAGACGAGCACCCAGCGACAAAAGGACGGCTTCTTCCCTGTTCCCATCAGATTCCTGAATGATCAATGAACCA
Source organism: Narcine bancroftii (assembly GCF_036971445.1). NCBI lineage: Eukaryota > Metazoa > Chordata > Chondrichthyes > Torpediniformes > Narcinidae > Narcine > Narcine bancroftii. Next base: position 100,994,390 of record NC_091479.1, on the reverse strand, counting down.
AAGACACGGCCTTACTTTTCGTGCACAATTAGTGTTATTATTATTTTTTTTATAGTAATGTTGTATAATGGTTATAATACGCATGTTTACACTACGATTCTACCGCAAAACACTGAATTTCATGACTTGTTCATGACAATAAATCCTGATTCTATTTTATGACTTTACAATTGTCCAGTTTCTGTTACATCGAAGGAATGCTCGTGCCCATTATCTCCCAAATGGTCTGACTACAAGAATATTTCAAATTACATATATGACATCACATACAACCCCGAGATTCTTTTTCTTACAAGCGAGACAAAATTGCCACTTATTGGTAGTGCAAAAAAACTGTACTCATTGTACACATGTAAACAAATAAAGTATTGTAAACATATAATAAAATGTAAACAAGCTGACTGTGCAATACAGAGAGAATTTTAAAAATCAATAACATGCCCTTGTATGAGCCCTTAAATGAGTCCTTGGTTGAGTTTGTTGTTAAGGAGTCTGATGGTGGAGAAAGGAGGGGCAGCTGTTCCTGAACCTGGTGGTGCAAGCCTTGTGGCACCTAGACCTTTTTCCTGATGGCAGCAGCGAGAACAGAGCATGTGCTGGGTGATGTGGATCCTTGATGATTGCTGCTGCTCTCCGATGGCAGCATTCCCTGTAAAGGTTCTCGATGGTGGGGAAGATTTTGCTTGTGATGTCCTTGTAAAGGTTAAAACCTTATGGTTTTTTATTCTTAGTTAATTTTGTGACTGTCTCTTTAAGAGAACTATTGTTTGTAATGTTACCATAGTGACTGATGTAATATGATGTAATATCTACCCAGACTAATAACTTGCTCATCATTCTTCAATATGTGAAGGAAATGTGAGTGTGAGAAATTTTTCTTTGAATTTTGTCTCTTTTAATATCATTTTGTATCTCTTTAAAGTTTTTGTATTTCTTTAAGCTAGTATCTCTACATACCTTTTGTAATTATACAGTCAATGCTTTATTAGTCATCATTATGAAAGTCTTAATGTGAAGCTATGCAAAATGTTCATCTGCTTTATCAACGAATTAAAACTACATAAAAGCAACAGCCACAGAGTTGATTTATTGGATTGGAGAGATAGAAATTCAGGATATCGTAGCTCATGCTTTGAAAGATGATATTCTGAAATTAGGAAATATTAGAATAAGAAAAGTGTCGACTATAGTCCCGGGATGTGTCCACTACATTTTGGAGGACTTTACACTCAGGGGTATTGGTATCTCTGTACCAGACTGTGATGCTGCCTGTCACCATATTTTCCACCATATATCTGTAGACATTTGCCAGGGTTTCTGATGTCATATCAAACCTTTGCAAACTACTGAGGAAGTAGAGGTGCTTTCTCCATGATGCCATTGGTGTGTTGGGTCCAAGAAAGATCCTCTGAGATTGAGACTCCCAATCACCTCTCCACCTCTGATCCCCCAATGAACACTGAATCATGCACTTCTGGTTTTTCCTTCCTGAAGTCAACAATCAGCTCCTTAGTTTTGGTGACATTAAGTGTAAGGTTGTTGGCGCACCATTTAGCCAAGTTTTCAATCTCCCTCTTGCATGCTGACTCATCACCTTTCTTTATACAACCCACTGCCGAGGTATCATTGGAACATTTGTAGATGGAGGTCTTGTCATCCAAGCCAATAGTCGTAGATGTAAAGTGAATAAAGCAGCCCTGTGGTGCTCCGGCACAGATGGAGATTGTGGAAAAGATGGAGGCCAGAGTCTAACTAGTCTTTGCTGCATTGATGCCCCATCCATAAGAGTGACAAGGTGACGTGGAGACAGGAGGTCATTTAGTCCCTCAAACTCATTCTGCCAATGAACAAAGTCTGAGAACAAACTCAAATTATAAATTTTTTTATCTATCTAATTTCTTATCCTTGGTTTTTTAAAAAGAAACATTGAACCAAATACCAATTAATATTTGGGAAAGTGTTAGAGTCCATAGTCATAGAGTTTAACAACACAGAAACTAGGTATTTGGTCCAATGTGTCCATGCCAACCAAGTTGCCGACCTGAGAGAGAACCATTTTCTTGCATTTGATTCATATGCCCCAAACCTTTCCTGTACATATTCCGAACCAAATATTTTTCATCCAACAGGTTTGGATCCATCTCTACCATTTCTTTTATCAGCTTGCTCCATGTACCCACTGGCCTCTGTATGGAAAAAGGAACCCCTCGGCTGCCTTTTAAATCTTTCCCCTTTCATATTAAATCTATGAATCTACCTTTAGGCTCACCTACCCTGGGGAAAACACTATGTCATTTATCTTATCTCTACACTTTGCGATTTTATCAACCTCTATAAGGTTGCCTCATGATTTCCAATGTTTCAGGGAGAAAAGTCCCAGCCCCTCCAGTCTCTCCTTACAATTCAAGTCCATCCGTCCTGGTAACATTCTTGCAAATTCTTTCTGCACCTTTTCCAGCTTAATGACATATTTCCTATAGCTGGGCAACCTGAAATGTGTATTCCAAGTGTGGTCTCACCATCATCTTGTACAGTTGCACAGTACAGGCCCTCGATGTTGTACTGACCCATTTATTCCTTCCAAAAAAAAGTACTAAATCCTTTCTGCCTCATAACCCTCTATTGTTTTTCATCCGTGTACCTGTCTAAAATTCTCTTAAATGCCTCTAATGTTTCAGCCTTCACCACCACCCCTGGAAAGGCATTCCAGGCACCCACAACTCTCTGTAATAAAAAAAAGCTTACCCCTGATGTCTCCCCTAAACTTCCCTCCCTTCACTTTGTACAGATGTCCTCTGGTGTTTACCATTCCTGCCCTGGGAAACAGATGCTGACTGTTCACCTTATCTATTGCCTCTTAGAAACTTGAAGACCTCTTTTAAGTCTCCTCTCATCCTCTTTGCTCCAAAGAGAAAAGTCCTATTATCTCTGCTAACCTTGCCTCAGAAGTCTTATTTTTCAATCCAGGCAACATCTGCACCCCCCCACCCCCCCCCCCCCCCCCATAGCTTCCACATCCTTCATATAATGAGATCACCAGATTTGAACAAAATACTCTAAGTGTGGTCTCACCAGAGATTTGTAGAGTTGCAACATGATCTCTCTTGAACTCAGTCCCCCTATTAATGAAGCCAACATCCCATAGGCCTTCTTAACTATCCTATCAAACTGCACAGCCACCTTGAGAGGTGTATGGATTTTGGAACCTAATGTCCCTCTATTTATCTACACTCTTAAGTAATCAACCATTAACCCTATACTCATACTTCTGATTTGACTTTCCAAAATGCATCACCTCATACTTATCCAGATTGATCTTCATCTGCCACTTTTCCTCTCAACTCTGTATCCTGTCTATATCCTTTTGTAACCTACAACAACTTTCAACACCATCCCCAACTCCTCCAGCCTTCATGTCATCTACATAATTACTGATCCATCCTTCCACCTCTTCATCCAGGCCATTTCTAAAAATCACAAAATTCACCAAGAGCAGGAATCCCAGAACAGATCTCTGCGGAACTCGACCAGTCACTGACCTCCGGACAGAATACTTCCCATCCACTACTGCTCCCTGCTTTTTTATCCACACAGCCAGGGTTCCATGGATCCCATGCCTCATGAATTTCTAAATGAGTCTTTCATGGAGGACCTTGTCAAATGCAACATGATATTTTAACTGCTGGATTCAATCCCTAACTGATGAAGGCCAGAATACCAAACATCGTCTTTACTACCCTGTCTATCTTTTCTGAATTTCTAATTCACTTTATGAATAGATGTGCTTGCTAACCACTCCTGGAAGTTTTGGCTCTAAATAGTCTCCGTTGCTGGCCAACTTGCAGAAATAATTTCTCTCCATCCATAAATTGTGCACGTCCTAAAAACTCCAGTCAAATCTCTTAATCTTTCTTATTGTAACTTGAATGATTAGTCTAGCACTTGGACCTTTCCCTTCTCTTTCTCTCACTTTATTTTAAAGTTAGTTTCAAGATCATTGTCACATGTCCCAAAAATTCTGCGATGGAAGTTCTTTTGTGAATTGATCTGTCGGACGTCTTTATACATAGTGCAACAACTAAGACTCAGTACAAAATAGCAGAGATCAGTTCATACAGAACAAAGGCAGCTTAATTTTAATTATTTTGAGATTCAGGAGTCTGATCACAGTAGGGAAAGAGATCGCCATTGAACATCAGATGCGCATCTCTGTGAGGCACTGTCTCAAAAAGGCAGCCACCATCATAAAGGACCTCCACCACCCTGGTCACAACCACTTCTCACTGCTCCCTTCAAGCAGAAGGTACAGAGCCTGAAGGCCAGCACCTCTTGGTTCAAGAACACTTTACAGTATTTCAAACTGTAACGATCAGGCTGTTGAATCTCCCCATACTATCCAAAACAGAACAGGACCACAAAAGATCTGTCTGTGCTATTGTTACATCACATTTTGCACTACTGCAACTGTGAATATATATCTCTCCTTTTATAATTATTAATTCTTTTGCTTGTGGTAATTTAGCATATTGTTCTCTGGTGTATTTTACGTACCTGTGTCTTTGCAGCTCGTAAACATTTAATTGCCTCTGCACATTATTTTTATATGTACAAGAGTAAACTCACATCATCATCCTCAGTGAATGGTCATGTATGCAGAGGTACATCAAGCAGGGTCACAGACTGTGAATATCAACTACTCCAAGAGAAAGGAATTTGGCCAAACTTCATTGGAACGGGTGCCGAAAGGCTGTGGAGAGACTTGGCCAGATTAGGAGAACGGGCAAAGACATGGCAGATGAAATCCAATGTTGGAAAGTGTATGGTCGTGCCCTTTGGTAGAAGAAATAAATGGGCAGATCATTATTTAGATGGGGAGAACATTAAAAATTCCAAGATGCAAAAGAACTTGGGAGACCTCATGGATGTTTCCCATGGTAGGGGATTCCAGGACAAGAGGGTATAACTTCAGGATAAAAGGTTGTCAATTTAAAGCAGAGGTGCTGAAAATTTTCTTTCGTCCGAGGGTCGTGAGTCCATGGAACTTGCTGCCACAGGCAGCTGTGGGTGTGAGGTCGTTGGATGTATTTAAGGCAGAGATTGAAGAGCTACCATCACTTCAGTTGGTAGCTCCTTCCACCGTCTCACTTCTCTTTGTGTGAAGAAGTTCCCCCTCATGTTCCCCTAAACATTTCCCATTTCACCCTTAACCCATAACCTCTGGTTTGTATCTCACTTAAACTCAGTGGTAGAAGCCTTCTTGCATTTACTCTGTCTATACCCCTCATAATTTTGTATACCGCTATCAAATCTCTCCTCATTCTTCTATGCACTAGTCCTAACTTGTTTAACCTTTCACTGTAACTCAGTTTCTGAAGCTCCAGCAACGTCCTAATAAATTTTCTCTACACTCTTTCAATCTTATTGATATCTTTCCTGCATTTAAGTGACCAAAACTGCAGTCAATACTCCAAATTTGGCCTCACCAAATTTGTTTCACAGTTTAATCAAAAGCAAATTCAATAATGCATAGTGCAAAACCCATGTCTGATAAATAAACCTGGCTTTATTTCAACTCAAATCCAAAGTCAAGGAGTCCAAAAGAAGGTTCAACACCAAAAACCTACAAGGTCAAGAAATCTCCAGAAACTAATCGCAAGTCGCAGGCAAAAGTTGAAGTATATCATGTATATTATATTTCTGTATTATATGACAGTAAAAGGCGCCTTGAAAGATGTAGTTATTGCCCATTGAATGATTTAAATCAAATAACCAATAATTATTTTTTCATGTTTCACTATCTATTTATAATCTGACCGGCTGCATCATGGTCTGGTATGGGGACACCAATATCTCTGAGTTGAAAACTTTGAAAAAGGTAGTGGGCACAGCCCAGGACATCACAGGAAAATCCCTCCCTACCTTCGAGAACATCTACAAGGAACGCTGCCATCAAAGAGCAGCAGCAATCGTCAAGGATCCACACCACTCAGCACACGCTCGGTTCTCACTGCTGCCTTCAGGAAAGAGGTATCAGTGCTATAAGACTCGCCCCACCAGGTTCAGGAACAGCTGCTCCCCCTCCACCATCAGACTCCTCAACAACAAACTCAATCAAGGACTCTTCCTTTCCACATTATTTATTACAGAATTTCTTTTTGTTTACATTTCTCTCTTTTGTATAGGTAATTTTTTTTCTTGAATACATTTTACTGATAAATAGAAATTCTGTCTGACCTGAATCTCGTGGTTGTATGTGATGTCATGTGCAGTATGAACTCTGACAATCAATTTTAACTCAAACTTGAACTTGAACATGGGCTTCCTATCCCTTTCTGTATCTAGGTGTGTGTTTGGCTGGTAGGAATTTTGTTGTCATTTATCTGCTTTATAACAACTGCGGCTATTTTGGCTTCTGTAAATTTCCTCTTGGCTCGGGTTTATGGCATTTAGAATAAAAAAGGATTTTTTTTTACACATCACACTCAGGACCATGCCGCCCAGTTACAAAACCCTGGTACATTTGGAATGGTGGGAGGAAACCAGAGCACCTGGAGGAAACCCACGCAGGGAGAATGTAGAAACTTCTTACGAACAGTTCCAGATTCGAACCCCAGTCCCGGTTACTGGAACAGTAACCGCGTTGTGCTAACCACTACGTTAACCATGCCACTCCCCACGAATAAGTGAGAATAAGTTGCAGGGGAACAGGGAGGAGGAATGGGATAAATGGGATTGTACTCTTGAGACCCTATGTGGATCCAAAGGACTGAATAGAGTCCTTCTCAGGTTTTTATTCAAGACAAGATTGATTTTCAATGATAAAACGCTGAATAATACAGCATTGAATTTCCAGGAATGTTGGCCAGGATCCCAGAGAGCAGTTTCAATGGACTGCCTAGTGGTATTTTACAGAGGGAAGACAGGTCCTGGGTTGACCACCATGTCCAGGGGTCTATTCCTTGACTGCAGTTCCTCACACACCCCATCTTCCTATTCACTTGACTTTGGGGGGAGCATGGATACAAGGTTTCCTCTGTCATTCACCAAAGATACTTTAGAAGTCAAAATACATTTTCAACTAAAGATTCCTCGGGTGAAGATCAAAAATATCTATAACTCACCCTTATACAATATCAAGCTCCTTGTTAATGATGTGCACATTATTATTACAATCTGAGAATTCTATTTTGCTCAGGAGATCTGTGTGGTTAAAGTTGCAATTTGACCTGTTTCTCTGTGTTGGAAATTATCAATTTCATTGTGTTATATTTCAAGATAAGATGTATTTTGTGCTTAAAATGCCTCCCATCTGTATTCAGTCCCTGGTCTGTTATTCCCCACATTACAATCATCTCTATATTTCCTGAGATGGTGAAAGCTGCCATGGAAACGCAAGCACTCTCACCTTTATTAATTACGCTTAGCATGTTGACTCCGACAAATCCACTGGAAGGCCGGGATCGATTGCCAATGGAAACTCATGGGGGAACCTGATTAATGGCTGCATTTAATTCATTTTATAAAGCAGACTTCTGTGCAAGTAACAATTGGCTGATTATACCCCAGTGATGAGAGGGAGGGGAAAGGTAGTATGTACTTCTCAAACTGCAGTCCGCGAGAAAATCCACCATTTGCAAACCACCAGAGATCTTTCACAACAGTTTGGTATTGGTCATCTAAGGAGTAGCTAACCTAAGGACTTTGCTCTTCTATTATAGCAATACTGTTACAGGGCGAGTAGGCTCACTTGCACAGCTTTATCAAATGAATTGATCAGGTTCCCCAAAGAGTTGGAATCAATCTCTGCCCTCAAACAGATTTGGAGGATTCAACCTGCCAACTGTAATTGTGCTTGCATCTTTCACAAACTCAGGATGAAACATAAAAGTAAAGAGATTATTATAACGCTTCCACATCTTTTAGAAATGTTCATCTCAGCAGAAGCAAATTAAAAAAAAACTTGACCTTCATAGGAATGTGGGACTGAGGAAATGTTCAAGTTTATTTTATCATCATCTGATTGTACATATAAAACCTGGCAAAACAGCATCTCTCCTGACCATGGTGCACGCACAGTACATAACCGAATTCGGTTCATTGCAGCCTGTGGGAAGAAGCTATTCGCCAGCCTGGCAGTCCTGATTCTGATCTTCCTGTAACTTCTTATTTTTTGAAAATTTTATTTTTCATTTGCACCAATAACAAATACAACATGCTTATCCATAATCATACAGAATAATAAAACAATGCAAAAATAATACATCGTTTTATATTTTCTCCCCTCCCCAAAAAAGAAGGAAAAAAGCCTTCCTGAATGTATCATATTTCATTCATTGATTAATTAAATTTCAAATTTAGAAATTATAATCTTAAACCTCTAAATTAACTGGGGTGAGCTGGAGCGGGAGTAGAGGATGCTGTAGATGAACTCTTACCGATGAAATCCATATAAGGTTTCCAAATGTTAAATCTTTTCTGGTTGATTCCGTAAATAATTCATTATTTTCTCTAATGGTATACAATTTTGTAATTCTATTCGCCATCTATTCAACCCCACATTATTGTCTAATTTCCACATTACTGCCATACATTTCTTTGCTACTGCTATTGCTACACTTAGAAACTTACTCTGATAAATATCTAACTTCAAATTATGAATATCACCTAGCAAAACTATTTTTGGATCTTTCAGAACTCTATCTTCATAATTTGTCCCAGTAAAATACTCATATCTTCCCAAAATTTTTCTACTTATTCACATTGCCATACTGCACGCAAGAAGGTTCCTACCTCTTTATTACATCTAAAACATTGATCAGATACCTTCTTGATGATAGGTACCTCCTTCTTGATGGTAGGTACCTCCTTCTTGATGGTGTGAAGTGTACAAAGAGGAGAGGCCCATTCAGCCTCTCCAGCCTTTCCTGACATTTAATAATATCACAGTTTTAATTTTTAATTTAATTTAATTTAGACATACAGTACAGTAACAGGCCATTTCAGCCCACAAGTCCATGCCGCTCAATTTACACCCCATTAACCCTCACCCCAATACATTTTGAACGGTGGGAGGAAACCAGAGCCCCCAGAGAAAACCCATGCAGATACGAGGAGAACGTACAAACTCCTTACAGACAGCGCGGGATTCGAACCCCTGTCCCAATCACTGGGACTGTAAAGGTGTTAACCGGTACACCAATACATTGATCCACACAGCCGCATTTTCCTTAATATTGTCGTTTTCAATAATGAAAAAAAATCAACTTTTTTATTTAAGAATTACAACTTGCACAGTATCAATACCTCCCATGGGGAGGAAGTTCACGAGTGTGAGATCAAGCACATCACATTCAATGACATTTTCTTTCCTGCTTTATCAGACTCCTGAGTGAAGCTCTCAATTGTAAAATTATGCTGTCTTTGTTGTGTAACAACTGATCTCTCTCTGCAACTCTACCGTGTCTTACTTGCTGTTGTACATATGAAATGTCAAGCTGGCCTGCTTGCTAACAAACTTTATCAGTGCATGTGACCATATGCCTGAACTCGAGGATGGGGCAGCGGTGATGCAAGGTAGTATTGCTGCCTGACAATTCCCAGCAATCTGGATCCAATTCTAACCACTAACATTATCTGCGTGTCTGAATTTGCAGGTCCACAGGTTTCTCCCACATCCCAGAGACATGCTGGTTGTTAGGTCGGTGGCTTAATGCAAGAATCCTGGGGTGCCAGCAAGCAGGTGAAAGAGAATAGGTTAGAGGGTAATAAATAGAATGGGATTGAGAGAATAATTCTGGTGAACATAGACTCAATGGGCTGAATGACCTCCTATGTCATAAGGAAATACACAACATATGTATGCACACATATGGAAAATGGTTGCCATTTCCTTAAGAAATATCCAAACTTCTACCTTTAACACCTAGAAGTCTTACAAGTTGTGACAGATTCCATTCCATTATCAATAGCCCCTTTTCCACTGGCACCCTGTCCCAGGAATTAACCGTGAATTTACTGTGACAAGGTCCAGTGGGAAAGGAACACTGTCCTATCGCCGGCATCAAATGACGTCACTTCACGCTGGGGATTAACCGCCTCTACCACTACTCATATCCCTGCCATTTACAGACACCGGCGTGCTAATAAAACCAGTGGAAAAAAAGATAGCATTAAGTCACCCATTTCCAGTTGAAGGTAGAACACTGATCCCCGGGGATGAGTTGTATTCAGTGGAAAAGCAATTAAGGGTGACCCAGTTACCCATTTCCAGTGGAAATGGCACAAAAGGCTTCCTATCCCGGGACACTGCCTGGCCAATTAACTGGATGCCAGTGAAAAAGGGGCTATTGTAATTGGCTCCATTGATTGACAAGAAATGTCTTGCCAATTGCCTCCTGGTTCCCAAACCTCCCAACAAATGATTCAAGCCTTTTTCATGTGGTTTGCGATACCATTCATATTTTCTCTTGTGTTTCCAACATTGCACTGCAGAAAATCATTCCAGTTTATGAATTGTCTTTGGCCCAGCTTCCAAAGGAATTTTAAGGTGCCAACAAAAATAGATTGCATTTATCTCTCACCTACATTAAGGGAAAAAATCCTCAGGCACTTCACAGTTCCTTTATTATTCAGAATTTCCCTCCAAGGAATGGGTGAATTAATGAGATCCATGTATTTGCATATTAAAAATTTGTCATTATTTGATTATCCAATATCTATTATTGTTGAACTATTATTTCTTGACCAGAAAATAAAATTAATTCCTGTGAATGTGTCAACAGTAAACTGCCAACCGCTGCTGCATTTATTGGCAAAGGCCAAGTACATGAACTCAGGCACATAGAACATATTAAGTCTTTGAATAATTAAGTCTTGAAAAATCACAAAAAATGAAACTCAATCTCATCCATTCAATCTCTGCCTATATACCACTAAAAATCCAAAAGGCAGAAAGAATATTAAATCAATGTTTGCTCATTTCCCCAAACCTAAAATGAATAGCTTGTTTGACCATTTTTAATTCCTGTGTATAACACGAATAAGTTATCCTAACTTCCTCATGTGGTGACAGTGCTCTGTTACATATCAATAAACTGTACGATTGATTGAAAGGAAGAAGAGGACAAAATAATTATTGAGATTTTTAAACTTTTATTTGCTCGCTACATTAATTCTCTTCACCATTCCCATTCAGACATGTCAGTCCTCAGCTGCATCCAATGCCAGTGTGAGACCAAATGTAAACTTGAGGAACAATATATTCCTCCTGGGAGCCTAGAACCCAAAGGCATAAACGTTGGAGAAACACAAAAGTCTCAAAGCTGGTACTTTGAGTGTACGTGGAATTGCTGGAGGAACTCAACGAGTCAGACAGCATCCATGGGTACAAATGGTTGGTCAACGTTTCGGGTCTGGACCCAGAATCAGATTTCCGATTTATTGACAGCGTACAAACACAACATCATATACATCCTGAGATTTTTCTTACAGCAGGCCAGGTAGAATTACCACTTACTGATAGTGCACAATATAAGCATGTCAACCAATAAAGAAAGGTAAACAAACTGACTGTGCAATACAGAGAGAAAAAAATCCATAAAGTGCACAAGTCCGAGTCCTTAAATGAGGCCTTGATTGAGTTTGTCGTTGAGGAGTCTGATGGTGGAGGGGGAGCAGCTGTTCCTGAACCTGGGGGTGTGAATCTTGTGCATCTATACCACTTTCATGATGGTAGCAACGAGAACATGTGACGTCCTTACATGTGGTGTGGATCCTTGATGATTGCTGCTGCTCTCCAATGGCAACTTTCCCTGCAGATATTCTCCATTTCTCCATGGTGGGGGGAGGGGGTGTGATTTTGTTGATCTGTATCCACTACCTTTGCAGAGCTTTATGCTCAGGGGTATGATGCAGCCGGTCAGCACACTTTCCACCACTTTCCTATTTCACACCAAACCTCCGCAAACTCCTGAGGAAGTAGAGGCATTAACGTGGCTTTATCAAGATTAAAGGAGTTGGTGTAATATGCATAAAGGCAAGAAGAAAAGGTGAGTTGAGGGGGGGCTGAGGTGAAAGAGTATAGGATAGAAGGTGTGAGAGGTGGAGGGACCACAGGGGAGGAGGAGGATGGGGAGGCAGGAGTAAAGTTAGAGAAAAGTTAGAGAGGTGAAGGAAAAAAAGTGAGAGCCAACACGGTCGACGTAGCGGTTCGCGAGGTGTCTTTACCATGCCAGCGATCAGGACAGGGGTTCAAATCTGCGCTGTCTCTAAGGAGTTTGTACATTCTTCAGGTGGCTTCATAGATATTCCCCAGGGACTCCAGTTTCCTCCCACCATTTGAAACATACCGGAGTTGTAGGTTAATGGGATGTAATTGGGCGGCACGGGCATATGGGTCGAAATGGCACGTTACTGTGCTGAAGAAAGATATTTTGGATATGATGTAATCTGCCTCTTGCCTCTTGCAGTGAGAGAAGTGTCCAGAGAGAGGAAGATCAGCATGTACTCTGAATTTAGCAAAAATAGATGTCTTTTTGTGGGGGTGGGGGTGGGTGGGGGGGGGTGACCCATAAAGTTGCAAGGAGAACATATAAGATCCACAGACTGCTCTAGAGGTCAGTATTGAGCATGGGATGCTGGTGACATGAGGCAGTTGCACTACCCACTGTGTTGCTCGGAGGAAGTGCAAGGTTTGATAAGAGTTTGGAAGCTAACAATTGAGATGAAGGGAAACTTCAATTCTTACCATTCATCTTATCATATCCAATTAATACCTTTTGACTGTTGGTCTTTATTCTTCCCCATACACTTTATACCTTGAAGAACAGTTCAGGCCTGAAATGTTGGTAATATATCTTTACCTCCCATGGATGCTGTGAGACCGGCTGAGTGCATTTTTACAGAAACCTCAACAGAATCGTTGAGTTTGCAGATGACATGATAGTTGACTGCATTAGCAACAATAATGAGTCGGCTTACAGAGAGGAGGTTGAAAAGCTTGTACAGTGGTGCAAGAGCAACAACCTGACTCTCAATGTAGACAAGACTAAAGAGGCAATTGTGAACTTACAGAAGGATGAAAGACCACTCCCCACTACATATCAATAACTCCGTCATGGAGAGAGTGGTGAACACCAAGTTCCTTGGCGTCTGTATAATGAATGAACTATTCTTGGCCCACAACATCTCCTCATTAGTTAGGAAAGCTCAGCAGCAGTGCCTACACTTCCGAAGGACATTGAGGATGCCAAGCCTACCAACCTTCATCCTAACAACATTCTGCAGGAGCGCAATAGAGAGGATTCTGGCTGGCTATATCATATTATGGTACAGTATCTGCAAAGCATCAGATCAGGGTGATTAAAACTGCTGAGAAGATCAGTAGGCCTTCCATTCCCTTATCAATGATATCTACATGGAGTATTGCTTACTCAGAGAGGAGCCTTACCATCCATCCCCCAGAATCTTTGAGACACTACCTTCAAGGAAGAGGTACAGGAGCATAAAAACCAGAACTGCCACACTGGGAAACAGCTTCTTCCTGCAGTCAGTGAGACTGTTGAACAAACCTATATTATTTGTGTGCGGGTGTACTGTGTGTCTGAGTATGTGCACTATGGTCCAGAGATATGCTGTTTCATCAGATGGTATATGTATATGTATAATCAGATTACAATAAACTTGAACTTGATACATGTCACTCTGCACCTTTGGAACTCTCTACCCCAGTAAGCTGTTGGATCCCTGTCTGAGACCAGTAGATCTTTGAACTCCTAATGAATGAGGGGCCATGAAAATCAGGGTCTGTGGATGGAGTGGAGGATCAGTCAAGAGGAGCAGATCTGAGAGGTGAATGGTCTCCTGCTGCTTCATTACTTATTGTCTTTGGTTTAAATTCAAATTTCTATTGAAACATGAACTTGTTCTCCAAAAAGATGCTGCATCACATTCTGTTTTGCAAAATTGGAACTTGAATTAAAATGGGAAAAATTGGAGCCAATTAATCTGTGCCAGACAACACTGAGACTAGCAAATGGTTGGTATTGCCAGCCAGTTCTCTCCCACACCCAGAGCATTATTAATGAGCTCAAAATTGTTGCTTTTTTAGGGACATCACATGTATTCAGCCGGAAAGATCCTCTGTTCCACATTCAGATCCATGTTGTACATCTCATGTTTTCCAATTTTATAGTTTGTCAAGATATCAGTAGTTAACAAAAGGTTCTTGAGAAGCTCCATGACTGATCTGAATGTAACCTCAACACTGTCGATCCACATTTGTCTCTCTGCCTCTCCTACATTGAGGAACGATTGTCAGCTCTTGGACTGTACTCGCTGGAGTACAGAAGAATGGTGGGGGGGGGGAATCTCATGGAGGCATTTTGAATGCTGAAAGGCCTGGACAGAGTCGATGTGGCAAGGATGTTTCCCATGGGAGGGGAGTTTAGGACAAGAGGCCACAATTTCAGGATAAAAGGGTGTCAATTTAAAACAGAAATGTGGGAAAATTTTTTAGTCAGAGGGTCGTAAGTCTGTAGAACTTGTTGTCACAGGCAGCTGTGGAAGTGAGGTCATTGGGTGTATTTAAGGCAAGATTGACAGGTATTTGATTAGTCGGGGCATCAAGGGTTATGGGGAGAAAGCTAGGGAGTGGGGCTGAGTGGGTGGATGGATCAGCTCATGATTAGAATGCCTCAATTGGCTGATTGGCCTACTTCTGCTCCTATATCTTGTGGTATACCTCTACCTTAAAACTATTCAGAGAACCTGCTTTCTCCGGCTTTTGGGGGAAGAGGCTTCAAAACATTTAATACCCATTGAGAGAAAAAAAAACTCTCCCTATCTCTGTCTCTGTCCAAGTTCTTGATTTTCCCATAAAAAGAAACATACTTTCTGCATCAACAATGCATATGTATCGCTTGTCTGTATGTGTATTATGTCTGGTTGTGAGTCTGCATGTTTTTTGCACTGAGGATGAGAGCGCTGTTTTGTCGGGTTGTACCAATGCAATCGGATGATAAATAAACTTGAACAAGATGATCAGCAGGGATAGTGGTTCACCTAATCGAACCACTGCTTTGTACTTCAATCCTGACCTCAGATGCTGATTGTGTGGAGTATGCCAGTGCTTCCTGTGATGGTGTCAGCTTTCTGAGGGTCCCCTGGTTTCCTCCCACATCCCAAAGACATGGGGGTTAGTTGGTGACTTGGCTCTGGTGTGTAGATGAGTGAGAGAATCCTGAGGGGAGTCGATGGGAATGTAAGGAAAATAAAATGGAATTAGTGTAAATAAGTGATTGCTGATAGGAAGGCTCTGTTTCTGTGCCATACCTCATGAATTTATGATAAAATGGATAGTTTAAACTATCTATCCAATGTAAATTTAAGCAATGAAATTCTATATCTGTATCAAACTGTGTATTCATTTTCTCATAAATTACATAGAACACTACAGCACAATACAGGCCCTTCGGCCCTCGATGTTGTGCTGACCCATATATTCCTTTTAAAAAGTACTAAACCCTCCCTACCCCATAACCTTCTATTTTTCTTCCATCCCTGTGCCTAAGAGTCTGTTAAATGCCCCTAATTTTTCAGTCTCCACCACCATCCCAGGCAAGGCATTCCAGGAACCCACAACTCTGTGTAAAAAAACCTACCCTTGATATCTCCCCTAAACTTCCCTTTGTACACATATGTTTGCTGATCCTGCCATGGGAAACAGGCGCTGGCTGTCCACCCCATCTAGGCTTCTCATAATCTTGAAGACCTCTATCAAGTCTCCTCTCATCCATCTACACTCCAAAAGGAAAAGTCCCAACTCCTCTAACCTTTCCTCATAAGACTTATTTTCTAATCCAAGTAACAACCTGGAAAATCTGCTATGCGCCCTCTCCATAGCTTACACATCCTTCTTATAATGAGGTGAGCAGAATTAACATAATACTAAGTGTGGTCTCATCAGAGATTTATAGAGATGCATCATTACCTCTCTGCCCTTGAGCTCAATCCCCCTTTTAATGAAGCCCAGCATCCCACAGGTCTTCTTAACTATCCTATCAACCTGTGCACTGACCTTGAGGGATATATGGATTTCGACCCCAAGGTCCCTCTGTTCATCCACATTCTTACCATTATCCTACCATATCCTACCATTAACCCTGTACTCAACCTTCTGGTTGTCCTTCCAGAATGCATCACCTCACATTTATCCAGATTGAACTCCATCTGACACTCTCCACCCAAATCTGCATCCTGTCTATATTCTCTTGTAATCTTCAACAACCTTCAGCTCCATCCACAACTCCTCCAACTTTTGTATCATCTGCAAACCTACTGACCCATCCTTCTGCCTCTTCATCCAGATCATTTATCAAAATCACAAGGAGCAGTGGGTCCCAGAACAGATCCTTGCAGTACTCCACCAACTTTTCTTCCACTACTATTCTCTGCTTTCTACCTGCAAGCCAATTTTACCCAGCTAAGGTTTCATGGATCCCATGCCTCATGACTTTCTGAACAAGTTTCTCATGGGGGACCTTTTCAAATGCATTACTAAAATCCATATAGACCACATCTACTGTCCTACCTTCATCGGTTTATTTTGTTACCTCCTAAAAAACTCAAATAGACTCGTGAGGCACGGCCTTCCCTTCACAAAGCCCTGCTGACTATCCTTGAGTAGACTGGACTTCTCCAAAAGCTCAAAGATCCTATCCTTGAATCCTCTTCAATAGTTTGCACCCCCCTGATGTAAAACTCACCAGGCTATAATTCCCTAGATTCTCCCTATTACCTTTTTTAAACATTACATTTGGCTACTAGACAGTCTCCACCAACAACTAAAGACTCATGTATAACTAGTTTGTGCGTTTTCTTCCAAACTCACCTTTGCTTCCTTTTGAAAAGATATCCACTGTCCTCAAGAATTTGTGAAGATATTACAATAGGTAATCTTAGCAATAGGTGATTGGACTTGGTAGATGGGTTTCAAGAGACAGCAGAATGAACAGGGAGGCTTCTACCCAGAACATTAGGAAGTGATCTGGTTGAGGCGAGAAGTTTGTTGAAGCTTAGATGGAGAGGAACTATTTTTTCTGATCTGGAACAAGGAGGCATAACCTTAGATCTAAACCAAAAACATCTGAACTAAGATTAATAGATATTTTAATGTCTATTGCCCTCGGCACAACCTCTTCCCAACACTACCTTTGAATAGAGATACAGAAGCCTGAACACCAGCATCTCTCGGTTCAAAAACAGTTTCTGTTTGATGGCTATCGGGTTCTTGAACCTCCTCTTGTTCCACTAATCAGAAAAGGACTGTCTACCTTGATGCCATGCTACTTTTTTCCCCTCACACTATGATAAACATTTATTAACTATTTATCTTGTATATTTATTAGCATTTTCCAATTTAAATTTAAATTTAGACATACAGCACAGTCCACAAATCCATGCCGCCCAATTACACCCCATTAATATACAACCCCTGGTATGATTCGAATGGT
Source organism: Narcine bancroftii (assembly GCF_036971445.1). Classification (NCBI taxonomy): domain Eukaryota; kingdom Metazoa; phylum Chordata; class Chondrichthyes; order Torpediniformes; family Narcinidae; genus Narcine; species Narcine bancroftii. Next base: position 100,976,880 of record NC_091479.1, on the reverse strand, counting down.
AGGAGGAAACTGGAGCCCCTGAGCAAAACCCATGCAGACACAGGGAGAGCCTGCAAACTCCTTACAGAGAGCGCGGGATTCGACCCCCTGTCCCAATCACTGGCACTTCAACCCACTGCACAAACTATGCTGTCCAAATTTAATCTGATGTATTTTATTGTAATTGGTATTTTTTAACAAAGGGCATGTTTGATTGCCGCAAGAAAGAATTTTGGTGTATATTTACATTGAACAATGTGTATAATGAGAAATTAATTCTCCTTATTATCATTATATGAAGTATTTAAAATGGATACACATAGGGAGGTGCCTTCCCTGCCCTTTCCAAACAAAATTTTATATTGTTGCTTTTAGTCAACATTACAAGGCTATTTGGCCCCATTGCACCTGTCCTGTTCCGAATCACAGAGTAATCTCCACAGCACCATTCCTTCACTTATTTTGCCGTTGGCTGCACTTTTACCCCTGATTCTCCTATCATCCACCTACACCAGGATCACTTACAGCAGCCAGCAAACTTACCAACCAGCAGACCTTGGATATGGGAGGAAACCGGAGTGCTTGGAGGAGGGTGTGAAAGCCCTGCCCAGGCCACATCCAAGGCCGGGAAAAATCCAAGGTCCCTGAAGCCCCGAATGCACTACCCTCTATCAATCTGGCTGATCCAACCGATGGATCTGGCCGAATGGCAGAATGTGTATGAGGGGCTGAATGGCCTTCTCCTAATCATCTGGCAGACTTGGACTAAATTTATTCAGCATTGGTAATGCAAAAGAAGTAAACTTTTTGCAGTTCTCCAAACTAGTAAATAAAAGATGCCCTCTCTTGTAAAACCAGATTTGATGAAACAAGATTAAAGGCTTGTAATACGTAGGGGAGCAGAGGACAAATTCTGCAGCACTCCGAATTAAGGATTCATGCACACAGGGAAAGTAGCTGACTGTCATAAAGAAACTGGCCTATTATTAGTGATCTTCCTGTCATTTTATATTATATTTCACTCGCTGTGAATGTAAGTGACGTTACAACGCTTCAGAAAAGCAGCTCCATCTGCTTTAGACTCGCAAAAACCTCAGGGAAAACCAAGCACGATGTCTAATTGAGAAACTGGGCATCTTGATTGCTCCTCTAATAGAAGCCTAAAGCCTATTAGGAAGATTTCATAAACTCGCTTTTCCAAAGAAACAAATCATGTTCTTTCCTTAATGTGTGTTTGTGTCGCACTGAGGAAAATGACAACCCTGCCCTTTCATAATAAGCGTAGTTTTTGACAAAAGAATAGCTGGCTTTTAAGCTCTTTCCTTATTTTGTCTTCTAAAACACAAGATATTGGAGATTAGAAGAGAGAGAAACATGATCGGCTGCAGACGCTGTGATTGTAGTAAACACAACGAAATGCTGGAGGAACTCAGCCGGTCTTTTCAGCATCTGTAGGAGACAAAGATATATTGCCAAAGTTTTGGGCCTGAGCCTTTCTTCAAGGAAAGGTCAGGAAAGACAGAAGCAGAATGTATCAGAAAGGCTCAGAATTCAAACAATGGGGGAGGAATCCAGACCAACAAAAGGTGTTCATTGGATGTGATAAGGTCCTACTCAAAGCAAGAGGTATTATGGACAACTAAGGGAACAGGTGGGAAATATAGTGCCAACGGGAGTATTGATCTGTGAGCATTGTGTCCTTACAAAAGCAGTACCACCTTCAATCTATATATTCACCAAAGAAACACTCCACAGGTCAGTCATTTCAGGGCCCTGTGTATATTTTGAAATTACACAAGGCCCTGAAATATTGTATATAGGTTTTATCTCTCGATCTAAGGGATATACTCATGACAGAAGGACCACAGTGAAAGTTTATCCATGTCTGCAGGGGGAGGTTCTATGAGGAGACATTAAGCAGACCGGACATGTGATGTCCATTGTCAACATTTTACTGCTCCAATGTGATGTCTCTTCGAGGGACACCCATCACGAAGAGGTCCAGGGAATAAAGTCCTAACCTGGTTAACCTTTCTCTCACTCAGTTCCTGAATTCCTGACAACATCCTAGTAAATCTCTGCACTCTTTCAATCATATTGATATATTTCCTGTAATTAGGTGACCAAAACTGGACACCATACTCCAAATTTTGCCTCACCAATGTCTTATACAACTTTAATATCCCAACTCCTATAGTCAATACTTTGATTTATGAAGACCATGCCAAAAACTCTTTTTACAACCCAATCCACCTGTGACACTACTTCCAAGGAATTATGTATCTACATTCCATATCCCTCTGTTCTACTGCACTCCTCAGTGCCCTACTGTTTACAGTCCTACTTTGGTTTTTCCTTCCAACTGCAACACCTATCAATACCCCAAGATGAGGAGTGAATATTGGTCAAGGATAAATCCTTTGCTACAAAACTATGCTGTCAGATTCATTTGTGTGAGGCCATTGAGCAACAGATTAAGATGCAAAAATAAACCTACTGCAAACAATTCTGTTGAGTTTTGAAAGCATTCATTTTCCTGCCCTTCAGCACAATGTTAATGCTTTATTCTGTTTTGGTTGATGCATTGATTGAATGAGTCCAGTCTGAGACATCAAACACACAGCATTATTTTTCATCATAGCCTTTCAATTCTTAGCAGTCTAATAACAAGAGATGTGTTCACTTAATGGATTGATAATTGCGTGCAATCAGAACAGTGGGTGGGAGTCTCTGAACGAGTGCCCATTCTGTGCTGACGAATTCAGGTATTTTTGGTCCAATTTGATGCTGACTCATTCGGCCAAACATTCCCTTCCTGCTGCCCATCAGCAGATTCTTTGACACCTTTCCACAAAACCATTCTTGCGAGTCAAAAGGCCTTACTTCGAACATTGTTTATTTATTTTTAAATTTGGGGACTCAGCTCGGTAGCAGGCCCTTCCAGATTGCGCTGCCCAAATCCACCCAAGCACCCAATTAACCTATAAATCTTGGGAATGTGGGAGGAAACTGGAGCACCCAGAGGAAACCCACGCAGACACGGGGAGTTCATTTAAACTCCTTACAGACAGTGCCGGATTCGAACCTGGGTTGCTAACGCTGGAATAGCGTTGTGATAACTGCTACGCTAACCATGTGAACATCAGTGGTGCCGTCACAATTATCTGTCCTCCAGAGACCTGCTCCTTGTTGTAAATATTTGCATGAACTGCAACAAAGAATAGTTCTTTATCAATTCTTTTGTACATGTATCTCTTTTACTGTCTTGGCCTATTGTATTTTAATGTATACCATTATAGTTGGTGTACCCTATGTACATGTTTTGCTATTGCAAGTAAGAATATTGATGCATTTGTACATTGTACTATGTATATGACAATAAATTCTAATCTCATAGCATAAGGCACCAGCAATCTTTCTTGCACACACACAACATAATGCTATTAATTTTAGAAATATTTCATGAACATTAGCAATCTCTCTTCCCCTCTCTCTCTCTCACACACACACACCCACACAGACACACACACACACACACACACACACACACACACGCTCATACACAAGCACACACACATAGGCACGCGCGCGCACAAACACACACACGCCATTTTAGAAATGTGCCCTCTGGTTTATATTCTGTCTTCTCATTGTTCAGTAACATCCCAATATTAAATTTCATCTACGATGTGTCTACCCATTCCTGTCTCTCTGCTTTTGAACTCAGTTACCACTCTCAAATATAGTTTGCATCACACCAAATTCTGTACATTGTATAAATATAGAGATTTACACACAAGTCCGAGTCAGGGCATCACAGTTAGCTAGCAGTTAGTGCCATGCTATTACAGCGGCAGTGAACTGGAATTGAATCAGCCGCTGTCTGTAAGGAGTTTGTATGTTCTTCTCATTTCTCCGTGGGCTTCCTCCCACCATCCAGAAGGTATAGGGTTGTAGGTTAATTGGTGTTTTGGGGCAGCACAGGCTCATGGGCCAGTAATGTGCTGTATATCTAATTTTATTTTAATTTTAAAAATTAATATGTATCAAGAAAAATAGTGGTAGAATAGGGGTTTAAGAAAGAAAAACGGGATTATTGATTGTGAGGGAGGGAAGGGTTAGATTGATTGTGGTGTAGTGTTTTATACTGTAGGTCAGCATACCATTGTGGGCCAACTTGTCGGCAACTTTGCTCTACATACTTAAAACAAGAAGGACTGCAATCCTGGGGTCGAGTGCCATGCACAAATGTGCTGGAGAAACTCACCAGATGTTGCGAACTAACACAGGAATAGCAATGGAAAATTCATCAGACAATGGTAAATTCAAAATAATGGTTTTTATTAAACTATTAATAACATAACATTTCTTTCTTTATCTTAAATTCCACTACGTGCAAATGTATATATGTGCACGTGTCTGATTAAATTCCAAATTATTTCAGTTTAAGCTTGAAGAAGTCTGAAAAAGTCAATTTTAAAGTCCAGTTTCAAGCATCTTGTTGATCTTGAGGATCTTTTTAAATCGCAGTTCAGAAGTAATTATGAAGCACTTTAAAACATTATGTCTTCAGATCTCTATACTCACAAGTCCCTTGATGAGTTGTCTTTCAGAGAAATATTCTTCACATGAGTGTTCTCTCTTGCTTGGAGATTTTTGATCTGTGTTCCACACAATGAATCTGCCCTCTTTATCTTAAAGAGGCAGTCAGAAGTGGTCTTACTTATTTTAAAGCCACTTATTTTGCATTTCCCTTTTCCAGGAGTAACACACAACAGTACCTTTTCTGATTACTGTATCTTCAATTCCAAAACTGTCCTCCTTATTCATAAAGACAGTGAAGTGACTCTTCTTTATGGCCACTGATTTTGTGTATCTCCTATGATAAGGATAATACAATACAGAACAATATATCTTTCTCTCTCCATATACTGGTGCTTTACTCCTGTGTCTTTCTCAAGAGGATAAATTTCTCCTTCTGGTTTCAAAATACCTCTGCCCTCTTCATTTATGTTTCTCTGACATCATGTGATGTGAAATCACCACAGTTTTAGTTTCATTTCTGCAAAACCTCCTGCCTTTTTTAAAAACCACTCCATATCCATAACAACCTCTGACCTCACCTCTGTTCCAAGAGGGTTAAGTGATTTACAATGCCAGAAAGACTAGCACGTCACTCAAGAAAGAACTGCTTATTGATACAGCTGCCCAGCAGAATGTTGGGTGTTAACACAAATGCTTTTAAGCATTTCTTGAGTTTTAATTAAGAACACTTCAGCTTTATGGCTCTGTTTTCCATATGCACCGACTCTGAAAATGTTGTATTCTGGAATTGTCCTGTGACCTATGAGTGGTGCTGTATCCAACCCACAAACTAACTTACTAGAAATATTTTAAACTCTATAGCTTCCTTCTTTGGCTTGGCTTCGCGGACGAAGATTTATGGAGGGGGTAAAAAGTCCACGTCAGCTGCAGGCTCGTTTGTGGCTGACAAGTCCGATGCGGGACAGGCAGACACGATTGCAGCGGTTGCAAGGGAAAATTGGTTGGTTGGGGTTGGGTGTTGGGTTTTTCCTCCTTTGCCTTTTGTCAGTGAGGTGGGCTCTGCGGTCTTCTTCAAAGGAGGTTGCTGCCCGCCAAACTGTGAGGCGCCAAGATGCACGGCTTGAGGCGTTATCAGCCCACTGGCGGTGGTCAATGTGGCAGGCACCAAGAGATTTCTTTAGGCAGTCCTTGTACCTTTTCTTTGGTGCACCTCTGTCACGGTGGCCAGTGGAGAGCTTGCCATATAATACGATCTTGGGAAGGCGATGGTCCTCCATTCTGGAGACGTGACCCATCCAGCGCAGCTGGATCTTCAGCAGCGTGGACTCGATGCTGTCGACCTCTGCCATCTCGAGTACTTCGATGTTAGGGGTGTAAGCGCTCCAATGGATGTTGAGGATGGAGCGGAGACAACGCTGGTGGAAGCGTTCTAGGAGCCGTAGGTGGTGCCGGTAGAGGACCCATGATTCGGAGCCGAACAGGAGTGTGGGTATGACAACGGCTCTGTATACGCTTATCTTTGTGAGGTTTTTCAGTTGGTTGTTTTTCCAGACTCTTTTGTGTAGTCTTCCAAAGGCGCTATTTGCCTTGGCGAGTCTGTTGTCTATCTCATTGTCGATCCTTGCATCTGATGAAATGGTGCAGCCGAGATAGGTAAACTGGTTGACCGTTTTGAGTTTTGTGTGCCCGATGGAGATGTGGGGGGGCTGGTAGTCATGGTGGGGAGCTGGCTGATGGAGGACCTCAGTTTTCTTCAGGCTGACTTCCAGGCCAAACATTTTGGCAGTTTCCGCAAAGCAGGACTTCAAGCGCTGAAGAGCTGGCTCTGAATGGGCAACTAAAGCGGCATCATCTGCAAAGAGTAGTTCACGGACAAGTTTCTCTTGTGTCTTGGTGTGAGCTTGCAGGCACCTCAGATTGAAGAGACTGCCATCCGTGCGGTACCGGATGTAAACAGCGTCTTCATTGTTGGGGTCTTTCATGGCTTGGTTCAGCATCATGCTGAAGAAGATTGAAAAGAGGGTTGGTGCGAGAACACAGCCTTGCTTCACGCCATTGTTAATGGAGAAGGGTTCAGAGAGCTCATTGCTGTATCTGACCCGACCTTGTTGGTTTTCGTGCAGTTGGATAATCATGTTGAGGAACTTTGGGGGACATCCGATGCGCTCTAGTATTTGCCAAAGCCCTATAGCTTACTTTACTAATAAACTCTATAGCTTACTTTACTAATAAATGTATATATTTTATAACTAAAGATTTTAACCTTAAAGATTAACACAAATCCGTTACAGCAGGTCATGCAGCATCCATAGGAAGTAAAGGGTAACCAACATTTCAGGCCTAAGCCGTTCATCAGGAATAAGTAGAGAGAAGCTGTATACATTCCTCCTGACTTAAAAAAAAATAACTGTTCCTTGTTAGTTTCCTGTCACTCAGGCAATTTTCTATCCTTGCTGCTACCATGCATTTCAATTTTGATGTCTATTCTGTGGCATGTTATTAAATACCTTTTTGATAATCTAATAAACCACGTCAATCATACTAAACAAAAATATCTGCACACACACTGGGGCCGAGTGCAATATACAAACATGCTGGAGAAACTCAGCAGGTCACGCAGCATCTGGACGGAGGATCCAGGCCTGAAACTTTGGTCACCCTTTACTTCCTCTGGCGGCTGCGTGACCTGCTGAGTTTCTCTAGCACATTTGTATGGCAGTCACATTTCCTTCCTTTACTCTCATCGACAAAAAGAAACTCAAGTTGGTTCAAAACCATTTTCCTGAAACAGATTCATTCTGAATTTCTTGAATAGGTTACAAATCGAAATGACTGCCGATTCAGCAGTAAATTTAAAACAAAATCTCAGAAGCTGTAAATCTAAAAAAAATTGGGCTGGTAACACTCAGCAGGCCAGGCAGCGTCTGTGGAAGGAGAAACAGTGTTAATCTTTGTCACAACTCTCCATTCATGGTTGCTGCCTGATTTGCAGCATTTCTACTCTAAGTGCTAATAATAGAACATCAGAATCAGAATTTATTATCATGAACAAGTCACGAAATTCGGTGTGTAACGCCGGCATCATAGTGCAAACATTCATATTATAAACATGTAGAACAGTTCGGCCCCAATGGTGTGCTGCCCCACAATATAGAAAACTACTCCACAATCAGCCTTCCCTCCCTCACAGTCCATAACCCCCTGTTTTTCTTTCTTAACCCCCTATTCTATCCCCTATTCCCATCAGGGAAGAGATACAGGAGTATCAGAACCAAAACTAGCAGGCTGAGAAGCAGCTTCTTCCCACGGGCAGTGAGAATGCTGAACGACTGATGAACTGCTCACACTAACCATCCAAAACTATTATTTATTTAACAATGATATTTATTTATTTTAATCTCTGCATAATGCATACTGTGCACATGGATCGCTTGTCTATATGTGTGCTATGTATGTGTATTTTGCATTGTTTTATACTGATGACCGGATAATGCTGTTTTGTCAGGTTGTACGTGTGCAATCAGTTGAACTTGAACTATTCAGAATTATTGTTTCTAAAGTTAATGGTGCGGACCAGCAGTTACAAGGAATTCCTTTAAATTAAATGTTTACATTTTATAATTTAGACATACAGCACAGTAACAGGCCCTTTCGGCCCACTAACCCATGCCACCCAATTACACCCAATTGACCTACAACCCCCATACGTTTTGAAGGGTGGGAGGAAACTGGAGCACTCAGAGGAAACCCACACAGGCACGGAGAGATCGTACAAACTCCTTACAGACAATGGGGGATTCGAACCCTGGTCCCGATCACTAGTGCTGTAATGGTAACCGCTATGCCAACCATGCTAGCCCTGGTTGCACTGTTTCCATCTCTTCCTTAGCTACTCCTGTTCCTACTTAACCAACCCCCTCCTCCCTTCCCAGTAGTCTCTCCCTCTATCTGTCTCCCTGCCTCCCCTACAACCCACCACCTCTTAACTCCTCCCCAGCTTCTTTCCTTCTCTCTCTTCTTTTTCCCCCTTAAGAAGAATCAGAATCAAGTTTATTGCCATGAGCTTGTGTCACCAAATGTGTTGTTTTGTGGCAGCAACATCGTGAAGCAAATTTGAATTACATTTCTGTAAATACACACTTTTTTAAAAAATTAGTGCAAAAGAAGAGAAAAAAAGTGAGTTTGTGCCTGTGGTTCATTGTCCGTTTATAAATCCGATGGCGGGGGGGAGACATGGCTTTTATATCATTGGGTGTTCGTCTTCAGGTTCCTGCACCTCCTTCCTGGGAAGTGAGGGTCCTTAAGGATAGAGGTTGCTTTCTCAGGACACTTGCCTCTTGTAGATGTCCTTGATGGATTGAAGGCTGATGACCATGATCATTGCTTGTCAACCAGAGGGGAAGGGAGAATTTCATGGGAAAAGGGATGGCATTTCTCTCAAATGACATCAGTGGACGTCTGGGCTTGCCCAAGTGTTTGAAATGTCAAATAAATTCTTATGGCATTAATATGATGGTGTTCTTTTTTAGTTTGATTCAATACATCTTTAAAAAAACATTTACGGTTAAAAAATCCTTGCATTTACCTATCACCTTCACCATCTCAGAATGTCCCAAGATGCTACCATTACAATGTAAGAAGAATGAGCAGAAATATGCCTTGTGGCTCTGTCACACTAACATTATAGCCAGGCCATTCTAAATCTCGTCTCTCTGATTCACTTCTGCCCAAAAATCTACCTCAGTGATGCAAACAGTCACTCCCCACTTTCATCTCGATATGTTGACAGACTACTTCTACCCATCGACGTTGGCTGACCTGCCAAGACCACTTAACTTCTTGTTGCTTGCTCTGGAACTGAAATGTTGTAAATTCTTAGTACATTCGGCATCCCACTAGTTTTTCCTTCACAGTGAGTACAACTTTCTTGGTGAAGACCAACATCAAATGCTGATTTACCATCTCTGTCACCACGAGGTCATTTCCTTTCTAATCCATCTCTTTTCTTACAGCCTTTTCCTGTTTATGTGTCTAGAAAAACATTAGATTCTTGTTTGTGTTTGCTGCCAATCTTTTCTCATCTTCTCTACCACCTCCTAAAACGTGCTATCCACGGAAAAATCAGCCTGTGGATGAGACACAGAGACACCAGCTGTTGTTCCTGAACTCCTCCAGTGAGTGACACTTCCTGCGTTTCTAATTACCCAGCACACCGAAAGTGTGTGTGTGTGTATGTGTGCACATGCATAAGTGTGTGTGTATGTGTGCGTGCACTTGTGTGTATGTATGTGTGCATGCATATGTGTGAAAATGTGTGATTGCATGTATGTGTGTGTTTGTGTGTTTGAGTATGTGTGTGTGCATGCATGTATGTGTGTGTCTATGTGTGTGTGTGTCTATGTGTGAGTGTGTCTGTTTGTCTGTCTGTCTATCTGCTAGTTTTTATTGTGGCATTGTACATATTTCACTTTAAGATATCGCTTAGTTAAGACAGAAATAAGCAATTTCTTCCCTTATATGATTGTGAATCTTTGGAATTCTTAATCACAGAAAATTGCTGACATCCTGGAATATATACATGGCCAAAAATAGAGAGATTTTTAGGTTATATTTTCCTTGCAAAAGCTATCAGGAGGTTGCAAAAGAATTGAAGGAAGATGCCCTGCAAAGGAAAGGAGGCAGATATCAGCATGCTGGCTGTCGTTCTAGATGTGCATTCCTGGTGAACAGGACAGCCTACGCTGTGGAACCTGAAAAACTGAAGCTGCTCGTACTCTGAGCCATAGTCATTCTGCACCCAAATAGGCCATTCTGCCTGTCACATCCATCCTGACCATCACACCCATCAAGAATAATCCCACTTACATCCACATCCACAGCTTTCTCTGTTTTGCTGGTTCAAATGCTCAACCAGATACAGTAAAACTTCTAATATGCGGAATTCAACCAACCAGCAGCCTCAAGCAACGGGGAAAAGAATGAGAAAAATAAATTTTAAAAATTAAAATAAAAAAGAATAAAATAACAGGAAAATATTGTAAAAGTAAATGTTCTCTGAAGTAACACATAAACCTTTGGTGAAGTTGGGAGCAAATATTCAGCCAGTGGAGGGCCCTGCTTGTGCTTTGCTCATAGCAGCTGTTTGAATAAAGTTGTGTGAAATAGAAATGATGTCGCCCAGGACGAAGAGCTGGTTATTGCCATACGCCGTTGGGGTGACTCTCTTAAAGTGTATCCCTATCCCTGCTTATTGAGAGTCACCCCAGTCAGAACCCTTATCTGTAAACTTGGGAGGGGGTTAATTATCTATAATGTAATTGTTCATCTTACGGCATCTCTGTGGATGGGGAGGAACCTGCAGATGCAGCAACAGTTAAATGTTTTCAAAGAATGAGGCAGAAAATAAATTAAAATGCTTTAAGATTTATAATATTCATGCAAGTGAAGTTTGGTCAGTGTAAGTACAGTGTAGTATTTTTGACTTTTAAGCTGTTCATTCTTAATTCAAGTGTATTAGTTAGACATTGTAAGTATAAGTCTCAAACAACCGGAAGACTCGCTTATCCAGCATCTACCAATCCCCATAGGAGCCGATACCAGGGGTTTTACTGTACTTCTTAAATCTCCATCACCCACTCAGGCAAAATGTTTGAGATTCCAACCAGCCTCTGAGTAAATTAGTTATTTCGTCGATCTCCTACTTACGGACCTTAAAGTGGTATCCTCCAAATTTTACACATTTCTGCTATGGAAAACAGATTCCTAATATCTCTCCTATTCATGCTTCTCATTATCTTGTATGCCTCTATAAGGTCTCTGCTCTTCCATTCCAAGAATGACAAACTCAACCTCCAGTGTTCCCTCATCACTGAATGCTCTATCCCACACAGCATTCTGCTGAATCTCCTCTACACTCTCTCCAGTACAATCACATTTTTCCTAGACCAGAACTGACATAATACTCCAACTGTGGCTGAACTAAAGTTGCACCATGATCTGTGTCTTTATATTCTATGCCCCAGTGAATGAAGACAAGTCATAGAGTAATACAGCACAGAACAGACCCTTCAGCCCCACCCATTAGTCATGGGATTGAGTTCAAGAGCCATGAGGTAATGTTGCAGCTCTGTAAAACTCTGGTTAAACCCACTTGGAACATTATGTTCAGTTTTTGACGCCTCATCACTGGAAAGATATAGAAGCTATGGAGAGGAAGTTTACCAGGATGATGCCTGGATTGGAAAATGTGTTTTATGTTAACAGAGCTAGGGCTTTTCTGTTTGGAGCAAAGAAGGATGAGAGGTGACAATAGAGGTCCGCAAGATCATGAGAGACATAGGTGAGGTGGTCAGCAATCACCTTTCTCCCAGGGTGAGAGGTTATCAGTACAAAGTGAGGAGAGGAAAGTTTAGGGGGGACTTCTCTTTTTTACACAGAGAGTGGTGGGTACCCGGATCCGGGGGTGGTGATGGAGGCTGGGACAATAGAGTCATTTAAAAGACTCTTAGACAGGCACCTGGATACAAGAAAAATCAGGGATTATAGGTGCAGAGTAGAGAAGGGTTCGTTTGTTGATGAGGTTTCAATCAGTTGGCACAACACTGTGGTCCGAAGGGCCTACACTATGCTGTAATGTTCTATTTTTCTATATAAACTGATTCCACAATAATCTCCTTTCCTACCTATAGCTATAACCCTATATACACTATAAACGTATACAGTAAATCAATTTAATAAGAAATAATGATTACAAAACATAGATGGATAATAAATATTTACAATTCCCATCGTGCAAGGAAAAGTGACGTTTCAATGATGCAAAACAGATCTTTTGGACGTCCTGCACTAATTTACGGTTAAGGTCATGCCAAGAGATTCAAGACCCTGATTGCTGATGGAAAATAAACTGCCCTTGAGCCTATAATTGGCAGACTCTAAGCTTCTGTACCTTCTGCCTGAGGTAGCAGTGAGAAGAGTTTGTGTCTACAAGAGGTGGTGCCTTAAGAAGGCAGCCTTTATCCTCAAGGATCCTTAACATCCAGGCCATGCCCTCTTCATGCTGCTGGCGTCGGGAAGGAGGTACAGGAACCTGAAGACAACCACAGTGGGTGATGGAGATTCAAGAAGTACCGTAAAATCCCTGGTATCGGCTCCTATGGGGATTGGTAGATGCTGGATAAGCGAGTCTTCCAGTTGTTTGAGACTTACACTTACAATGTCTAACTAATACACTTGCATTAAGAATTAACAGCTTAAAAGTCAAAAATACTACACTGTACATCTTTGGCTTGGCTTCACGGACAAAGATTTATGGAGGGGTAAATGTCCATGTCAGCTGCAGGCTCGTTTTTGGCTGACAAGTCCGATGCGGGACTGGCAGGCACGGTTGCAGCGGTTGCAGGGGAAAATTGGTGGGTTGGGGTTGGGTGTTGGGTTTTTCCTCCTTTGTCTTTTGTCAGTGAGGTGGGCTCTGCGGTCTTCTTCAAAGGAGGTTGCTGCCCACCGAACTGTGAGGCGCCAAGATGCACGGTTTGAGGCGATATCAGCCCACTGGCGGTGGTCAATGAGGCAGGCACCAAGAGATTTCTTTATGCAGTCCATCAGCCAGCTCCCCACCATGACTACCAGCACCCCCACATCTCCATCGGGCACACAAAACTCAAAACAGTCAACCAGTTTACCTATCTTGGCTGCACCATTTCATCGGATGCAAGGATCGACAACGAGATAGACAACAGACTCGCCAAGGCAAATAGCGCCTTTGGAAGACAACACAAAAGAGTCTGGAAAAACAACCAACTGAAAAACCTCACAAAGATTAGCGTATACAGAGCCGTTGTCATACCCACACTCCTGTTCGGCTCCGAATCATGGGTCCTCTACCGGCATCACCTACGGCTCCTAGAACGCTTCCACCAGCGTTGTCTCCGCTCCATCCTCAACATTCATTGGAGCGACTTCATCCCTAACATCGAAGTACTCGAGATGGCAGAGGCCGACAGCATCGAATCCATGTTGCTGAAGATCCAACTGCGCTGGGTAGGTCACGTCTCCAGAATGGAGGACCATCGCCTTCACACTGTACTTACATTGACAATAAACCACAGGCACTGCCTCACTTTCTATTCCCTTTGCACTAATTTATTTTAAAATGTAATTTATAATGTAATGCTGCCTCAAAACAACAAATTTTGTGACATGTTCATGACACAAATTCTGATTCCTACTCGGTTGATGGGGGTCCATTAAGATATTGGTAGTAAGGGGGAGCAGGGGAGGTAAAGGGACCGGTGTCACACTTCCAAAGGTTCCAGGGGTAAGTGCCAGGGGATAGGGAGGGGTGAGTAGGGGAGGATGAGTGAACCAGGGAATTAATGAGAGAGTGATCCTTGCAGAAAGAGGGGAGCGGTGACTGTTGGAAGGATCGCTTTCTGATTTGGAATAGAAAGGGTGACACTGCTGTGGAAGTTTTCCTCTATTGAACAATTTAGCACCAGTGATCATATGTGCAGCCTTGAGAACCACATCCTGTAATATTTCCACAAACAATTTCTAAAATTTCCACTCAAAGGACACAGGATAAATAAATGTAAATGTTTTGGGCTTCAAACCAAAGGAAACCCCATTGTCAGTCATCCGTTGCAATTAGCATTCATGGTCACAGCAGCTAATCTCCAGATTGGAGCCTTTTGTTCCAGCAAAGACCACATAGTCATTAACTTAGTGTCAAGAGGTGAGATCTCTGTTATTCTGCACTTTTGGTTGTTTCTTTGTGTATTCTGTACTCATTTACATAAAGAGCCAAAAGCAACCCCAAATGCACAAAACCACAGGAATTGTTTCAAAGCACAAGCAGAAAATTCTGGAAATTTAAAGTGGAAACAAAAATGTATATTATAATAAAGAGTCAACATGGATTTCAAAATCTTGATTGACCAAAATCTTTTGTATGTGTTCAGATAATAGAGAGAGAGATGGAGAGGGAGAAAGAGAGAAAGAAAGAGGTGGGGGGGGGGTGAGAGGAAGAGTGTGAGAAAGAGAGAGAAGGGGAGAGGGGGAGAGAGAGGGAGAGAGATGGAGAAAGAGAGAGAGGGGAGAGAGATGGAGAGATAGAGAGAAAGTGAGGGTGAGAGAGAGAGAGAGAGAAGATAATAGAACAAAGTAGACATAATGTATTTATACTTTTAAAAAGGCCTTTGAGAAGATATTTGGAGTTTGCATGCACTGTATGACAGAAAGATGTGGCTGTGCTGGGAAGGATGCAGAAGAGATTCAAGAAGATGTTACGTGAATTACCGTATATACTTGTGTAACTGTCAAATTTTTTGGACCTATTTTTCAGGTCAAATTTGGGAGAGTTGACTTACATGTGTTGTACTTCTGACCACAATATATACCTACGTTGTTCAAGGCGTCGGGAACTCGGATGGCTGGGGCCAAATGGTGAGTCCGCGTTTGGGGGATCAGCAGTTCGATGGGTGGTCGAGGCCCAGGAGAAGGTTCAGGTCAGAGTGTCGGGAGCTCCGATGGACAGGCAACTGTGGCAAGGATCCATGGTCAGGGTGTCTGGAGCTCGGATGGGCAGTCGGTCGGTACCCAAAAAGGAGAGGGGGGGTTGACTTTTACACAGATCATACAAAACATGAAATTTTGGGGCCAGAAAAAGGGGGAGGGTCAACTATTACTCAGTATCAATGATTGGACAAGAATATATGGTAGTTCTAAGGAGAGAGACTGATAGGCCTGAGAGAGGGATAGGTAGGGTAGAAAGAAAAGCAAAAACCTTTTTCCCATTGTGGGACTGTCAAGATAAGAGGGTGTAAGGGGCAGGATCCAACAAATGTTAACATAGTAGGAGATGAGGTTTGATCAATGGATTTAGGAAAGGAAAATTGAGAAAATGAAAGAAATAGCTGTGGAAAAGGGATAGGACTGGAGAGGGTGCGGGGAGATTATCTGAGGTCGAACGTTTTGGTAATAGGAGAGAATGGAGAATGATTTCCCTGCAGTGGGGTAGGTGAAAGGGAAAATGACTGAGGTGTATAGAATTACCTGAAATATAGGTAGGATAGGCCACAGGAAGCCTTTCCCTGTATCAGAGGCCATAGACTTAGTGTAAAGGGCAAGATTTTACTAGGCAGCATGGTTAGTGCAATCCTATAACAGCGCCAGTGACTGGGGTTCAAATCCAGCACTGTCTGTAAAGAGTTTGTATCTTCTCTCCATGTCTTCATGGGTGCTCCAGTTTTCTGCCACCCTTCAAAACCATATGGCATTTTTAGGTTAATTTAGGTATTTGAACTGTACGAGTTTGTGGCCGGACAAGCCTGTTACTGTGCTGTATGTCTAAATAATTTTTTTAAAATTTAAATTAGAAAAAAATGTAATATTAAAAATTAGAGGGGATCTGCGGGAGAACTATTTCTCCCTCAGATGAAAAAGGTGAGTCCCTGGAGCACATTGCCTGAGAAAGTGGTGGAAACAGGGTCACTGACAGCATTGAGGAAATGTATAGACAAGCACTTGAATTGGCCAGGCATGTAAGGCACAAGTGAGAGTCCTTAAATGAGTCCCTGATTGAGTTTGTTGTTGAGGAGTCTGATGGTGGAGGGGAGCAGCTGTTCCTGAACCTGGTGGTACAAGTCTTGTGGCACCAATACCTCTTTTCTAATGGCAGCAATGAGAACAGGGCATGTGCTGGGTGGTGTGGATCTTTGATGATTGCTACTTCTCTCCGTGGCAGCATTCCATGTAGATGTTCTCAATGGTGGGGAGGGTTTTGCCTGTGATGTCCTGGGCTGCGGCCACTACCTTTGGGAGGGCTTTACCCTCAGGGATATTGGTGTTCCTATGCCAGACTGTGATACAGTCGGTCTGTACTCTTTCCACCACACCTACATAGGATTTGCCAGACTTTCTGGTGTCATACCAAACCTCCGCAAGGTCCTGAGGAAGTAGAGTTACCAACTGAGAGATGAATATTGGTTTGGGTACCAAGAAAACCTCATCATGTTGGTCTTTTTGATGCTGACCGTCAGCCCAAACCCCTGGCAGAACATAAGAAATAGGGAGCTCCGCCATTCAATAAGATCATGGCTGATCTGATCATGGACTCAACTCCACCCACCTGCCTTTTCCCCATATCCCTTAGTTCCTTTTTTTAAGTAAAAAACTAACTGAACCTTAAATATGAAGTTGCCTCAACCACTTCCCTGAGGACAGAATTCCACAGATTCACTACTCTCTGTGAAAAACAGTTTTTCCTCATCTCCATCTTAAATCTACTCCCTTGAATCTTGAGGCTGTGTCCCCCAGTTCCAGGATCACCTACCAGTGAAAATTATTTTCCTGCCTCTACCTTATCTATCCCTTTCATAATTTTATATGTTTCACAACTTCTCAGAGAAGTTGTCGATCAGCCTCTGTCGCTGCCCTTCTGTGTTGGAGGACAGTGCTGCGTCATCAGATCATCTGACGAAAACCCGTCAGGTCTTGCACTTCGCTTTCAGACTGCAGAGAGTTGTGAACTCAGCCAGCGCCATCACGGGCATCAGTCTTCACTCCATCGAGGACATCTACAAGAGATAGCGTCTCAAGAGAGCAGTCTCTATCCTCAAGAGCCCTCATCACCCAGCCCCATACCCTCTTCTCACTGTTACCATCTGGAAGGAGGTACAGGAGCCTGAAGACGAACACTCAATGTTACAAAAACAGCTTCTTCCACCCCCCCCCCCCCCCCGCCATCAGATTTCTGAATGTTCAATGAACCACAGACACTATCTCACTTTAATTTTTTGTAATAAATTATTTATTTTTTAATGTAATTTATCTCAATATTTGCACCTGTGACGCTGCCACAAAACAACAGATTTTGCGACATGTTCATGACAATAAATTCTGATACTGATTTGATACAGACACAAAATCCTGTCAACTTCTGAATTAGTTTGTGCCACTATTTCATGCGTTAATGCGCTTGGCATGTACTGTAAGTATAAAGCAAATACATTGTGTCAGGTTTCCAGATTAACATTGAGCCCTGGCCCCTGTGTAAATTATGTCTATTCATCTTTTCTCAATGGAATCTAAAAATATAGCCCCCTCAAGGATTCTGCCTACCTACTAACATATGAGTGGCATTAGACGTTGGGATTGTGATGGATCTTCTCGGTGCCTCTCTTTTGATTTAGCTCGCTCCTGACCGGGTGCCACGTATGATAGAGTGACAGGAAAGAACGCAGCAGCACGCACAGAGCGATGCTTGCAAATATTTGTTGAAGAGAGCTGCATGCATTGCTCAGCTGGGCCCCAAAGCTAATTGGAGCTCCCGCCTGCCCTCAATCTGTTTGTCTGAGCCATGGCCCAGAGGACTGGAGGATCCTGTGGGCTGCAAAAATGGTCGTTCCTTTGATAATCATTCATCTTTTCGTCGACTTAGATGTCAGATCACGTAGTCACTCATGGATGTGTGGAATCGTGCAGGTTCAGCTGGGGTTGCCAGGCAGGGATCTCACTCACGGGACCGAAGTGAAACACAAAAATCTGCAGACACTGTGGTTGAAGTAAAAACAGAAAGAAACTCAGCAGGTCACACAGTTTCGATTTGCTTATAAAAGAAACTTCCACAGATAATATAGCAAAGGTAAAAATTCATAACTGACGTTTCGGGCTTAAATCTCACGAGACCATTTGGATTCTGATGAAATTAAGCTATGCCTCATAAAAAAAAACATTAAACCATAAGAAACGAGAACAGATTAGGCTGCTTATTACCAGGCAATATGGTCTATTCTTGTTTTAGGTTGTAAATGTTTTGAAAATGCTACAGGTAGTCTAAAGCTACCATTCTCAACCTTTTTATTGGCGATGGCTCAGAGTTTATGGACCCCTCTTCCCTGTGAAACAGGCAAGTTTTAAATGTAAGTTTAGACATGCAACATAGTAACAGGCCTTTCGGCCCATGATAGGGTGGCCAGATGTCCAGTTTTAGGCCAGATAGTCCGGCTTTTGAGCCATCTGATCTCCGTCTGGCGCCACCTCGAGTTGGACGTTAATTTGTCCTCCATATGCCGGCTTGGATGTGCGTGATGAGGGGGATGACATCGCACAAGGTGCTGAGAGAGTTTCTTACACTGACCCTACATGTCCTCCATTTTGGTAAGTTTGAAATGGCTGCCCTAGCCCCCGAGCCCACACTGCCCAATTACACCCAATTAACCTACAAATCTGGTATGTTTCAAAGGGTGGGAGGAAACTGGAGCCTTCCCCCGGGGAAAACTCAAGCATACCTGGGGCGAATGTACAAACGTCTTACAGATAGCACCAGATTCACACCCCGTTCCCAGCCGCTGGCATCATAACAGCATTGAACCACTACGCTAACCTGGCTGCCTTCAGTTGGTTGTTTCCGTACTATACTTCTCTCCTCTTTCTTTGGCTTGGCTTCGCGGACGAAGATTTATGGAGGGGGTAAAAAGTCCACGTCAGCTGCAGGCTCGTTTGTGGCTGACAAGTCCGATGCGGGACAGGCAGACACGATTGCAGCGGTTGCAAGGGAAAATTGGTTGGTTGGGGTTGGGTGTTGGGTTTTTCCTCCTTTGCCTTTTGTCAGTGAGGTGGGCTCTGCGGTCTTCTTCAAAGGAGGCTGCTGCCCGCCAAACTGTGAGGCGCCAAGATGCACGGTTTGAGGCGTTATCAGCCCACTGGCGGTGGTCAATGTGGCAGGCACCAAGAGATTTCTTTAGGCAGTCCTTGTACCTTTTCTTTGGTGCACCTCTGTCACGGTGGCCAGTGGAGAGCTCGCCATATAATACGATCTTGGGAAGGCGATGGTCCTC
Organism: Narcine bancroftii; assembly: GCF_036971445.1. NCBI lineage: Eukaryota > Metazoa > Chordata > Chondrichthyes > Torpediniformes > Narcinidae > Narcine > Narcine bancroftii. The sequence continues at coordinate 100,957,519 of NC_091479.1, read as the reverse complement.
CATTCTGGAGACGTGACCCATCCAGCGCAGCTGGATCTTCAGCAGCGTGGACTCGATGCTTCTCTCCTACTGGCTGCATAAACACATAAAAATATTTCACGATTTCAGTCCATGGTCCCCCTTAAATGTGCTGTGCCCAAATCCCTCCAGGGGAGGATGTATGGCCCTTGTTTGAGAATGGCTGGTCTTAGAGGACAAAATACTCAGCTACTGAGAGTCCACATGATGTCGTGTTTAAGGAATGGTCGATGTTTCAAGCCAAAACCCTTCATCGAGTCTGAGGAAAGTTAGTACAGAAGTCATATAAAGAGAACAGGGTGTAAGGGGCAGGACAGGGGCCCCACATGGGACAGGTGAACCAAGCAGAGGTGAGACATGAAGGACAGAAGCAGAGAACTGACAGATGCCAGACAAAGGGAGAGAGAGGCAAGGAAAGAAAATGGGTCAAGTGGAGGAGGATGAACAGGATGGTTTTTTCCCCCCTTCCCAACCACCTCTGCACATTCTCATCCCCCTTCCCCCTTCTTTGGTTCTATCCTTCCATCGCTAACTTTACACTTGATTCTTCCTCTCTCTCCACCTCCTCCTATAATTCTGATCTCTCTTTAAACCACCATTCTCTTGATATCAGGTTTCACGATTGTGTAAACCTAGAAGGGTTCACGAGCTCAGTGACTGGCTACATCAGCAAGTGCTTTGAAGATGTCATTGAAATCAAACGCCTCACAACCATGGCTGACCAGAAACCATGGTTGGATGCAGAAGTCCGGGGACTTCTCAGAGCTTGTGATGCTGCCTTCTCGACAAGCGATAGGATGGCACCGAGATCAGCTAGGGCTGAAATCTCGCATGCAATCTGGAAGGCAAAGGTCTACAGACAGCTGTGCGACACTGGTGGGAGACACGAATTGCATGTGGCAAGGGCTCAGGACTACTGCAGATCACAAGTCATCCTTACGAATTAAGAACAATGACACCTCCCCACTGGACGGACTGAATATTTTCTAGGTACGGTTTGATGAGAAGAACAAGATGATGCCAAAGAAAGCTCCGTGCCCCCCTGATAAACAGGCTCCCCACATACCGCAGCCGAGATGAGGAGAACCCTATCCAAGGTGAACCCACACAAGGCAGTGGGACCAGACAACAAACCTGGTCGGGTAATGAAGGACTGCGCAGACCAATTGTCAGAGGTCTTTACGGACATCTTCAACACCTCACTGAAGCAGTCCATAGTTCCCATAGAGTTCAAGACTGCCACCATCATCCTGGTACCCAAAAAGACAACAACAACAGGCCTCAATGACTACCGACCTGTGGCACTGACCTCCACCATTATAAAATGCTTCGAGCGTGGTGATGGAACACTTTAAGGCACACCTCCCAGAGATGCTGTATCCATTTCAATTCGCCTATAGAAGAAACCGTTCCACAGATAATGCTATAGGCTTGTCGCTTCACTCTATCCTGACCCACCTGGAGAACAATGCCTCATATGCCAGGCTGCTTCTCATTGACTTCGGCTTGGCATTTAATACGATAATACCCCAGAGTCTGGTGGAGAAGCTGTCCTTACTGGGACTCAGCACCCTTCTCTGTAATTGAATCCTGAACTTCCTAACTGAAAGACCTCAGTCTGTCTAGGTTGGTAGCTGAATATTGCGCACTGGTGCACCTCATGGCTGTGTTCTCAGCCCACTCTGGTTCATGTCACTGACCTATAACTGTATCAAGATAATAGCATCATCATGCTTGCAGATGACACAACAGTAGGTAGCCTCATCGGCAACAATGATGAGACACACAACAGGGAAGGGGTAGAAAATCTCGTGAAGAGGAGCGAGAGTAACAACGTTGACAAGAAGAAGGAGATGATCATGGACTTCAGGAGGACTAGAAATGACCACTCTTCACTACACATCCACAACTCTGTAGTAGAGAGAGTGGAGAGCACAAAGTTCCTTGGAGGTCACTTAATGAGTGACACCACATCATGTGCAACATTATCTGCACTTTCTGAGAAGACTGAAGTGGGCAAGACTACCAGCTGCCATTATGTCAACCTTCTACAGGAGCTCTATCCAGAGCATCCTGGATGGATGCATCACAGTGTGGTACGATTTCTCCAGAGAAGTGGATCGGAGGTCAATCCACAGGACCATAAGAGGGGTAGAGAGAATCCCTGGAGTCTCCCTCTCTCCCCCCCCCCCACCCCCCCATCGATGTGATTAAGGATCATTGTCTGAAGAGGGCGTGCAAAATCATTGAGCATCCCTTCCACCCTGCACACAGCATCTTTCAGCTGCTCCCATCAGGGAAGGGCCAGCATCAGACTAAGGAACATCTATTCTCCTGAGCAGTGAGAATGCTGAATGACTAAAGGAACAGTTCACACTAAACATCATTGGTATAAAACAATATTTATTTTTATAGATATAATGCTTGTCCTGCATGTGCATTGTTTCTCTGTATGAGTGTTTTGCCTTGTGCGTCTGCGTGTTTTGCACTGAGAACAGGAGAACACTGTTTTGTTGAGTTGTACTTATACAACCAGATGACAATAAACTTGACTTGAATTCAGCGCAGGCTCCCTTTGCTGAGGGACTCGGCAGCTGAAGGAGCCACACAGGCTGCAGGCAGTTGGCGACTTGCAGTTCAAGGGCTCACACAGGCTGCGGACTGCTGGCGACATGGTCTAAGTCCTCACACCAGTCTGCGGGCTGCTGAAGACTGGCTTATGGGAAGCAGACATCAGAAGCCAGATTTAAGAGCGTGCTGAGGGCAAGAAGCGCTCTGGAAGGGCCTCAGGTGCTGAAAGCTTTGTGATCGTGTTGGAAGTTTGGATCTGGAGCTCATGATGCCAATAGATTGAACACGAGCCTTTGAGCTGCAGAGGCTGTGGGAGGGCTGGAGATGAATCCATGGACACTCAGTCTCTGAAGGGAGGCTCTTTTGCTTCTCTTTCTCTTATTATTAAGGGCTACGGGCAATGCTAAGGTTCACGAATTTTGTGTGTATTATTACATGGCAATAAAATAAATCTTTGAATCTTGAATCCTGTTTTTAGAATCATCCACTCCACCCCATATCACTCACTCAGGTGGAATGCCAGCTCTTGATCATAATATGACCCATGACATGTACACAGGATAGGGTGAGGTGGACGGCAGTGGTCAGGAGACCTTGCGGTTAAAAGCCTCCAGGTTACGTCAAAACAAAGTGGGCAACCACTGGTCTTTCCGTTGCCCAGCAGACAGAGGGTCTGGGCTCGCTGTGTGAGCATGTAACAAGGAGTTTATAATATCCTCTTTATTTTCTGCTATTTCAAAATACAGATGAGAAAGGAGAAAAAAAATCCAATAAAATATGGATTTTCAAAGATGGCACAGCAGACACATGCTGTTCATGGTGTGTCTCCATGGCAACTGGTTGGAGGGTGAAGCTTTTTATGAATCTAGAATGACTTTATAAGATGCTTTCTGTTCTCTTATGGAAATAACAATTTATTTGAGTGTTATATAAAGACCATGCAGCTCAGAGTATACTGATGAGGGCAAATAATGACCACCCCTATTAGATGGAAATACTCCTTTAGACTTCAGCTTCAATTTATTTTCCTGTTGTGACTTGTCAGACCTGTGACAGGAGATTGGGCCATCAGGTGCCACAGAGTTCCAGAGATCAGGCAGCATGGAAACATGTCTTTTGGCCCAATATATTTGAGATTTTAAAAGGGACAGACAGAGTAAATGTGGATAGGCTTTTTCAATTAAGAAAGGGGGAGATTCAAACTAGAGGACATGGTTTAAGATTGAAGGGGGAAAATTATAAGGGGAACATGAGGGGAAATTTCTTTACGCAGAGGGTGGTGGGGATGTGGAATGAGCTTCCGGTAGACGTGGTCGAGGCGGGATCATTGGTTACATTTAAGGAAAGACTGGATCATTACATGGATAGGAGGGGACTAGAGGGGTATGGACCGGGTGCTGGTCAGTGGGACTAGGAGGGTGGGGATTTGCTACGGCATGGACTAGTAGGGCCGAACTGGCCTGTTCTGTGCTGTAAGTGGTTATATGGTTATATGGTTATATTGATGTCAGCTACCAGGTAATAATTAAGTAAAACACCAAAGACTACAGACATGGCGGCTGAAGGAAAAACACCATGCTGGATAAATTCAGTGTGCTTTATGTAGCAGAAATAATGATACATAATCGATACTTTGATGAAGGGCTCAAGTCTGAAATGTTGGTTATAATTTTAGTTACATAAAGTACATTCTTGGAGCAGCTGAATTTCTCCAGCATTGCGTTATCACTAATTTATATTATAATAATTCGTATTTACAGCACTCGCTCAGAACCTTCTCTGCCAAGAAGGTTCAAGTGTTCATTCAAACATTTCTTGAAGGTTGTGTGAACCTCTGCTTCCATCAGTGTTCTAAATGTTCAACTATCTCTGAGTGAAAAAAATTCTTCTGAATCTCTCAGTCATCTATACCCTCCAGTTCACAACGCCTCTGCTAAGGGGTAAAGTTTCACTCTGTGTCTCTCATTACTTTGAGTACCTCAGTCAGTTTTCCCACCAGCCTCCCCCCCAACCCCACCTCCTCAACTTCTGCCCATTAACCTTTTTGTCTCCTTTGAAAACAATCTCTCCAATTCTTTTCCATAACTAAAGTCCTCCAATCCGGGCAACATCCTGGTGAATCTCTTCTGTATCCTCATCAAATAACCATGAGAGATTTCAATTCTCGTGCCAAGCTAACCACCTCTCCTTCAACATCAGTAATACAAAGGAGATGATCATTGATTTCAGGAGATGGATTATTACTATTTATGATGGACTCGATCCAGGGGTGGAGGATGGGCACTGTTCTCGGAACTCACCCACCGTCGCTTCCCTCTCTAATGATACGCGGGCCCGGATGTAACCCCGAAAGAGGGGTAGGCAGTTGGTTCACCCAGAACTCTCGACTGCCCGCCCCCTTTACCCGTGAATGGCTAGCTTGGCCAGGCCTAGCGACAATCTGACAAGAAGATCCTTGACTCGTGGTTGCAACCTCCAAAGGCCTGAGGTGGCTCTCGGTGCCCTTCAGGAGCCCTGCTCACCATCAACTCCCTCACAAATCCTCTTTCCTACACCTGGTTCCCAGAGGCCGGTAATTGGCACCACATCCTGCACTGGCCCTCTGCTATGGTTCCTACCCAATAGGATCTTCACCCCAATTCTCAGGAGGAGGAGGAGGTGGGGGAGCACTGGTGGTGTTCTCCCAGCCTGGTGTCCTGTGCCAGTCTGCCACTCCCCCTTCACCATACATCATGTATCTCCTGACTTCTTTAGCCCTTCCAAGTGAGGTAAGGATTTAATGACTGTGGGCTGGGGTCCGTGAGTGACTTTAGGGTGAGGTTGAAATGTTTTCTAGTTATAGACACCTCTGGGAGTAAATTAATATTTAGGTCAGGATTCAGATTCAAAATTCAAGATACAGGGTACAGTTATCCAATAGGTTGGACAGGAAACTGGTCCAAACAAAGGAATTTCCACATGCTTGCTCCTGACCATCCAGGCAGGAGGCAGGTTGAAAGTCAGTCAAGGTTAGATCCACCCACAGGTGAGGCTGGCATGCAATTGGTTCTCCTAGGTCATGTGGATGCATCAAGATTGGCTCCTCCAGGAGGAGTCACGTGATGGAGTAGTGGCCGGACGGTGAACTCCAGCCCTCTCCAGAAAAGTCGGGAAAAACAAGAGAAAATACAAAGGCACAGAAATACAAGTTAAAGAAAAGTGAGTATAAAGGTGGAAAGAAGATGGAGACAAAAGGAGAAAAATCAAAATCAACGGAAAGAAGAGAGGAAGAGAAGACAACGGAGGAAAAAGGTGAAGGCCTTACCTGTCCGAAGAGGCCCGCTGTGGAGAGAAGACCCCACTACCTCAGGTCGGTAGAAAGAGAACTACAACAATGGCTCACAGAGCCGAGTAAAAGTGCGCAACCGCGCATGAAAAAAAACACACCGACGGGAGGGGGGACCAGCTGGGGAGTCGATCTCCACAGCCGGCAACGACAGCTGCAGAACACCTGCAGCAAGAAGAGACCACAGAAGACAATGGAAACAAGAAAGAAGAGGAGGAAAGGGCAGCAAAGAAACAACAGATGGTCAACCTAGAGGAAGAAGAAGAGGAAGAGGAAGAGTACAGGGAAATAGAAGAAGAAAAGAAAGGCAAGGTAAAGGAGGTACTTGCTCTTGTTAGAGGATACATGGAGTCATTTAAAGAATGGCAAACACAGGAATTCAATGATTTAAGAAGAAGAATAAACAACACAGAAAAGAAAATAAATAAAATGGATATGACCTTAACAGAAATGGGGAAAAAAATGGACAAGATGGAAGAACGGGCAATAGCAGCAGAAATGGAGGTAGAAGACTTAAAAAAGAAATTGGAGGAATCTAATAAAAAAACTAAAGAGACACAAGAATTACTAGCCCAAAAAATAGATATATTGGAAAATTATAACAGAAGAAATAACATAAAGATAGTGGGCCTTAAGGAAGATGTAGAAGGCAAGAATATGAGGGAGTTTATAAAAGAATGGATCCCTAAGGCCCTAGGATGTCCAGAACTACAGCAAGAAATGGAAATAGAAAGGGCACATAGAGCATTGGCCCCTAAACCACAACCACAACAAAAACCAAGATCTATTGTAGTAAAATTCCTAAGATATACTACAAGAGAAAAGGTACTGGAGGAGACAATGGAAAAAGTAAGAGAGGGCAACAAACCACTGGAGTATAAAGGGCAAAAAATCTTCATTTATCCAGATATAAGCTTTGAACTCCTAAAGAAGAGAAAAGAGTTCAATGCAGCAAAAGCGATTTTATGGAAGAAAGGATATAAATTTACACTGAAGCATCCTGCGGTATTGAAAATATTTATTCCAGGACAACAAAACAGACTATTCTCGGATCCAGAAGAAGCACGAAAATTTGCAGAACAATTACAAAAATAGACTGAGGGATGAAGACGGGTAATGAGAGCAAAAATTATCACGATTGATATGTATGTGGGTAAAGACAAAAATAGACTGAGGGATGAAGACGGGTAAGGAGGGTAAAAATGACCACGATTGATATGTATGCGGGTAAAGAGGTATAAGAGTGAATAGAGACAATGGGCATATGTGAAAGTATCTGTAATTAGAGGAAAACATAGAGAGTATAGACAAGAATTAATAAGGGAAGGTAATGGAATAGAGAGAATAAGGAGGGAACTAAAAGAGTGACCTTTGTGACATATAAAAAGCGAAATCTTTTCTGGGGGGGGCTGGGTGGGGGAAAAGAGCGGTCACTGCAAAATCAGTTGACGCTTGCGAGTGGATTCGCAAATCCAAATGGAGAGGGGAGATGTGGTTGTCCGACAAGGGATAAAGGGCAACTCAGGAGGGGAAGGGGAGATTGGGGATAAAGAAGATAGAAATAGGAGAATAAGGAAAATGTTGGATGTTGTAGGAATGTTGTCTGGTAAAGAGTTGAAAATAAGAAAACAGAAATGGAAAAGGAGGAAAGGTAATGATGGAAAAACGGAAAGAGAAGATAAACAAAATATAAAATGGCTACGCTGAACTATATGACTCTAAATATTAATGGAATACATAACCAAATTAAAAGGAAGAAACTACTAAATTTACTGAAAAAGGAAAAAATAGATATAGCATTTGTCCAAGAAACACACTTAACTGAATTGGAGCACAAGAAATTAAAGAGAGATTGGGTAGGACATGTAACAGCAGCATCGTATAATTCAAAAGCAAGAGGAGTGGCTATATTAATTAGCAAAAATGTGCCATTTAAAATAGAAGAGGAAATAATAGATCCAGCAGGGAGATATGTTATGATAAAATGTCAGATATATTCAGAGCTTTGGAATCTACTTAATATATATTCACCTAACGAAGAAGATCAAAAGTTTATGCAAGATATCTTTTTGAAGGTAGCTAATACGCAAGGGAACATACTAATAGGAGGGGATTTCAATCTGAATTTGGATCCAAATATGGATAAAACAGGGAAAAAAATTAACAGGAAGAACAAAGTAACCAAATTTATAATTAAATCAATGCAAGAAATGAAACTTGTGGACATATGGAGGAAACAAAACCCAAAAGAAAAGGAATACTCATACTACTCGACTAGACATAAAACATACTCAAGGATAGACCTATTCCTGATATCAGCCCACATACAAGGGAGAGTTAGGAAAACGGAATATAAAGCTAGACTATTATCGGACCACTCACCCCTGTTATTGGCAATAGAGCTAGAAGACATCCCTCCAAGAATGTATAGATGGAGATTAAACCCCATGCTACTTAAAAGACAGGATTTTAGAGAATTTATTGAAAAACAATTAAAAATGTACTTTGAAGTAAATACGGAATCAGTGGAAGATAAGTTTATACTATGGGACGCAATGAAAGCATTCATTAGAGGGCAAATAATAAGTTATGCAACCAAGATGAAGAAGGACTATAATCAGGAAACAGAGCAGTTGGAAAGGGAAATAATAAACATAGAAAAAAAATTAGCAATAAAGGAAGATACAACCAAAAGAAGAGAATTGGCGGATAAAAAAATAAAATATGAAACATTACAAACATATAAGGTGGAGAAGAATATAATGAAGACAAAACAGAAATATTATGAACTAGGGGAAAAAACACACAAAATCCTAGCATGGCAGCTTAAGACAGAGCAAACTAAGAAAATGGTATTGGCAACAAGGAAAAAAGACAAACAAATTACATATAATCCAAAAGAAATTAAGGAAAACTTCAGAGAATTCTATGAACAATTATACCGAACCGAAAACGAAGGGAAAGAAGGGAAAATAGAGGAATTTTTGACTAAAATTGAACTACCAAAACTACAAATAGAGGAACAAAATAAATTAACAGAACCATTTGGAACAGTAGAAATACAAGAGATAATAAAAAATTTACCAAATAATAAGACACCAGGAGAGGATGGACTCCCAATAGAATTCTACAAAACATTTAAAGACCTAATAATACCGCCCCTCCTGGATGTAATCAACCAGATTGATGAGACACAAAACTTACCAGATTCATGTAAAACAGCAATAATTACAGTGATACTAAAACAAGGGAAAGATCCACTCTCACCAGCGTCATATAGACCAATATCTCTGCTAAACACAGATTATAAGATAATAGCTAAACTACTAGCGAACAGATTAGCAGAACAGGTACCGAAAATGGTAAATTTAGACCAAACTGGATTTATCAAAAAAAGACGCACAACAGACAATATTTGTAAATTTATTAACTTAATTCATGCAGTAGAAGGAAATAAAGCACCGGCAGTAGCAGTTGCTTTAGACGCAGAGAAGGCCTTCGACAGAGTAGAATGGAATTACTTGTTCAAAGTATTGCAAAAATTCAGTTTACCGGAGAAGTATATTAATTGGATTAAAGCATTATATAAGGGTCCGTTAGCGAAAGTGACAGTAAATGGACATGTATCAAAGCAATTTAACTTAAGCAGGTCAACGCGGCAGGGATGCCCACTATCACCATTATTGTTTGCGCTAGCTATAGAACCACTAGCAGAATCGATAAGAAGAGATAATAATATAAAAGGAATAAAAATAAAAGACAGGGAATATAAAATCAGTCTGTTTGCGGATGATGTGATAGTGTACTTAACAGAACCAGAACTATCAATAAAAGAACTATATAAGAAATTGAAGGAATATGGAGAAGTGTCGGGATACAAGATAAACGTAAATAAAAGTGAAGCAATGCCTATGAATAACGCGGATTTCTCAAAATTTAAAGAGGAATCCCCATTCAGATGGCAAACGCAGGCAATAAGATACCTAGGTGTGCAAATAAACAAAAATCTAGGCCAATTATATAAACTCAATTACAATCCACTAATGAAAAAATTACAGGACGATTTAGAGCATTGGAAAGAGCTACCACTAACACTGATAGGAAGGATAAACTGTATTAAAATGAACATTTTTCAAAGGATACTATACTTATTTCAGGCATTGCCAATACAACTGACAGAAAAATTCTTCAAAGAGTTAAAGAAAATAATAAGGAGATTTTTATGGAGAGGGGGGAAACCGAGGATAGCACTAGACAAATTAACAGAATGGTATAAACAAGGAGGCTTACAATTGCCAAACTTCAAAAATTATTATAGAGCCGCACAATTAAGGTACCTATCAGATTTTTATCAAACAAGGGAAAAACCAGACTGGACGAGACTAGAATTAGATAAAATAGGGGAAAAGATACCTGAACACATATTATATAAATGGGACGAAAAATTGGTACAACATAGAACTTCTCCAGTATTACACCATCTCCTCAATATATGGAAGAAGATTCATGTAGAAAGAAATAAAATAAATTACCAAATACCAAAACTAATATTGACGCAAAATAAGCTACTCCCTTTTACAATAGACAACCTTGCCTTTAGAAAATGGGAAAAAAAAGGGATTAAAAGAATAGAAAATTGTTTTTCAGGAAGTAGATTCTTATCCTTTGAACAAATGAGAGATAAGTACAATATAACGGGAGATACAGCGCTGGCATATTACCAACTGAGATCCTACTTGAAAGATAAATTAGGAAGCAACTTGAGTTTACCAGAGGGAAGTAACCTTGAATATGTGATTACAGATACAATGTTAATCAAAAGATTTATAAAAACTTTGTATATTAAACTGCAAGAAAAGGAAAATGAGGAAACAAATGGTAAAACTAAACAAAAATGGGAACAAGATTTAAATATAAAGATAAAAAAGGAAACATGGGAGAAGTTATGCTCTGGAACGATGAGAAATACAATAAATACGAGGCTGCGTATGATACAATATAATTGGTTACACAGACTATACATTACACCGCAAAAGTTAAATAAATGGGACCCAACAGTATCTGATAGATGTTTTCGATGTAAAAAAGAAAGGGGAACAACAATTCATGCAATCTGGACATGTGAGAGAGTAGAAAAATTTTGGGATGATCTCAATCAGATATTAAATAAAATAACAGAAAACAATATACCAAAGAATCCAAAGATCTTTCTCCTAAGTAACATAAAAAATAAAGAATTTGGAATTGACTTGGAGGATGCACAAAAAAGATTTGTTAAGATAGCCCTAGCCGTAGCAAAAAAATGTATTATGTCAACCTGGAAATTGGAAGATAATTTGAAAATACAACAATGGTATATAGAAATGAATAAATGTATTCCATTAGAAAAAATAACATATAGTTTAAGAAATAATATTGAAATATTCGAACAAGTATGGGAGCCTTACATTAAATACAATAGCGAAAACCTACCGGGAACAAACATTACCTAAGTTGATGGAAGGAGAAGAAAAGAAAAGAATGGACTCAGTAGAATTTCTGGTGTATTTTTGTTGAATGACAACATTGTCTAACTGAATTAATGCAACCTAGATTGTATAACTAAAATGGATGAGAGGGGGGGGGATGGGGGGGTGGCTTGGGAGGAGGGAGGGGGGAGGGAGAAAAAGTCACTGTAAATGTGTGGAAAAGAAAAAGTGTATATCATGGCTATTGTGATTTATGGTGTGAAAAATAAAAAATTAAAAAAAAAAAAAAAAAAAAGATTGGCTCCTCCAGATGCTGTTGGTCCTTGGGCATACCTGAGCTGTCTCCTCTATCCGGCAGCAGCATAAAGCCCGCCTCATGGAGCAAATTACTTTCTTTTATCCCTTGGACATCCCTGAGCTCCACTCCAGGTTGCAGGGCGATGCCAGTAGACTGACTGTAAGGGGTCTGATCCAGGTTGTGAGCCTTGGGTGATGCTGGAACTCAACCAGACAAATGGAGAGAATGAGTAAAAACACAATGCTGGAGAAACAGTAGGGCAAACTGTGTACTTTAGATAGCAAAAATAAAGGTACATAACCAACGTGTCAGGCTTGAACCCTTCATCAAGGCATGGAAAAATGTCAGCTGACACCCAAACAAGATGGTAAGGTGGAGGAGTAGAGGGAGAACATGGTCCCAAAGGCAGAGGTAATAGATGGAATAGGGAGGGAGGGCACACCACCAGCAAGGGGGTCAGAGGATGGCTCTGTGAATGGACAGGGAAGGGGATGGAGAACTGGAGGAAAGAAGGCAGAGGGGAAGGAAAGAGAGGGAAAAAGAGGAATAGGCTAGCAGAAACCGGAGAAGTCGATGTTAATGCCACATGGTTGGAGAGTACCCAGATGGAAAATCAATTGTTGATCCTCCAATGTGTGGGTGGCCTTGATGGGATAGCACATGAGGCCATGAACAGACTTGTGGCCATGGGAGTGGAGCGCAGAATTGAAATGGTTGGCCACAGGGTGATCCCTGTCACTGATGTGCTCGCCTGACTTTTGCTTTTTAAATTATGGAAATACTTTTAACTGAGAGGAGAGTTACTTGCCACAACTTGTCCTGTTTTGGAGTTGGGAAAGGAGCATGCAACATACACACCCAACGCTTTAAGCACCATATGTCCCACCCAAGGAGGAGACTGCTGTTCCCCAAGGATGCTCCAGCCACCTCTGAACTCGCAGAACTGTCATCCTCAGCCAAAGAAGATGCTGTTGAGTTGGTCATAGCTTTAATTTAAAAATCAGCAATAAATGTCTGGGTGGGCTCTCTCAGTGTCCCGTAAGAAATCTCTGTTAAACACAAGGTTGATGTATTTGTGTTTGCTGTTTAATGCAGTGACATGAATTCACTAAACATTCAGACATACAATTCATTTGGATTCAGAGAATACATAATTCACTAAAAGGGATATAATGATAGGGTATTGATGTGGTTGATTATCTTCTGTTATTTTATCGGGCAACATTTTCATTACAAGATGCTCTGTAATTATGTGTTGTTATTAGACAGTTGTCGTCAAGTGATCATCCTTCAAGAGTTACTATCCTTCCTCACATATCAACAGTTGATGTCAAGAGAGCCTTTTATATTAATTGCATTTTCTTCCAATGCTCTCTTTGTGTTAAACAAATCTGTATGAGCCAGCGGGAACCAATAGGTGTGCAAATGCTCCATGACAATCAACTTTTCCGAGCACACTTTTGCATTAGACAGATGGCATGTTACTGGCTTCAACACGCAAGTCAAGTCATTTATTGTTATCTGATTGCGCATATACAACCCGATGAAACAGCGTTCTCCGGTCCTCGGTGCAAAAACACGCAGACGCACAAACAGACATAACGCACATACAGACAAACAATACACATGCAGGACAAGTATTCAGATATACAAATAAATAAATACAGATTGGCAGTGTGAGCTGTTCCTTTGGTCGTTCAGCGTTCTCACTGCCCGTGGGAAGAAGCTGTTCCTCAGCCTGGTAGTGCTGGCTCTGATCCTCCTGGATCTCTTCCCCGACGGGAGCAGCTGAAAGATGGTGGAAGGGGTCCTCAATAATTTTGTGCACCTTCTTCAGATATCACGTAATAGATAATGGAGATTTCACAAGATCACAAAATAAAGGAACAGAAGTAGGCCATTTGGCCCATCAAGTTTGCTCCACCCTGAGTTAAACCATTCTCACATCTACTTCCAATTTCCGGCCTTTTCCCCATATCTCTTGATACCCTAGCTAATTAGATACTTATCAATCTCCTCTTTAAACTTCCCCAATGATCGGGCCTCCACAGCTGCATGTGGCAACAAATTCCACAAATCCATGACCCTCTGGCTAAAGAAATTTCTCCTCCCCTGTTTTAAATGGGTATCTTCTAATTGTAATACTGTGCCCTCTTGTCCACCCACCAAGGGAAACATCCTATTTACTTCTATCCCAACTCATGTGTCGTACTTTGTGTATTGCTCCAGCTTTTCAACCTACACAGACTTCTTGTTTATCCCATGTTACTGCCTTACTGTTTCCTGATTTGCTCTGTGGCAATTCTATCTCTGAGTATCAAGATTTTAAAATTAAATAGATTCTTATAGCACCCTCGCAGAGTTAGATTCACAGTTTTAGAGCACAGAAAAAGGCCCTTCAACCCAACTTATCCCTGACAACCAGGTTGTCTTCCATTTGCATGTATTCATCCTATGTCCCTTTAAACCAGTAGTTCTCAACCTTCTTTTTCCCACTCACATACCTTCTCAAACCTTCAGTTTGTGGCTATTGCTGAGACAAACTGGAGGACTCACTTATGCGCACCTTCATCTGCTAAGTAATATCCCTGATTAGTGATCCCTCTTCACATTATAAGGCAGCACTAGGCTAATGTCCAGAGGTCTGGTGAACCCCTGGGCTCAGTTGCAGGGAAACATAGATCCACAGAATAATATAGGTTGGTTTGTGTTGCTTCCCAGTCAAGGACTTCAGAGATGGAGTCCCCGCTCAGCTCAGTGTACTCCTTCACTGTGTGTCTACACAGTGAAGCACGAAATTACAGCACCAAATGTAGCTTGGAGGCATCTCTGAGAGATTGACAAGATTAATATGTTTATTTAACCAAGAAAATCTGCAGACATTGTAATTGTAGTAATTCCATCTGGGCATTCTCCAACCAGATAGCATTAACATCGACTACTCCAGTTTCTGATGGGCCACTCCCCTGTCTCCCTCTCTTCCCCGTCCCTCTGTCTCCTTTCCTCCAACTCTCCACCCCCTTCCCTCTCCATTCAGAGAACCATCCTGTTTTCCCCCACCACCCCTCCCCCATCACTTCTCATCCTTTTTCTCTTGTGCCCTCCCTCCCACGTCCACCTATTGGTCAGTTGCCATTTTGGAGTTAAAGATTCACGGAAACTAAGTAACAAGATGAATTTTGAGAGCAGCCAAACTGGGCTTCCACCATTTTAACCTAGTGGGTGAATCAGATTCATTCACAGCAACTTCCTGCCATTCCAGGTGCTCCTCGGTCCTTAGTGGGAGGCCTGGGATCCTGCACAGTTGCTAAAGAACTGGGTAAAATAGTTTTTTAGGATCCAGATCCTGGAGTCACGTGCAAAGCATATTCATCCTGTGAGGATAGATGGTTTTCCTCCCTGCAATGCACCAGATGGATCTTTCTGATGGGTCGGTGGTCATCATCATTAGCACCCAGCATTTTGCTCCATGAATAGTGCCTCATTTAACTTTCACTGCACTATTCCCATCCCCACAGTTCTGTGTTGGAAAGGAACTCCAATAATATCAAGATTTAAGAGAAAGAAAAAGTAATGAACATATCAGTTTACACCAAATTGCTGGTCAAGATACGCAGCATTCAAAATGTAGTAAAGATAAAGATGTGTACCCATCGTTTCAGGCCTGAACCCTTCATCAAGGTCTGAGCAAAATGCAGGCAGGTTGATGGAGGAGCAGGGGGAAGAGCACAGTCTCTCAGGAAGGAGGCCATAGGTGGGAGGGCACAAGAGAAAAATTGAGGGGCGGGGGTTGGGAGGAAACAGGATGGCTCTCTGAATGGAGAGAAAAATAGTATATTTCTAGAGATGTGGTGGAAAGTGTGCTGACCGGCTGCATCACAGCCTGGTATGGGAACATTAATACCCATGAGCCCTCCAAAAGGTAGTGGACACAGCCCAGGCAAAACCTTCCCCACTATTGAGTACATCTACAGGGAATGCCGTCGGAGGGCAGCAGCAATCCTCAAAGACCCACACCACCCAGAAAGAATATAACCAACTTTTAACTGCCTCCCCAGTTCAGTGGGATTTTACGAAGCTTCAGATGATACGTGCAGGAATCTGGACCAAAAAACTTTCTGCTGGGGGAGCTCAGCAGATCCAGCAGCATCCGTGGAAGTAAAGATTGTTCTCGATGAAAGATTCCAAACCAAAACATCAACAGTTCTTCTTCTCCAACCGATGCTGCTCGCCCCGCTGAATTCTACCAGCCGATAGTTTTTTTTCCCAATAAATTCCTCAGCCTAAGAATGAATAAACTTATTGAAAAAGACTTTTTGAACTATTTCAAAATATAGCTTGGCACTCATCACATTCAGGTGGATTGGTTAGCTAATATTTACCAAACCTGTGCCCTGTAAAATAAAAAAAATATGACAGACAGTTGTCTTGTTCCTTTATTTTTGTCTTTCAGCAATTTGATGGTCAAACTTGAAGGCTAATTAGCTGGTTAATGGCAGGATTTTTAACAGTGTAGAAGAACAGAGTCACCTTGATAAGAAGACTTACAAGAGTAAAGTATATTCATTAGTCGGGGATTGAGTTCAAGAGTTGAGAGGAAATGTTGCAGCTCTATAAAACTCTGATTTGACTACACTGAAGAATATTACGTTCAGTTCTGGTCGCCTCATTACAGGAAGGATGTGGAAACTACGGAGAGGGTGCAGAGGAAATTTACCAAGGTGTTGCCTGGATTGGAGAATGTGTCTTATGAGGCAAGGTTAGCAATGCTATAGCTTTTCTCTTTGGAGCGAAGAAGGGTGAGCGGTGACTTAATATAGATGTACAAAATTAGAAGAGTCATAGATATGGTGGAGAGCCAGCACATTTTTCCTGGGACAAGAGAAGCAAACATCGGAAGACATCAGTGAGGGGAGGAAATTTTAGGGGAGAGGACGAGGTCGCTTGGAATGCATTGCCGTGGGTGGTGGTGGAATCTGGTACAATCAGGACATTTAAAAGACTCTTTGACAGGAACATGGATGAAATAAAATTAGAGGATTATGATGTGAGATAGGGGAGGTTTAGTTTGTTGATTTGGTTTATAGAGGTTGACGTAACATTATGGGCCGAAGGGCCTGTACTGAGCCATAATGTTCAATATTCTGTCTCTAGCTCCTTTATTTTTAATGTTTTAAAGTTGTTTTCTTTCCATTTTAAAAAAAAATGCTAAAATGATGAAAACCTGCGCAAATTGTATCATTGCCTTCTGCGTCCACCATGGATTTTGACCCAACTGTCCCAGATAGTGAACAATCCATGCTCCCTGTCCAGGGGCATACTGCTACATCCCTTTCTTATGGTCCCACTGCAGAGACTCGAGCCAAAAACTGGGATGACACTTCCATTCAGTGATGAGGGAGTACTGCTCCATCAGAGGCAAAAATAGGACGAAGCCAGATCTAAAGTCAAAGTTCAGATTTATTGTCAGAGCACGCACATGACATCAATACAACTCTAAGATTCTTGCTTCTGTTGGCTAGGCAGAATTACCACTTATTGGTCATGCAAAAACTGTACTCAAGAAGATGTGCAAATAAAAAAATATAATAAAACTGACTGTGCAATACAGAGACAGAAAAAAATCAATAAAGTGCAACGGTAAGTGTCCTTAAATGAGTCCCTGATTGAGTTTGCCGTTGAGGTGTTTGATGGTGGAGGGGGAGCAGCTGTTCCTGAACCTGGTGGTGCGAGTCTTGGGGCACCGATACCTCTTTCCTGATGGTAGCAGTGAGAACAGAGCGTGTGCTGGGTGGTGTGGCTCCTTGATAATTGCTGCTGCTCTCTGATGGCAACGTTCCCTGTCGATGTTCTCAATGGTGGGGAGGGTTTTGCCTGCGATGTCCTGGGCTGTGTACACTACCTTTTGCAGGGCTTTATGCTGGGCTATTGGTGTCCCCAAACCACTTTGCAACACACATCTGTAGAAATTTGCCAGGGTTTCCTTGGTCATAGCAAATCTCCATAAACTCCTGAGGAAGTAGAGGCGCTGACATGACCCACTTTAGACATGGAAATAGTCCCATATTGAAGAAGAGAAGACATTCCCTGCAGTATCCCTCATCTAACACTTCAAGTGGACCACCTTGGTCATTGCTAGGGAGCTGATTTTGGGATCAGGTGTACAAATTAGATGCCACACTTACCGTGACTGTACTTCAAATGTGCATTACACAAATGTGCTGGAGAAACTCAGCAGGTCATGCAGCATCTGTAAGAAGCAAAGTTTCTCCAGCACATTTGTGTATTGCATTCAACTCTAGCATTTGCAGACTTTCCTGTTTAACTTGATACAGTAAAAAAAAATGCCTGGTAAAAGCCTTGCATCCAGCACATATAGGAATTAGTAGATGCCGGATAAATGTATTTTCCAGTTGCTTGAGATTATGTGGTTGTGTGATTGGCAAACTAATGGCAAGGTGCTCCCATTTTCAACATTTTTTTTTCCTTGACTTTTTTTGCCGGTTGCTTGAGGCTGTCAGATATTCGAATTCTGGATACTAGATGTTTTACTGTACAGTACTTCAGGTATATTTGCTTTGTTTTAATCCACTAGAGATGGAGATATGAAAGATGTTGCACAAATGTAAGGGATTATTTTCTTACTTTTCTCAATCTGAGTCTTCTGAGAAGTGTTCAGTTAGTTTACATCTGGCCCCAGAAAGAGGCCATTCTGGCCTATGTCATCTCTACAAAATAGTTGTCGTTCATACCATAACATTTTTAAAATACAATTATGGCCTCCAATTCCTCCGTTTTAGTCATATGGATGTGTTTCAAGTCCTCACTATACATTTTCTTCCATTCCTTAGCTTGTCAATCAAGCTATGATTGGTGACTAGGATCTTCTACTCACTGGATATTCTGGAGAGGGATCATTTTCCGTATCCTCTATTTGGCAAATAGATTAAGTTCTGAGTAATTTTGTCTGATCAAATGCCCCTTGCACTAAAGAAACCAATAGTTTCCTGTTTGTGGGAACATTACCACAGTAAGTGCCCTGCAAAAATACTTTATCAGCTATAAGTGCTTTGCGTCTCTAGAAAGGGATGTGCATGTTGCTATAGAAATGCAAATTATTCTTTTGATTACCAGCCTGCTCATCTGATTCACTGCCATTTATTAACACCAAAAAACTACTGTGTATTTTATATCAAGAATCCAAACTCTTTATTATTCCCTTGCTTCAAGTATATTTGAAAAGGCTTTTGCTCTAATCTTATATATTGACTGCCAATTGTATTTCATTATGTTTGTGCCTTTTGGAGCTATTTTATCTTTCTACGCTCCCACTGTTTCTCCTCATATTCTGTATGGCTGCCTTTCATTTTATTCTATGCATGTTTACACTTCGTGTTTTTAATCAACTCTGAAAGTCCGGGCTTTGTCATCACTCCCACCGACCGCACTGAATGTCTTTATTTTGTCTTCATTAGATATGGTGGAAATTTAACCCCAGATCTCAGCTGTGACTCAGTGGGTAGCATTGCCGTATCCCAGTCAGAAGGTCACGTTCCACTGCAACACATAAAACAGCAAGTGAAAATCAAATCACAGCAAATGTTGGAAATCTGACATTGAATCGAACAGATATTTCAGATTTCAAATTTAAGATTTCAGATTATTCTCAGAGTACATACGTGCATGACATCTCTTTTCTGGGGGCGAGCAGAATTAACATTTATTGGTAATGCCACAAAAAAACTGTATGCATCTAAACAGATGGCAAAATGTCAACAAACTGACTGTGCAATACAGAAAGAATGTTAAAAATCAATAAAGTGCACGTAAGGGTCCTTAAATGAGTCCCTGATTGAGTTTGTAGTTGAAGGGTCTGATGGTGCAGGGGAAGTAGCTGTTCCTGAACTGGGGGTGCGAGTCTTGTGGCACTGATACCTCCTTCCCGATGGCAGCAGCGAGAACAGAGCGTGTGCTGGTTGGTGTGGATCCCTGATGATTGCTGCTGCTCTCTGATGGCAACGTTCCCTGTAGATGTTCTTGATGGTGGGGAGGGTTTTGCCTGTGATGTCCTGGGTTGTGCCCATTACTTTTTGTAGGGTTTTACACTGAGGCGTATTGGTGCCCCCCTTACCAGACCATGATACAACTAGTCAGCACACTTTCCACCACACATCTGTAGAAATTGGCTGGGATTTCCGATGTCATCCCAAATTTCCACAAATCCTGAGGAAGTAAAGGCTTTCTTCACGATGCCATTGGTGTGTGAGGACCATGAAACATCTTCCGAGATAGTGACTCCCAAGAACTGAAATTTGCTCACCCTCTCCACCTCTGATCCCCCAATGATCACTGGATTGTAAACCTCTGGTTTTTCCTACTGGAAACATGCTGGAAAAACTCAGCTGATTAGTCAGCCTGGGTATAAAAAGAGCCAGAGTTAATCTTTCAAGTCTAAATGAATTGTTTATTGGTGCATACACCAAGATATGGTGAAAAACTTTGTTCTGTGTGCTATCCAGGCAGGTCAACTCATACAGCAGGTATGATAATGAAACAAAAGTTCAGGGTATGTCTTACAGTAAGTGAAGAGTGCAGGATGTGATACAAAGTGCAGGTACAGAGAAAGGTAAATTTAAACTATGCAGAAGCACCATCTTTTACTGATGAAACACTTGTTTAAGAGTCTGATAGCAGAAGGAAAGAAAGAGTTTCATGGAGTTTCATGCCTTTAAATTCATGTATTTTCTGCCTAATGAAGAAGATAGCATGCCATGGGTGGGATAAATCAGAGCCAGTACCACCAGGCTGAGGGACAGCTTCTTCCCACAGGCAGTGAGAATGCTGAACGTCTAGAGGAATTTCTCACACTAACCATCTGTACAAAACAATATTTATTTATTTGTATATATGAACACTTGTCCTGCATGTGTATTGTTTGCCTGTAGGTGTGTTATGTCTGGTTGTGTGTCTGTGTGTTTTGCACTGAGGACTGGAGAACGCTATTTCTTCAGGTAGTACTTGTACAATCAGATGACAATAAACTTGACTTGATATTGGCAGTTTTCCAGAAAGGGAGGCGTAAACTGAGTCAATGGGTTGAGGTGGTTTCATTTGTATGATTAATTGAACAGCGCTCACACATCTCTGTGATTTCTTGTGGCCTTGGGCAGTGCAGTTCCTATACCAAGCTGTGATGCAGGTGAATGGGATGCTTTCATAGTCCAAGTTTAATAATTGAGAAGGGACGCTGGGAACATGAATTTCCTTAGGCTTCTGAGAAAGCAGTCACTAATATGTTTTATTGTTCATAATATCAATGTGGTCAAATCAGGGAAGGTTTTTTTTTAATTCAAGATTCTATCATTGTCCTGCAATGAAACAAAAAATGTAATATCATACAAAATTTGCTTTAGTCAACCATAAGACTGACAAAGATTTGCCATCAGCAGAAAGAGAACCAAAAAAGAGACACAATCAGGAGGCCGCCAGCTCTCTCTACCCTCTATCATATCCTGATTCTGATACCTGGTACCCCTCATAACCAGAGAAAGTGAAACAAAAGAGAGCCACCCAGAGTCACTGTCCATGGATTTGCTTCCAGCACTCCCCCAGTCACACAGTCTTCAGTTCAAGCCATCGGCTCCAGAACCAAACTTCTGATGCAATCAGGAAGCCTTCAGCATCTTATTGCATCTCGACTCCGATGCCTGGTGCCCTTCAGCCAGTCTCAAGCCAGGCTCCAGCAGTCCACTGCCCGGCGGGAGTCCTTTGACCTCAGTCTCCAGTCTCCACCATCTCCCCCTCAGCACTGTTGGTCAATACAGAGATCTAGTTTATGTTGGGGTAAATCTCTTTGTCAGAACTTGACCTTGACCACCCAGTCAGGCAGAGTGTTCCAGATTTCAACCATCCTTTGGGTGAATCCCCTCTAAACCAAATGCCCTTTTACATACTTCTGCTGTGGACAAAAGTTTCCTACCTTCGAGCCTAACTATGCCCTTCATAATTTTAAATGCTTCACCAAGTTCTCCTCTCTGTCTCTTTCACTCCAAGGGAAAGAAACCCAATCAGTTATTGGGTTGGTCCATTAGTTCAGTATCACCAATAGATAAGAATTCATTCTTTCTGCTCTCAAAATTCAAAGTTAAAAGTTCAGATTTATTGTCAGAGTTCATATATGACATCAAATACAACCCTGAGATCCTTTTCCGTGTGGGCCAGGCAGAATTTCTACTTATCGTAATTGTAAGCTGTATTCATGAAAAGATAGGCACACATTCTCTAGGAAATCACAAGAACCACCAACACTGGAATCTTAAGTAAATGACAAGAAGCTGGAGGGGACCAGACACCATCCATGGTGAGAAATAGGACAATTGGCATGAGGAGCGGGACCGTCTCTCAAAGTCAAAAGTCAAAGAATCAGAATCAATCAGAATCAGAATTTATTGTCATGAGCAAGTCATGAAATTCGGTGTTTGGCGGCTGCATCATAGTATAAACATTCATATTATTACCATCTTACAACGTAACAATAAAAAAAAATAATGCACGAAGAGTAAGGCAGTGTCTTTGGTTCATGGTTTGTTTCAAATTTCCCATTTATTGTCAGAGTACATCACACACAACCCTGAGATTCCTTTTACCTGCAGGCCAGGTAGAATTTCTACTTATCAGTAACTGTGAACTGTTCGGGAGTGAAACCTGAAAGTCTACAGATGCTGTGGTTGTTGTAATGACACAGAAGGGCCAGAGGAACTCAGCTGTTAGAGAGAGCCTTTTAATTCAGACACCTCCCTGGTTTTTTTTTGCTTATAACTTTAAGAATGGCTCATGGTCAAACCATCGGTAATATATCTTTATCTTCAATGGACGCTGCGAGACTTGATGAGTTCCTCCAGCCTTTCTGTGGTTTTTTTTTTATTTTTTTTTAAAATTTCTGTAAACTGTACTCGGTGGTTGTGGAGTAGCCTGCCTACCTCAGTTAACTGTATCTCCTCTATGATTAGTCCACCCTCTGCTTCCCTGTGCTTTGAAATGGACTTCCTGCTCCATCAGCAAAGGATGTCGAAACTATTGCAGCTGACATTTTAATCCTTCCGTGCAAGTTTGTGTTGGCAGGACTGAAATAGCTATTGTCTTGGAGGGTACATCTAAAAATACTAACAATCATGAGTGGAAGCCAGAAATATGACACCTCAAATCAAATGAGTAAAGGTAAAACCCTAGAATGTGTAATGTTCCAATCAAAAGCATTCTTCACTGTAGAGAAACCTTCAGTACTCAATGGATAGTTTATTGTCACATGTGCCCAAGAGACAGTGATAGAGGATTCATCTCATCCTTGGAAGCATCTCTTTCTTCTTTGGCTTGGCTTCGCGGACGAAGATTTATGGAGGGGGTAAAAAGTCCACGTCAGCTGCAGGCTCGTTTGTGGCTGACAAGTCCGATGCGGGACAGGCAGACACGGTTGCAGCGGTTGCAGGGGAAGATTGGTGGGTTGGGGTTGGGTGTTGGGTTTTTCCTCCTTTGCCTTTTGTCAGTGAGGTGGGCTCTGCGGTCTTCTTCAAAGGAGGTTGCTGCCCGCCGAACTGTGAGGCGCCAAGATGCACGGTTTGAGGCGAGATCAGCCCACTGGCGGTGGTCAGTGTGGCAGGCACCAAGAGATTTCTTTAGGCAGTCCTTGTACCTTTTCTTTGGTGCACCTCTGTCACGGTGGCCAGTGGAGAGCTCGCCATATAACACGATCTTGGGAAGGCGATGGTCCTCCATTCTGGAGACGTGACCCACCCAGCGCAGCTGGATCTTCAGCAGCGTGGTTTCGATGCTGTCGGCCTCTGCCATCTCGAGTACTTCGATGTTGGAGATGAAGTTGCTCCAATGAATGTTGAGGATGGAGCGGAGACAACGCTAGTGGAAGCGTTCTAGGAGCCGTAGGTGATGCCGGTAGAGGACCCATGATTCGGAGCCGAACAGGAGTGTGGGTATGACAACGGCTCTGTATACGCTAATCTTTGTGAGGTTTTTCAGTTGGTTGTTTTTCCAGACTCCTTTGTGTAGTCTTCCAAAGGCGCTATTTGCCTTGGCGAGTCTGTTGTCTATCTCGTTGTCGATCCTTGCATCCGTTGAAATGGTGCAGCCGAGATAGGTAAACTGGTTGACCGTTTTGACTTTTGTGTGCCCAATGGAGATGTGGGGGGGCTGGTAGTCATGGTGGGGAGCTGGCTGATGGAGGACCTCAGTTTTCTTCAGGCTGACTTCCAGGCCAAACATTTTGGCAGTTTCCGCAAAACAGGATGTCAAGCGCTGAAGAGCTTGCTCTGAATGGGCAACTAAAGTATATCTATCCAATCATCAAACAAAGTTATAAACTTGGTGTGTTAAAATCTATTATACTAAAGTTCTCCATATCAAAAACACATCCACGCTGGAGAAACTCGGTTGGTCTCGCAGTGTCCAAAGGAAGTAAAGATATATTACCGACGTTTTGGGCCTGAGCCATTCTTTAAGCAATAAGCAAAGAACAGGAAGGTGTCAGAATCAAGACTGAAGACTGGCTAGGGGAGGAGTCCCGACCAACAAAAGGTGTTAATTGGATATGATAAGAGAAGAGGTAAGAATTGATTTTGGCTCTGCTTAAGGAGATAGAGTGAAAAGAGGAGGAGAGAAAGACAGAGAAAGTGAGAGAGAGAGAAAGAGAGAGAGAACTGGGGAAAGGACAGGGGGATGAAAAAGTGGTGCGGGGGGGAAGGTGGAGGTGGAGGTTTAATGGAAACCAAAGAAGTCGACATTAATGCAATGCGGTTGGAGGGCACTCAGACGGAAGATAAGGTGTTGTTCCTCCAATTTGCAAGTGGTCTCAGTCTGGCAGTGCATGAGATCATGGACAGAGAAGTCAGCAAGGGAATGGGACGGTGAATTGAAATGGGTGGCCATTGGGATATCCACGCTGTTATGGTGGACAGAGCCAAGTCTGAGCCCAGTCTCTCCAATGTAGAGAAGATCACAATGGGAGCATAGTATCAGTAAATGACTCCTGCAGATTCACAAGTGAAATGTTGCTTCACTTGGAAGGAAATATGAATGGTGGTGAGGGAGGATGTGTGGGTGCAAGTAGAGCATCTCCTGCATTCACAGGGATAGTTGCCAATGGGATGCTTGGTGGGGAGCAAGGAATAGAGAAGGGAGTCATATAGGGAGTGGTCCCTACAGAAGAGCAATATGTGTTTAATTGTGAGGTCATGTAATAGGAGGCAGAAATGGTGGATAAGGATACATTGATCACAGAGGATGGTAGGTGAAGACGAGGGGAAATCCTGTCCTTGTTGTGCATGGGATGGGAGGGGGCCAGGGCAGATAGGCGGGTAATGAAGAATATGCAGGTGAGGGCTGAGTTGATGGTGGTAGAGGGAAAGCAGCATTTTTTGAACGAGGACATCTCTGGTGATCTGACATAGAAGACCTGGTCTTGGGAGCAGATTCGACAGACACAGAGGAATTGAAAGAAGGGAATGGAACTCTTACAGGTGTCAGGGTATGAAGAGGTGGAGTTGAGATAGCTGTGAGAGTTGGTGGGTTTGAGGAAGATGTCTGTCAAGAGTTTGTCCATATATGCTATATTTAGAACTATTGAACAGTACAATGCAGAAACAGGCCCTTCTGCCCATCTATTCCATGTCGATCTATTATTCCCATTGACCTGCACCTGGACCATAGCCCTCCATATTCCTATCCAAATTTTTATTCATTATCAAAATCGAACCCACATTCACCACTTCAGCTGGCAGCTCATTCCACACTCACTACGCTCTGAATGAAGTTCCCCCTAATGTTCCCTTTAAACATCTTACCTTTCACCCTTCATTAATGTTCTCTAGTTCTTCCTCACCCAACCTACCTTTATCTTTACCCCTCATTTCTTATGGTTTTAAACACTAAATGGTTTTAACCCAACATACTGTAAATACTGTAGATGTATTGATCAGATTGTCATTTTGCCATGGTGCATCATTTGGCAATGTATTTAGTTCTTGATAGATGGCCACAGCAATACTGCTTTGGAAAGGCTCATTGATTTACAGTGACTCCATGCTGATGTGTATTGATAATTGAGCTGTACAATTCAACTAGCAGGTGCTCGATGAAATAAGTAATGAAAGGAGAGAGCAGTTGCTGAATATTATTCTGTTTCATACCCCATTGGGGACGACAAAGGCTCTCAGCATAATTGCCTTCAACACCTGCCATTGAAATGTTTAAAAGGACTCGGTTGTATCCCTGGCCTGACTGCCTTGAATTGTGGTGTGACACCATCAGCACAAGGAGGCACACGAGACTGCAGATAAACTGCTGGAAAATTCCATCCTGAAGCAGGGTGATGCCCTGGAGCATCAGCTTTCCATTTTCCACCACAGATGTTACTTGACCTGCAGAGTTATTCCAGAAAAAGTACAGAATTGCTGGGGAACTCAACAGGTCTCACAGCTTCCATAGGTTAAACATTCCAAGCCAAAAGGCAATGCGGTGAAGAGAAACGCAAAACCTGCAGATGCTGAAATCCTGACCAAACAGTGAGCTGCTGGAGGAGATCAGTGGGTCTGTGAGCATCCATGGGAAAGTAATGGTTAGTCAATGTTTCCAGATGGGACCCTTTGTCAAGACTGATGTAATAAGGGTTTCAGGGTCTGAGTTACAGGGAAAGGTTGTGCAGACTGGGGCTTTTTTCTCTGGAGCGTAGAAGATTGAGAGGGGACTTGATAGAGGTATTTAAGATTTTAAAAGGGACAGACAGAGTCAATGTGGATAGGCTTTTTCAATTAAAAAAGGGGGAGATTCAAACTAGAGGACATGGTTTAAGATTGAAGGGGGAAAATTATAAGGTGAACATGAGGGGAAATTTCTTTACCCAGAGGGTGGTGGGGATGTGGAATGAGCTTCCGGCAGACGTGGTCGAGGCAGGATCATTGGTTACATTTAAGGAAAGACTGGACCGTTACATGGATAGGAGGGGACTAGAGGGGTATGGACCGGGTGCTGGTCAGTGGGACTAGGAGGGTGGGGATTTGCTACGGCATGGACTAGTAGGGCCGAACTGGCCTGTTCTGTGCTGTAAGTGGTTAAATGGTTATATGGTTATAAGGGGATGATGTTATGTATATAAATGGGGAAGGGAGTTGGGCAGGGCCAAGTGATGATAGGGTACAGTACAGAAGATGTGAGGTGGAGAGACCATGGCTATCCTTCGTGAGGAGATTTGATATTGCAAATTTCTACATTACTCTGGAGAGCATTCTGGCTCGTTACCTCACTGTCTGTCTGGAAGTTCCATGCACAGGACAGGAAAAGACTACAGAGAGTTGTGAACATCTTGGGCATCAGTCTTCACTCCATTAAGGGCATCTGCAAGAGGCGGTGTCTCAAGAAATCAGCTTCCGTTATCAAGCACACACAACCACCAGGTCAGGCCCTCTCCTACTGCTGCCATCAGGAGGGAGGTACAGGAGCCTGAAGACAAACACCCAACGGTACAAAAACAGCTTCTTCCCCTCCACTCTCAGGTTTCTGAACGGACCATGAACCACAGACACCACCTCACCTTCTCTTTTTTGCACTCATTTATTTTTTATAAATGTAAATTTATAGCAATTTTGCCCCCTGTAACGCTGCCGCCAAACAACAAATTTTGTGACATGTTCATTTTCGTTACTCTGGGAGACCAGACCCGTCACAAACAAGTGCAAAGAAGAAAAGTACAATTTTCAGTCGTTGTGAAATTGAGATCTAAAATTTGTCGAGGCCAATTTTTCTGTTATCTCCAGTTTAGTAACAAATGGGAACCAGTTCGATAACAAAATCTTGGCCTCATCAGTCTGTCAAAATGAAACCAGCAGACGCACAAAACACCTGAAATCTCTTACAATTGTCGAGTCATTGATGACTCATTCGCTCGGGAGCAGTCTTTTCATTTCCAACACTGTGGCGGTGAATCAGATCTCTATGACAAAGGCATGCTGCCGTCAGCCGCATTAACACCTACACGAGTCAATCAGTAGCTCCATTCACAGCGCAAGGCAGCCGCACTAATGTGAAAGGCAGGCCAGGCTCTGGGCTCAAAGCAGTTAATGAAACAGGATAACACTTCCCAGCATCCAGAGGGAATCAAGCTCTAAAAGAGTTCAAAATGTATAAATTGGGCGGCACGGGCTCATGGGCCGAAATGGCCTGTTACCGTGATACATGTCTAAATTTAACTTTTTAAATGTTTTTGTCCAGGATGACATCCTGAGCACAGAGGCTGTGGAATGCATTAATTGAAGCAGATATCAGAATAACTTTAAAGGACAGGTCACAAGAAAGGGGTGGTTGATAGAAGTAAAACACGAAAATCTCCAGACAGTGCAGATGAAGTAAAAACACAATGTTGGAGAAACTCAGCAGGTCAAACATTGTACTTTGCGTACCAAAGATAAGATACATAACCAGTGTTTTGGGCTTGAGCCCTTAATCAACCTTTGGACAAAATGTCGGCAGGCGCCTGAACAAAACTGTATGGGAGAGGGGTATGGGTAGGGGCAGAGGGAGGAGGAATAGTTAGGTGAATAGAGATGGAATGGGGTGGAGAGCTAAGGGAGAGGGAAGGGAGAGAGAATGGAGAGTAGGTTGGCAGAAACCGGCAAAGTCATGTTAATGCCATCGAAAATCAAGTGTTGTTCCTCCAGTTTGCGGGTGATCTTTGTGGGATAATGCATGAGGCCCTGGATAGACATGTGAGTGTGGGAGTGGGATGCAGAATTGAAATGGTTGGCCACTGGGAGGTCCCTGTCACTGATGCAGACAGAGCGAAGGTACTCAGGTTGAAAGAATATTGAGAATTAAATACGTGTTTACAATAGAGTCATAGAGTGATACAGACTCTTCAACCCACTGAGTCATCACTAAGCATTTTCTTAAGACACAAAAGCATGGAAGAACTGAGATCCAAATCCCTAGATCTCTCAAGATTACCACACAGGTTGGTAGGACAGTTAAGAAGTTTATTGAGTTTATTTAACAAGTGACCTTTCATGGACACACAGCTCCTCACTTGTCAGGAAGGCACAATGGCGAGAAGACTGAAACACTTCTAATTTCCTGAGAAGATTGAAGCAGGTAAGGTCACCAGCCACCATGATGTCAACCTTCTACAGGAGCTCTATCGAGAGCATCCCTGGCCAGCTGCGTCGCTGTGTGGTATGGTTAACGTAGAGAAATGGATCAGAGGTCACTCCACAGGACCATGAGTGGCAGAGAGGATCACTGGAGTCTTCCCACCCCCACTCCAACCCTCCACCCCAGCGACGTGATCTAACAGGATCATTGTCTGAGGAGGATGCACAAAATCATTGAGGACCCCTTCCACTCTGCACACAGCATCTTCCAGCTGCTCCTGTCGGAGAAGGGATATAGGAGTTTTAGAGCCAGCTGAACCAGGTTGAGGAACAGTTTCTTCCGAAGGACATGAGAATGATGAATGACCAAAGGAACTTCTCATACTGACAATCCGAGACTATAACGTTTACAAATCTATTTATTTATTTTTTATGTATACTTGTCCTGCATATATATATTGTTTGTTTGTAGGTTTGTTATGTTTGGTTGTGTGTCCACATGTTTTGCATCAAGGACCGGAGAACGGTGTTTCATCAGGTTGTACACGTGTAATCAGATGACAATAAACTTGTCTTGCCTATGGTTTGCTGGGTTTCATCAGTCAGGGGGTCAAGTTCAGGAGTCATGAGGTAATGTTGCAGCTCTATAAATCTCTGGTGAGACCGCATTAGAAAATTGTGTTCAGTTGTGGCACCTCATTACAGGAAGAATGAGGAGATTATGGAGAGGTTCACTAGGATGTTGCCTGGATTGGAAAATAAGTCTTATGAGGCAAGGTTAACAAAGCTGGGACTTTTCTCTTTGGAACATAGAAGAATGAGAGGAGATTTAATAGAGGTTTACAAGATTCTGAGAGGCATAGATAGGGTGGCAGCCAACACCTCTTTCCCAGGGCAGGAGTAGCAAACACCAGAGGACGTCTGTATAAAGTAAAAGGGAGGAAAGTTTAGGGGAGACAGCAGGGGTAAGTATTTTACACAGAGCGTGGTGGGGGCCTGGAATGCATTGTCGGGGATGGTGACGGGGGCTGGTACAATAGAGACATTTAAGAGACTTTTAGCCAGGCACATGAACGAAAGAAAAGTAGAGGGTTATGAGGTAGGGAGGGTTTTGGTTTTTTTTCTCTGGGTTGGTAAATAAATGTCAGCACAACATTGTGGGCCAAAGAGCCTATACTGTACAGTAATGTTCTATGCACATGCTGAAATCTGGGCCCAAAAAAAACATTCTCATGGAGGACTGCAAAACACAAAGGTGCTGGAGAAAATCAAGGCCACGAGGCATCCATCAGAAGGAAAAGATAACTAATGTTTCGGGCCTGAGCCCTTCGTCAGGTCTAAGAAAACAAGGCAGATGCCTGAATTCAAGGTGAGCAGAGGGAGGAGAAGGGGAAGGACCTGCTCTGTTTCTCCAGGACATTTGTGTATTGCACTTGACCCCAGTATCTGCAGATTTTCTTGCCTGACTCTGTTCTGCTGGAAGAACTCAATGGGTTGAGCAGTGTCCGTGGGAGGAAAAGAAAGGTCAATATTCCAAGCTTGAATCCTTCATCAAGACTCAGAGGGCAGAGGGGAGATAGCCGGTATAGTAAGTTCCTCCAGCCATTAGATTTCGGCATCTGCATTCACTGTTATTCCAGTTTCATGGCCTGGACTGATGATTCAGAGACATGAGTTCAAATAGTTTCAAAAAAAGGTCTCAGAGATGTTTCCTCAGAGGATGCTGTCTGACTGGCTGAGTCCCCCCATTTCCTCTGTGTTTGCAGGGAATATCAAGATTCAGGGTGGTCTTTGTGCAGGATACCCTCAAGGTGAACCAGCAGGTTGAGTCAGTGGTGAAGAAGGCAAATGCAGAGTTGACATTCATATCTAGAGGGATAGAATACCAAAGCAGGGATGTGATGTTGAGGCTTTATAAGGCCCTGGTGAGGCCTCACTTGGAGGACAGGGTACAGTTTTGGGATCCTCATTTAAGAAAGGATATGCTGGGATTGGAGAGGGTTTCAGAGAAGATTTACAAGAATGATTAGCATATGAGGAACATTTCACAGCTATTGGGCTGCACTCCTTGGAGTTCAAAAGAATGAAGGGGAGCCTCATGGAAGCATTTCAAATGTTAAAATACCTGGACAAGAGGAGATGTGGCAAAGTTGATTCCCATGATAGCAGAGTCAAGTTCAAGATTGAAGGTGTCCATTTAAAACAGAGATATGGAGGAACTTCTTTAGCCAGAGAGTGGTGAACCTCTGGAATTTGCTACCATGGCCAGGTCGTTGGGGGTATTTAAGGCAGAGATTGATAGGTATCTGAATAGTCAGGGTATCATAGGTTATGGGGTTATGGGGTGTGGGGCTGCTTGGGAAAATGGATCAGCTCATGATGGAATAGTGGAGCAGACTCGATGGGCCAAATGGCCTACTTCTGCTCCTATATCTTATAGTCTTATGGATGGTGCGTAACCTGAAGAGGCGTAGGTCTGTGGTGGTGTTGCAGCGTTCCTGTCACTTTTCCTTCCTGGTGATTGAGATCAAAGCCTCCGGGGATATTGCCAGAGCAGCTGAGGGAAGTAACTACAGAACAATTTGTCCAGGACACTTGTCGTAGAGAAGGAAAGTCACGGCGGCGGACCAGGTCTGTCTGTCCCACCGAGTTACAGTATGGAGCACCCAGAGCTAAATGTGGCTGTTACAGCAGTCCCCTGTTTGGGGCTCCCCAGCCAATTGCCTTTTGCCAGGCCTCAGCCTACTTCTGGCTCCCAGGGAAAAGGTCCTGCACTCCCGAAAGTTAGATGACATTCCATCCTCACGCGAGGCCTCGAGCACTAATGGCTTCCCAGCGATTTAGGGATCTGCAACCAGTGTTCGAGGAGGTGCAGCCTTGCAAGCTCATGTTCACTGCTGAACAACAGGCTGTGCAAATACAGATGTTATGGGAGTGCAGAAGGCAGTGTGATTGGTGGCCACATGACTCTGAAAGACTCTCCAGTCTGGATGTATCACTCAGGGTTTGAAGAAGCTGCAGAAGGTGGTGAACGTCAGAACGACACACAAACCTCCCTCCTCTCCATCTCCCGCTGCCTAAGTAAGCCAGTCGACATATTGAAGGATCCATCACACCCTGAAAACACACTGCTATTGAGAAGAAGGCTGAAGGCTTAGCAGTTTCTTCCCTGCAGCCATCAGGCTCCTGAATGAACCCACACCAGTGCTCTCATGCTACCTTTGCTTGGTGATAATTGATCTTCCTTTCTATTGTAACTCTGAACTTGAAAGTGTGATCCTTGTAGAACTCTGTGAATTTTAGAGATAAGGTGTTGGATTCCTTGCAGAAGAACCTTTCTCACTGAACAAGGTATAATGCAAATAAGTTTCAGCATTTGCTTCTCTTACAGGGCAAGGAATAGAAAGATTTTTTTGTGTGTAGTTTGTGTGCGTGACCAAATAAATGGAATTCTGGTCCAAATCCTGCAGCCATACCCTCCAGTGATCGAGTGTGAATGTTCCGATTGGTGGACGGGGTCCCTGCCATGTGACTATATCAGTGCACCTTTCCTGGACCCAACACACGAATGTCATTGGGAAGAGTGCACGTTGCCGCCTCTACTTCCTCAGGAATTTGTGGAGGTTCGGAGTGACATCAGAAATCTCAGCTAACTTCTGCAAACGTGTACATAGGAACATAGGAAGTAGGAACAGGAGTAGGTCAAAAATGGCCCATCGAGCCTGCTTCGCCATTCAATAAGATCATGGCTGATCTAATTTATGACCTAACTCCATCTACCTGCCTTCTCCCCATATCCCCATAAACAGTGGAAAGTGCACTGTCCAGCTGCATCAATGCCTGGTATGGGGGCACCAATACCTTTCAGTGGAAAGCCCTGCAAAAGATAACCCAAAGCCCTCCCCACCATCAGGAAAATGCACATGAAGCACTGCCGTTGGAGAGCAGAACAATCATCAAGATCCGAACCACCCAGGACATGCTCTGTCCTCACTGCTGCCATCAGGAAAGAGGTCTAGGTGTCACAAGATTTAGAAACAGTTGCTACCCCTCCACCACCAGACTCCTAAACAACAGAGGCTCATTTAAGGACTTTTACACTGCACATTATTTATTACTGAATATTTATATATTTATTTCTGTTTTGCACAGTTTGCTTACATTTCATTCTTTGATTACATTTCTCTCTTTTGTGTACATATCTTTTCTTGAATACAGTTTCTTTTTCGCACTGGAGATAAGTAGAAATTCTGCCTGGCCCACAGGAAAAAGAATCTCAGGGCTGGATGTGATGTACTCGGACAATAAACATGAAGCTTGACTTTGACTTTCATCTTCTTCGTCCTGCATTGATTCAAGCCTATGGAGTGTTGTTAAAGCTGCATTTCTCCAGGTAGCTCGAGAGTATCCCTCCATGTTGCTGACAATTATAAAGTTTATTGTGCATTGTACCTATGTAGACGAATTCCAGAATGACAACATGACAAGGAAGGTCAAAACCTACTGGTGATCCCATAATTGCCCTTGAGAAGGTGGGGCAGACCGTCGAATGGAGATGCTCCCATGGAATTGTTGAGAAGAGAGTTCCAGGATTTAGATACAGCATTGATGTTATAGTTCCAAGCAAGGACGTTGTACGTCTGATGGAGCAGAACTTGGAGGTGGATGCATTTCCGTGTCCCGTGATGAAAGCCACGGGATCAGGCAGCTCGAATCCTTGCAGACTGGCAGCTCCTGCTCCCTTATCGACGTCCTGCTGTGTGCGCACCAACAGATGAACCAAGTCTGTGCCCTTTCACAGCGAGGCTCGTTTGCTGCTATTTGCTCATTGTTGGTGCTGGAAGTTAAATGAGCTCTTCCAGTGTCAGATGCATTTCTGAAAGAGAGGAGACAGAGAAAGTGTGTAAAGATTATCCCAAGTATGAGAGGCGCAGGCAGATGTTGAGTGGGAGCATGCGTGGGTGAGTGAGAAAACACATTGATGGGGAGGTGACAAGTGTGTGGGCAAAGTGGTGAGAGAATGTAAACGAGAGGGTAGTGTGTGGGTGGGAGAGTGCTGGTGCTTGGGTGCATATGTAAGTAATTGAATGATAAAGAATCAGTTTTCTTCTTTCAAGCATTTGAGTGAAGGTAACAAGAGAAAGAGCACTTGCATTTTGATAGCACCTTTCACTCTCTCAGGGTTTCCCAACATGCCTTCTGATGCATTAGCCGCCTGCACTGTTACAGCAGGGGACAACAGCAGCAGATTCAGGGACAACACTTCATATTCCGCCTGCAGCCCACGGGACTCAAACTGGATTCCCAAAATTTCAAAAGGTCATTCTATTTCTCTGATTAAGTATTGGCTAATTTTGCCTGCCGTTCTCTCTTTTAGTCTCCAAAACCTTTTTCCGGCTACAGGCCCCTTTAGACTCTCTTCAGTGGGTCCCTTCCCCGTGAAGCCATCGTTTTGTAGGTTTTTTTCTGTACTTTTCTCCTTTTCTTTGGCTTGGCTTCGTGGACGAAGATTTATGGAGGGGTAAATGTCCACGTCAGCTGCAGGCTCGTTTGTGGCTGACCAGTCCGATGCGGGACAGGCAGACACGGTTGCAGCGGTTGCAGGGGAAAATTGGTGGGTTGGGGTTGGGTGTTGGGTTTTTCCTCCTTTGTCTTTTGTCAGTGAGGTGGGCTCTGCGGTCTTCTTCAAAGGAGGCTGCTGCCCGCCGAACTGTGAGGCGCCAAGATGCACGGTTTGAGGCGTGATCAGCCCACTGGCGGTGGTCAATGGGGCAGGCACCAAGAGATTTCTTTAGGCAGTCCTTGTACCTCTTCTTTGGTGCACCTCTGACACGATGGCCAGTGGAGAGCTCGCCATATAACACGATCTTGGGAAGGCGATACATATAAAACATAAAAATCATTTTAAGATTTCACTCGGTGGAACACAGCTCCCCTCCTCCTTAAATGCGCTGTGGTCCCTCAGGTGGGTGGCCATACTGCCCTGGTTGAGAATGACTGCTTTAGAATATTTGACAGACTCCACAACATACAGACAATATTTGACCCAGACAATAAAACACAGACTCTATAAGGGCAGCACAGTTGGAGTTGTCGTAGCAACGCTGTTACAGCACCAACGACCGGGACTGGGATTCGAATCCCGCGCTGTCTGGAAGGAGTTTGTACATTCTCCCCATATCTGCGTGGATTTCCTCCGGGGGGCTCCGGTTTCCTCCCACCCTTCAAAACATAGATGTGAGGGCTGAAATGGCCTGTTACCATTCGGTATGGCTAAATTTAAAATTACAAAAAAAATTTAAATAAGAAGAGTAAATGCTGGCTGCCACACAGGGATAATTCTTTGTCTCTCCCTCTAAATAACACCATCGTCGTTCACCAAGAAAGAGCAGAAAGGGGCTGAGGGCATTGAAACAGTGTAGTATTCTCTCCCTACTTATATTAAATTTTTAAATGTAGACGTACAACACGGTAACAGGCCATTTCAGCCCATGAGCCCATGCCGCCCAATTACAATCAATTAACCTACAACCCCCATACATTTTGAAGGGTGGGTGGAAACCTACGCAGACACAGGGAGAGCATACAAACTCCTCTCAGACGGCGCTGGTGCTGCAACAGCATTGCACTAAGCGCTGCGCTATCCATGCCGCCCCTGTGCTGATTGTTGCTGCTTTGGATGTACTTGATTTCCTTCTACTTCTTCTCAATGCCTTGTGGCCTGACGAGTTGGCCCAGCACTTCTGTGTCCTGCACCTCTACTGCGGGTGCTGTCTGACCTGCTGAGTTTCTCCAGCACGTGGGTGAATTGCATTAGATACAAGCCCAGCTTTCCCAACCTTCCAGAAAGAAACAATCTGCCCATTTCACGTATCGGTCTAGTAACTCAAAATCAGAGGTTTCCAAGACGATAAATCTGAGGTTAAAATGGAAAATACTGGAAAAACAGCTTCCCTGCGAGGGGAAAACAGTCTCTGTCCAACTCATACACTCTCCTGACAAGGAATTCTTCACAATTCTGATTTCCTCTCCACAGATCCTGATTAACCTGCTGTTTCCAGCATTTTGAACACCTCTCAACTGCTCACATTAACCCTCCAAGACGCTATGATTCATTAAACAATATTTATTTATTTTTATATACATACTGTGTGTATATCATTTGTCTTTATGTGTGTGAAGTCTGGTTGTGTGTTTGTATATTTTTCCATCGAGGACCAGAGAACATTGGTCCCTTTATAAAATCAGATGATAAATATACTTGGACTTGAAATGCTTTGAACCCAATGACATCCCTCTTTAAGTAAGATGAAAACTATCCACAATATATGCGTCAGAGGTGATCTCACTTACATAACTAAAGCATTACATCCCTGCTCTGAACTCAGGGACCCCAGGAATAAATGAAACCATTCTATTAGCTTTATGCTTATTACTTGTTATACCTGCCTGACTAGATTTTGTATTGTCTCAGGAATGAGGTATGACACAAAACAAAAACCATTCTCGTAACACTTTCCGCAAAGTGTTGCATTTTGGGAGGTCTAACATGGGTAGGACCTACATAGTAAATGGTAGGAATATGGGGAGTGTTGTAGAGCAGAGGGATCTAGGAGAACAGGTACTTTAGGGCCTTGAAAGTGGAGCCACCGGTAGACAGAGCAGATAAAAGGCTTTGGGCACATTGGCTTTCATTGGTGGGAAGTCAAGTTGCAGTTTATCAGATGTTGGGGAGACCTCATTTAGAGCATTGTGTTCTGTTTTGGTCAACGTGCTACAGGAAAGATGTTGTCCTGCTGGAGAGGGTGCAGAGAAGATTTACGAGGATGTTGCCAGGACTCAGGGGTCCTGAGCTACAGGGAGAGGTTGAGCACAGGAGGATGAGAGGTGATCTTATAGAGGTGTTAAAAAAAAAATCATGTGAGGAGAGCGTAGAGTCTTTTGCCCAGTGGGCACAGGTTTAATTGGGGGGGGGGGGAGGTGAAGAAGATTTAATAGGAATCTGAGGGGTAACTTGTTTGCTTAGAGGCTGGTGGGTGTATAGAATGGGCTGCTGAAGGAGGTGGTTGAGGCAAGTATTCTTGCAATGTTCAACAAAAAATTTCTATAGATACATGGTTAGGATGGGTATAGTGGGATATGGAACAAACACAGGTAAGTGGGACTAGTGTGGGTGGGACATTTTGGTCAGCATGGGCAAGTTGAGCTGAAGGGCCTGTTTCCACATTGTGTGACTCCACAACTCCATCATTCTAAAGCAGTGGTTCTTTCCACTCACGTACCACTTTAAGCATTTCCTATGCCGTGAGTGCTCTGTGATTAGTAAGGGATTGCTTTATGGTGGTACGTGGGTAGAAATTAAAAACTTCAAAAACCACTGTTTTAATTGACCCTCATGGACTCGTTATGTGCACGGTTTCATAACTCCAAAGAAAATGGGCCAATGACAATTTTTCTCAAGCAAAATATTGGGTCTAGAGCAGTGATTCTCAGCCTTCCCTTCCCACTCACATCTTACTAATCACAGAGCACCAATGGCCTAGGGAATACTTAGAGTGGTATGTGAGTGGAAAGAAAAAAGGTTAAGAACCACTGCTCTAAAGCAAAGAATCTCAAAGTCTTTGCATGGGTGCAAATAAATAATAGTGTGAAGGATCTTGAAGGGAAAAGCTCATTCAAACAAGCAGAGAGCTGGATGGAAGGAATACGAGAGCTTAGAGTGCTAGCAGCTGAAGGAAGGTTTCTGAATAAAGATATTGCTAAACTGAAAAAGGTGCAGAAAAGATTCACATGAATGTTACCAGGACTGGTGGGCTTGAGTTATAAAGAGAGGAAGGGCTGGGTTGGCTGAGTAGGTGGATGAGGGGGATCATTATAGAAGTTTATTAAATCATGACAGACATAGAAAGGGTAAATATTCATTGTGTTTTTCCCCAGGGTAGGAAACTAAAGGGCATAAAGGTGATAGGGTAAAAAGCACCTGAGAGGCGCCATTCTCACACACAGTGTGGTGAGCATGTCAGGGGAAGTAGTAGAGGCAGGCACACTTACAACATTTAACAGACTTCTAGATAGGAATGGATAGGAAAGATTGGAAGGGATATGGGGTAAGCAGTCCAAAAGGGACAAGTTTAGATAGACAACTTGGCCAACATGCTGGAGAAGGGCCAGTTTCTGACCTATAAGACTTTATCTGTAACTCACAAGGGACACTGAATCAACACTGATACATGGAGACAGAGTCTAACTGAAATGCTTAACTTCAAAAAGAATGACACACTTGCATTGTATTACAATAACAATTATTGAACTCATTAATCTTCTCTGCTGAAACCAATGTTACATCATCCAATGACAGTTCTTAAGTTGCTTCTACATTACCGGGCTCCAGGCTCCGTAAGAGATTAGCACTGACTCCTTCCCAGACATGTTCCTATCCGACTGAGGGAGGTGCAACCCCAGTAAAGGATCACTGTCTCCACCAGCCATTCTGATGTGCATTGTGGATTTTGAATTTGAAACGAACCGGAGGTTGTAGGTTAATTGGGTGTAATTGAACGGCACAGACTCGTGGGCTGAAATGGCCTGTTACCGTGCTGTTATGTCTAAATTAAAAATAAATGTTAAAACATTTAAATTTAAATGTGGAGAAATCTGAAGTGTTTAGAATGGAAAAAAAAAGTTTCTATCTACAGTATCTCAGTCATTGTCAACGGGGGCCAAAAAAAAGGCTAGAACAGCTGGTCTAGGGTTCCCAGACCCTTGAGGGGTTGAGACCAGTGGTGAATTCTACCTCTCCCCCCCCCCTTGTTAAAACAACTGAAGGGTAAATCATCCCAGGGACCACTTGAGTAACAGAAGTGTATGAAACTGTACGGAAAATGAATGCTGTAATTGAGTTTATTGTCAATGCATTGTACAATATGCACATTCACCAAAACTTTTACCTGCTGTAGCCGTATAAAACCCAACTCCAGTAGCATAAAAAGAGATCGGATCAGCCATACTCTACCTTTTTTTCAGCAGTGGCCCCCTGAAGTTCAAAGTTCATGCAAATCTCTTCCCTGTGAAGCAATCAAGTTTAGCTGGTTTCTTTGTGTTTCTCCTTCACCAACCACATCAAATTTTTAAAAGACTTATGTTAGGTGAGGTGAAAAAAAACGAGGTGAAAAAATGTGCTGTGGCCCCCTGGGGTAGGGGGAGCATAGGGCACCCGTTGAGAATGGGCGAGATAGGTAATAACTTTTTTCAAGTTTTAAACACTTCACTTCTATTCAAAGCGAACAATTCAAAATACATATTGCACATCAGCGTTAGAATCAGAATTAATGTCCTGAACCTGTCACGAAATTTGTTGTTTTGTGACGGCATTAGAGGTGCTAATATTGCTATCAATTACATTTTAAAATAAATAAATTAGTGCAAAAAAAGAGTAAAGTGAGGTCGCGTCTGTGGTTCATGGTCCATTCAGAAATCCGAAGGTGGAGGTCGTGTCTATTGTTCATTGACCTCACTTCAGAAATCTAATGACAGAGGGGAAGGGAGGGAGAGGGAGAGAGAGGAGTGGAGAGAGGGGAGGGGAGAGGAGAGAAAGGAGATAGAAAGGGGCAAGAGAGGAGAGGAGAGAGAGGGAGTGGGGAGAGAGGGAGTGGGGAGAGAGAGAGACAGGGTAAGAGAGAAGCAGAGAGGGAAGGAGAGAGCAAAATGCTTTATTTGCCATCTCTCTAACAATTCAATGCAGTCCAACTGCTTCTATGAAACCGCTAATTTAATAACCATTATTAATAGAGTACCAACTTAATGAATCATCCTTTCAGAAGATAACTGCAACATTTCATTCACCCCAGCAGCTCTAATTGATTTTGGTGTGCTCTTTAATCAGAATGCTCTGATCACAATTCAGTGCAGGAGAAATCAAGAACATTCGATAGACACAAGGATTGCAAATGCTGGAATTGTGAGCATACAATGAACTGCTGGAGTGGGTCAGGCAGCAGCCGTGGGTAGGAATGGTCAACCACTTCCTTCCCCACTAGCTTCTGCTTCCGACACACTATCCTCCAACAGTCCTGCCTACTTTAACACGATCCCACCACATGCTATATCTTCCCCTCTTCTTCCCCATCCACTTTTCATAGGGTTTAAGTCTCTCCGAGCTTCCTTGTTCCAATCTTCGCTCCACACCCACCCTCTGAGGCATTACCTTCCTTCCACCCTCTTAGGCACTTCCTGCTGTAACTGTGGAGAGTGTAAAATGTGTCTGTAGAGCGCGTCGAAAGAACCAAAGGCTTGTTGATCCAAACCAAGGCTTTTATTAACTAAAAGCATATCACAAGTAGGTCGACCAGTCCAGAATGACCTGGTCTGGCTAGGAGCAATCCTTTAAGACCTGCCAGTAGGTGTGGCTACACTCTCAGCCAATCACAGTCATCCTACACGACCATGTGTACATAGATACATTGGTGACAGAATCTGGACTATTACAGTGTCCTATATCTCCCTCTCTCTCCTCTCCATCCAAGGCCACAAACAGATCTTCCATGTGAGGCAGAGCTTCACCTGTGCATCATCCAACCTGATCCACTGCATTCAATGTACCCAATATGGCCTCCTCTACGTCAGGAGATGGAACGCAGACTGAGTGACTGCTTCACAGAACACCTACTGTCAGTTTGAGGGTCTAAATTGAGCTTCCAATAGCCAACCATTTGACACCCCCCCCCCAAATCATTCCTACAAATCATACCTGCTGCCATCAGGAAAGAGGTATAGGTGCACAAGACTCATACCCAGAGAAACACTTTCACCTGATACAGTCAGATGATAATGTTGATCTCGAAATGCATTAAACCTTGATGCTATTATAATTCACACTCTCAGCTTTATCACAGATGTGTCGTGGAAAGTTTGCTGACCAGCTGCATCACGGTCTGGTGTGGGGGTACCAATACCTCTGAGCGGAAAGCCCTGCAAAAAATAGTGGACACAGCCCAGTACATCACAGGCAAAAGTCTCTCCACAAAAGAGAATACATGGTTCGCAGCCATCAAAGAGTAGCAGTGATCATCAAGGATCCACACCATTCAGCACATACTCTGTTCTCGCTGCTGCCATCAGGAAAGAAGTGTAGGTGCCACAAGACTCACACCACCAGGTTCAGGAACAGCTGCTACCCCTTCACCATTAGACAAACTCAATCAGGACTCTTACTTCGCACTTTAATTATTAGTGAATATTTATTTTCTGTATCACACAATCAGTTTGCTTACATTTCATTCTTTGTTTACATTTCTCTCTTTTGTATACGCATCTTTCCTTGAGTACAGTTTTGTTTGCACTACCGATAATTCAAGTAGGAATTCTGCCTGGCCCACAGGAAAAAGAATCTCAGGGTTGTATGTGATGTCATGCATGTACTCGGACAATAAATCTGAACTTTGAAATATGTCTGTCCCCAGCCTCATCCACTTTAAGGGTGGAATGAAATGTAAACTTGAGGAACAACCTGTCATATTCCTCCTGGTTAATGCACAAAACTCAACAGCACCTCCACCAGCTTCTTTCCCCCTTTGGAGGCAAAGTTGCAAAACCGATCTTTCAGCCCTTTTAAAAAAAAATGTAATTCTATTTTTTTTAAATTTAGACAGACAGCACAGTAACAGGCCATTTCAGCCCACAAGTCCATGCCACTCAATTAACCTACAACTGTGCTCTGTTTTGAACGGAGGGAGGAAACCGAAGCCCCCAGAGAAAACCCACGCAGACACTGGGAGAATGTACAAACTCCTTCCAGACAGCGTGGGATTCAAATCCTGGACTGGTCTCGATCGCACCGCTGTAAAGGTGTTGCGCTAACCACTACACAAAAGTGCCGCCATCAAAGTATGAGCAAAAAGTAGGCAGGTGATGGAGTGAAAAAGGTGGGGGAAAGGGAAGGGGCATGGGGAGGAGTGCAGGCCAACAGGCAAAAGGCCATAGATGGACATTGATAGAAGGGAAGGGGAGGAAAGCTGGGAATTGATTGGGGGAGGGGGGTGGCTCTATGAATCAGTCTTCAGTCTAACACTAGGAACATCTGTTGTTCCAATTTCAGGTAATCCTACCTCTCTCTGGTCCCACTTTTTCAATCTCTTCCTTACCCACTCTTGTTCTTACATTTCCGTCCATCTCCCCCCCCTCCCCTCATCCCAGTGATCTTTCCCTCTCCCTGTCTCTCCACTTCTTCCACCATCTATGCAATACTTATGCCACTCTGCCAGCTTCTTTCCCCTTTTGTATATGTAATACCTCCTCCCTTTTCTTGAGTCTCAATGTCCCACCCCGAAATGCTGACTGACCATTTCCAACTGGATGTTGCCTGACCCGCTGAGTTCCTCCAGGAATTCCTTGTTAGCTTAAGTTAAAAATGGTTCCCTGATGAAGGAACACATCTTTAATGCAGTTTCTCCTCTGCTCTCTGGTAATGTGTGGAGGCACTGTTGTGTGAGAGAAAACAAGTTCGACGGTTCTAAAGAGCAGCAAGTCTGAACACAGGCTGATTAGCAATGATCTTTATTCACACGCATAGGGAAGTCACAACAGGGATAACACACACACACACACACACACACACACACACACACACACACACACACACACACACACACACACACACACACACACACACACACACACACACACACACACACACTTCGGACACAACAGCTACCCAATACTCGCAACGCCCCTGGAGAAATAGTTACAATACAATGTCATCAACTCAACTAAACTCAACTAGGCTTACAATAACAGTGATCTCTACGTGTACTTCAACTCCCCACTTTTTTCCAGTGAACACCTTACCATTGATTCTCCAGTGTCGCCCAGGGTTCACAAACTGGAGTGAAGCTATAGTTCATCCCGGGGAAGAAGAGGCAGTTGGTTCACACGTGGTGGGCTTTATAGTGCAATTGGCTGGAGAGTCCAGCCAGGTGTTGGTTAGGTGATTCCAGGGGTCAGTGGTCAGGTGTATGCTAATCTGTGGGTGGAGTAGCTGGTCCCCCATATTGAGTAGTACAGGCCCAAATAGGGCCAGTCCAGATGCCCTCTGCCACTTGTGATCAACAACCTGATGATACCTCTTGTGGAGGCTTTTCAGTTTCATGATGACCTGGGCCTTTCTCCTCTCAAAACCCTGCTCCTTTAGCTCCTTAACTAGTCTCTCAAAAATCGGGCCATCTTTTACTCTACCGGTCATCTGCTGATTAATCTCATCCTGAGCCCTTAAAGTGTGGAGCTCATGGACCTCATTATTCACCCTCCCCTCCCATTTTAAACCATAATGGTGAATTCTAGGCCTAATCTAACCTTCCCGTCGACACTGAGTTCGTTGGTACTGATGAAGTCGCTGCAACTTGAATTTCCCGCACTTGCGTCGCGTGCAAAAGACATTGTCACGACATCGTCAGCCATTTAAACCTGGCAAGATGGATGTACCATTTTAGATAGGTCGTGGAGCGCTACATTTCATCGCTGAGACTTCCCCTCTTGGCAAATCGAAGACGGGTAAGTTTGGACCACCCCCCTCCAATCCGCCGATTTGTTTACACAGAGCTCAATAGGCAGAAAAAACCCCAGCTTTCAAGCTCTGTGTAAAAGGGGCTAGTGTCTCTGAAGGGACTCTTTTCCTTCTCTTTCTCCTGTGGTTAGGGGCACTGGGCAACGCTCATAGCAACTCTTCGTTTGCCTTATGGCAGTCATGTTTAAATATATCATGCATATTACATTTTAGTGTATTTAATTATGTGGCAATAAAATGATCCTTTGAACATGCCCTATACCTGCCCCTTCTCCCTCTACACATTCCGATAATGAGTTACTTGGAACATCCATCTTTGTAAAGCAGTGCCCTCAGAGCCAGTTTGACAGCAAACAGTTTCTTGACTGGCAGCCAAATTCCAGAGACCGAAATTAAAAGATTTGACTTTTTATCGCATCAATAAAACAGTTTAGTACTTCTTTCTGCAGTCAGTCATGTACTTTGCTTCAAGAAATATATGTATATGTAGGAGATTGTGAACTGCCATCGTTGGCAGGTCGCAGTATATGACTACAAGCCTGTATGAAAAATTATAAATAAAATATTCAAAAACAAACAATGAAGTCTTCACTACGTGGATATTATTTGGTGGTAAATGCACCAAGGTGCTGGAGAAACTCAGCGGGTCACACAGCGAGCATAGGAAGTAAAAGGCAGCCAATATTTTGGGCCTGAGCCCCTCATCAGTCCTGATTCTGATGTTGCAAATCACAAGGGCAATTCCACCATTTGCAGTAGGATGGTAAATGAGATGACCTAGTTGATAATGAGAACGCATCAAGATTATTTTATTGTCATGTAAGAAAACAGAAAATGTGATATTACACAAAATTTCCTTTAGTTTACTTTAAAACAGGCAAAGATTAGTTATCAGTAAAAATTGCCCAGTGCCTCTTACAACCAGAGAAAGAGAAGCAAAAGAGATCTCCCCCCCACCACCCGAGTCACTGAGTGTCCAGTGCTCCTGCAGCCTCCGTAGTATTCAGTCTGAACCATCAGCAAACTGAGCTGCAGATACACACCTCAATACCTGATACCCCTTCAGCCAGTCTTGAGCCAGTCTCCAGCGGTCCGTAGCCTTTGACCACAGTTGCCAGCAGCCTGCGTGGTCACCACCAACTCTCCGCATACGGGTGCTTCAGCCTCAGAGCCCCTCACTGGTTCACCTCCACAGTCACATTCCGTCGGGTCATCTCCTCTGCTTCTCCCTAAACTAGGGTGGTCTCCCTGTTTTCTGGTTCCCTGTGCCAGTCCTCCACTTCTCAGGGTCTGCATCCCTTGTGGGTACGGCTGATGATAGGCACCGCCATCTTTGGTCGAACCCTGTGGTCACGGGATTTTAAAATAAACCAATGTTGGCTGCTTTAATTGGCCTGTACAAAGATGGAAATGAGATTGACTGGTTGGACCTCACGGGGGAGCACTATCTCCGCTCCCCACTCTCCGCGGGCCCACACCAGTAGCTGCACAGCTGTTACAGCAGCTCTGGCGGTACTGCCATT
The DNA here is from genome assembly GCF_036971445.1 of Narcine bancroftii. Classification (NCBI taxonomy): domain Eukaryota; kingdom Metazoa; phylum Chordata; class Chondrichthyes; order Torpediniformes; family Narcinidae; genus Narcine; species Narcine bancroftii. The sequence continues at coordinate 100,912,612 of NC_091479.1, read as the reverse complement.
TGTACAATGGATATCTGCCTGGAAATCCTACTTGCTGCAGTCAAACAAGTGGTTTCTTAAAAAAAACAACTCCATAGTCGGCTTTGAACTATGGTACAGAAAGAGATAATAAATGTAAAAGGTATATGATAAATATTCACAATTACAGTAGTTCAATGAAAAGAAGTGGTGTTTCAATATCACAAGTAAAAAACGAAAGTCTGCAGACACTGTGGTTGAAGTAAAAACATAATGCTGGAGAAACTCAGCAGTATACGTTATATAGAACCTCGTTGAAGGGCTCAAGCCCGAAACATTGGTTATGTATCTTTATCTTTTCAATACCACAGATAGGTCTTTTTGGTATAGTTTCTATTTACAGTCGTAAGGGAAGGTTTATATAAGGGCTGTGATGAAATATGAATAAACTTGCATAATTGGAATATAACTGGTAAATTAATTTTGTTCGGAATAAGGTGGATGGTTTTCTACAAGAAATGTCAAAGGATTGCAATTCTGGTTTGATCATGACTGATTGGGATGGTGGAGCTGAAGATTCTGATTGGGATGGTGGAGCTGAAGATTCTGATTGGGATGGTGGAGCTGAAGATTCTGGCTGAGCAGACACTCAAATCATTGAAAGGATCTTATTTAATGCACCCACGGTATAAAGTGAACAAAACCGAGAAGCTCGTTCCAAAAGCACTGGGATTGAAAAACAGTGAAGCTAATTTTGTGCAAAACAATTTGCTGGAGGAACTCAGCAGTTCGAACAGCATCAGTGGGAGAAAAAAAAGGGATGTCATTGTTTCAGGTTGGAACCTTTCTTCAAGATTCGATCCAGTCCAGAGGAAGGGTTTTGACCCAAAATGTTGATCATACTTTTCCTACCACACATGCTGCCGAGTTCCTCCAACAAATTGTTAATTTGCTCCAGATTCTAGCATCTACGGTGTCTTGTGTGTGAGAGAATTTTCTTGGCTTGACTATTTTGTGATGAAAATAGAGCTATTGATAAAAATGCAACTAGATTCAAAAGATTGATGCCTGGACTGAGCGCATATCAATAGCAGGGCATGTTATGTCTGTTTTCTACAGAACTGGAAAATACCTCATGTTGACCCGATTTAGGCTGTGATGAGGTTGGAAGACTTAATACCAGGCAATAATGTTTTTACTCATCAAAAAGTGAACAAGAGTTTAAGACAAAAGGCCACAACTTCAGGATTAAAGGGTGTCTGCTTAGAACAGAGATGTGGAGGAATTTCTTTGCCAGAGGGTAGTAAATCTGTGGAATTTGGTGTCACAGACAGTTGTGGTGGACAAGTCATTGGGTGTATTTAGGGCAGAAATTGATAGGTTCTTAATTAGCCAGGGCATCAAAGGTGAAGGGGAGAAGACCGGGCAGAGGGGCTGAGAGGGAAAATTCATCAGCTCATGATTAAATGGCGGGGCAGACTCGATGAGCTGAATAGCCTATTTCTGCTCCTACATTTTATGGTCTAAGAAGCTGAAACAAGATCATAAAATTGAGATGGTCTGCAATAAATCCAATGGGGGGGATTCAAGAGGATGGAATGTGTTTCTACACAGTGAGACACATAGCTGTGGAAAGTATTGGAAAGTAAGGTGAAAACAAGTCTGGGAATCTCTCGTAACCTGACTCTCCAGCACAGGGGTTCTCAATCTTTTTCTTTCCACTCATATACCACCTTAATAAATCCTTTACTCTGTGGTTAGTAAGGGATTACTTAAGGTGGTATGTGAGTGGGAGAAAATAAGGCTGAGAAACCCTGCTCAGGCAAACTCTTGGTTGAAAGTTCTGACAATTGTACCCTCTACCCAAGGCCACATCAGTGGCATGGTACCAAGTTCGAATGTGGGTCCTAGAAGATATCAGTCTGCTAAAGGCTAAAGCTCCCTGATGTGGAGTTGAGAGATGGTAAGGTCCACGGAGCAGAGGATAGAACCCTGTCAGAACCGTTCCTCAACCCCGGGAATCAACATAACCCTGGCCCTTCACCCTGGCAACCTACCCTGGTAACTCAGTGCCATCCTGCCCGTCTTGGCAACACTGGTATTTCGTAATACCTTCACGACTACTGCTACTTCCCTCCCGCTCTAGTAATGTACCACTGCCCAGGCAATCCAGCAATCTCCTGGCAGCGACAAGAACCTGGCAACACAGTATTTCCATGGCAACCCAGCACGACCATGGCAACAACAATACCCAGCAACCCAATGCTGCATCAGTAACCTGGGATCACCCTGGTTGCCCAGCATCACCTTGCCAACCCAAAATTCACCCTTTGAGCCCAACGTTACTTTGACAACGGATCTCTGATCTGAAAATGTGGCCCCCACGACAGCACAGCACCCACCCTGACAACACAGAGCTCTCCCTGACAATGCAATATCGCCTTGGCAACCCAGTTCTCACCCTGGCAACCCAGAAATTTAATCCCTAGTAACAAAGCACTGGAAGCCAAAGTTAAGCAGTACTTGGAGCCGAAACAATCCTGCGCTGTTCTCAACAACTTGGATTTATATGGTGTCTTTAACATCCCAAGGCATTAGTTGCCTCTAGTCCAGACTGTTCCAATCTTGTCTGACTGCACTCCCAACTCCTACCCTCCGAGAATGAGATCACACAGAGTTCTGCTGCCCTGGACTCCCACCCACATCCCACCAGCCTGTACCCTGTGGTTCACATCTCTGACCTGGTGTTAACAGTTTTCCTCTCTGCAGTGAACTGGAATTCACTTTCTATGTATTGTTCAGATGGCTGGCTTCTCCCTTGGCTCCACCCTTACCTACCCCAACATAAACCCTGGTTTTCCCACCTTACCTCATATTCACCCAAGGACTTTTGTGTCCACCAGCCATTGATTGTAAGCCATTAAAAGTGTGTTTGTACTCTTCCCTTGTCTCTGAGTGCAATCAGTCATGTTACACTCTCTCTCGACAGCCTCGCCCCTCCCTAACCCTCTAGCTTCTTCCTTGCCAATCAATCCTCCCACAATGACCCAGATTTCAATCTCTCTGCCACTGGTGACTGCTTCTTTAGATTCAGGTGGGAGTCTCTGTGCTCAGAATCTAAGCAAATCTTACAAGTCAGATCAAGTTCAAGTATGTTATCACCTGTCTGTACATATATGACCACCGTGTACACACATACATGTCAGCACCACTACTTCCGCAGTAGTTTACAGAGGTTTGGTATGACATCAAAAGTCTTGGCAAACTTCTACAGATGTGCAGTAGAAAGGGTGCTGACCAGCTGCAACACTGTCTGGTATGGGAACACCAATACCTCTGAGCGGAAAGCCCTGCAAAAGATTGTGGACACAGCTCAGGACATCACAGGCAAAACTCTCCCCACCATCAAGAAAATCTAAATGGAATACTGCCATTGGAGAGCAGCAGCGATCATTGAGGAATCCCCCATTCTTCCATGCCTTGAGAACCAGTGCTCCAGCAGTGCGCAGGCCTGAAACATCGGTTTTGTATTTTGACCTTTGCTACATAAAGGACACTGTTTGACTCGCTGAGTTTCTCCAGCATTTTGTGTTTTTATAATCATCAAGGATTCACACCGCTCAGGACATGCTCTGTTCTCGCTGATGCCAACAGGAAAGAGTATAGGTGCCACAAAACTCGTCCCACTAGGTTTACGAATAGTTTTCCTTATCATCATATGATATTAAAGCCAAGAACATTTCTTGCAGACAAACAAAATTAGCTTGGAGACACACTAGAGACCACATATGCTAGAATCTGGAGCCAATAAACAATTTTTTGGAGGGACTCAGTGGGTTGAGTAACATCTGTGGGAGAAAAAGTATAGTCAACATTTCAGGTTGAAACCCTTCACCATCAGACTCCTTAGAAACTCATTTAAGGACTCTTTGCACATTATTTATTGCTGAATATCTACTTTTCTCTGTACTGCACCATCAGTTTGTTTACCTTTCTCCCTTTTGTACTGTATATGTCTCTTTTCTGCACTACAGATAAGTATAAATTCTGCCTGGTCCGCAGTAAAAAGAATCTCAGGGTTGCATGTGATCTCATGTATGCAAGCTGATAATAAATCTGAACTTTAAAATACACCGCACATAATAATCACATATGCATAAAAATATCATTTAAAATAAAATAAGTAAATATTTTGGAATGATTTACTCGGTTAAAGGATACCATTCATCAATTTCGCAGCCTGCGAGAAGATGCAATTTCCCAGCCTACCATTACTGATTTTGATACTCCTGTTCCTCCTTCCCGATTGTAGTGGGTCAACATTACTAGATACTGGATGGAAAGTCTTGCTTGCTTATTGATGCCGCTTACTGACAATTGAGCTATTTTCACAAAGAATAATGTCTAAGTACATCCATCAGGGGTGAGGTGAATGAATCAGCGATCTCTCTGAGGAGTAGTCCACTGGTGTGTCTACGGTCTACGCTATGATCTAGTTCTAGGTGTGTGTTTTGCTAATACCCAACAAAGTAATAGTTTCCAGCGAATAGATAGGCACCCTAGTGATGAGAAGGCATGAATGGCAAGGATTTGTTAGCTCTAGATTTTGTGCCAAGTTCCCATGATAGAGAGTTAACTGAGTCACCGTGGAAATGAAGAATAAACTTTCCAACATATTATGACATCAATTTTTCTTCAATTACTGCAATAGAGATAAATAAATTATACTCTTGGAGTTTAATGATAGATAATGATGTAACTTCATGCAGATCATCTTAAAGTGCAATAATCTCATAACATCCCAGTATAAGTTGTTGTGTTCACACTCAACACAGGAGGACTATTACCCCACAATGCTGAATATTTAATTAGTCCCAATCTCTCCCCTTTCTTTTCCCAGAGTTTTCCAATAAACATTCATACTTCAGTATCTATTTGTCTTATCTAAAGTTTTGATTGAATCTACTGTGAATGCAAAACATTGTATATCAGGATCAGGCAGACTCTACCAGAAACACGTTGGAGGAGAAATGGGGGAGAGAGAGAGAGAGAGAGAGAGAGAGAGAGAGAGAGACTAGTGGCTTGGTCCCAAAACAACAATTGTTCCCTCAGTGTCAACAAGACCAAGGAGCTGGCTGTAGACTTCCAGCAGAGAGGAGGAGCTCAATCAATGGTGCTGAAATGAAGATGGTTGGCAACTTTAAGTCCCTAGTGGTGAACATCTCCAGTGACTTGTCATGGTCCACCTATATCGATGCAATGGCCTAGAAACTCCTTCAGAAGCCTAAGGAAACTTGGCACGTCACTTGCTTCCCTCGACAACTTCTACATTGGAAGGATGCAATTACAGTGTGGGACGGGAACTGCTCTGCCCAAGACCAGAAGGAACTGCAGAGAATTCTGAACACACCTCAGACCATTATACGCAACCCTTTTCCCTCCATCAACCAACACTTCCTGATTCAAAAACAATGGCTATCAGGTTCTTGAACCTCCTCTTTTGACACTAATCGTGGACTGGTCCAACACCACAAAAGCACTCTCTGCACTAGTATAGCACTAGTTTTTTTTTCTCTCTTGGTAACTGTGAATATTTATAACTACCTATCTTTTGTGTTTATCATCTATTTTTAATTTAAAGTATACTATTGTAGTTTGAGCTACCTGTTCAGCAAGTAGGAATTTCAGGGCATATGTACCTTGTGCAATGCTTATGTCAAAAAAACTCATCGTCATCTATTGTGGACCTTCCATGGAGGACATTTACAAGAGGCAGTGTCTCAACTAAACAGCCTCTATCCTCAAGGACCCCCACCACTCAAGCCATGTCCTCTTCACTCTGCTGCCATCAGGAAGGAGATACAGGAGCCTGAAGATGAACACCCAACAGCACAAGAACAGCTTCTTCCCCCCTGCTGACAGATTTTTGAATAAACAATGAACCACTGACACTGCCTCACTTTCTCTTCTCCTTGCACTAATTTATTTTTAAATGTAATTTATTGCAATATTTCCACCTGTGATGCTGTTGCAAAACACTGAATTTCATGACATGTTCATGACAATAAATTTGGATTCATTTTCATTACTTAGGGAGACTAGACCCATTCACAATATTCCAGGTACAGAAAATAAAAGTACAATTTTCAGTTACTGTGAAATTGAGATCTAAAATTTGTTGAGACTGACTTATCTGCAGTTTAGTGACAAATGGGATCCGGTCTGATGACAAAATCTTGGCCTCGTTAGTCTGTTGAAGTGAAAGGGGTGGCACAGTTGACGTAGCGGTTAGCGCAATGCCTTTACAGAGCCAGCAATTGGGACCAGACCAGGGTTCGAATCCTGCGCTGTCTGTAAGGAGTTTGTACCTTCTCCCCGTGTCCACGTGGGTTTCCTCCCACTGTTCAAAACGGGGGTGTAGGTTAATTGGGTCTAAATTGGGCGGCATGGACTAGTGGGCTGAAATGGACTATTACCATCTCAATTTAAAAAAACGCTGGCAGACTTAACAATAAATTTCTGATTCTTAAAGTCACATTTTGCATGCCATCATGTGTTCACCATTAGAGAGCAGTGTTGAGGAAGGAGGAGCGCACTCCCTTCCAAACCATCGACTGCCTCCCAATAAGCACAAGCCAAACACAAAACCAACCAGCTGGTGGAACTCAGCAAGTCAGGTGACATCCACAGAGTAAAAAGGATGGTCGACGTTGTGGCTCAGCACCGCCTGCTACATCTGAGTCAGAATCTGGTGGCCCTTCATTGGGCCACTGACTTCCAAATCAGAGTGGATGCAACTCATCCTTGATCCCACAGGAAGAGTGTATTTGATTGGCACATTGCGCAGGCTGGGACCGAATGATGTTATAATTGCAGAGTAGTGCAAATCAGAGTTCAAGTGGGGAAAACACTAATTATTAACCAGCCACATGGAAAATTTAATAACCTTATGGAAATGTTATTTTCTTGGAAAATGGGGCAATATGTTAATAATTAAGGTCAGGATGCATCATGGAAAGGAAAATTACATGGAAGGATTATCGATAACAGAAGCAAGGAGTAAAGTAAATGGCCCGTCGTGCCTGCCCCAGAATTTCTCAGAATCATAGCTGATCTTGACTTAGCCTCAGTTTCACTCCCCTCCCCCAGTTTCTCCTCCATTGTGAACTATTCATCGTTTCAACTATCTACCAATCTCTTGTCCCTCCAACTCTCCCATAGACTAGGACACAATATAATGGAGTACACAGCGTGCCCATATTTACTGTCATGAAGAAGCCTTCTGACACATCACCAATAATCACAAAAGACCGAAGTTGTGAAACTCACAGGCTTTTATAAACTATAAACTTGAACAGGCCATCAATCTCATTGACTGATCAAGGCAGAGTGGAATGGGAAGTAAGGGGCTATGGGTAGGATTGGTCTCGGGAGGCGTGTCCAGCCGCCAGCAGCCAATCATAGCATAACAGTGGTTTACCACACCTTCTTAAATACCCCATCAACCTGGACAGTATCCTTGAGAGATCTAAGGATTTGGACCCCAAGGTCCCTCTGTTCTTCCACACTCTTAAGAATCCTGCCATTGACCATGTACCCTACCTTCCAAAATGCATCATTTGTAGCGGCTGCTAACGGCAGCACTACTGAAATGGAGCACATCCATACAACATGAGGGTGAACCATAAATGACTTTATTTGAATCTCTCACATAGCTTTTTGGAGACGACCCTCTTCCTGTCTGGGGCACACTGGTCTAAGGGAGTGAAATCAATGCGTTGCGGAGTCACTGCCTGCCCAGCGATGCACAACCAGGAAGTGGTGGCATCTCCTAGGCAACGTGTTGCCAAATGCAGGCTTCTCCTGAGAAGGGAAGGGGGCCCGCGCCATCTTGTACCAACTGACTGGGGCAGCGATTTGGCCTGTCAAACCGCGCGGTTACTTGCCCCTCTACACACTTCACACATTAAACAACTTTGGCTGCTTGGATTTCAAGTAAGAATTGAAAAGATCCATGTATCTCTGAGAGAAGAAATGATTCCTCATTTGAAACTGGTGACCCCTTGTTCTGACACGATGCTGCCTAGTTCTAGACACCCCCACTAGAGGGAAACATCCTCAGCATCTATCCCCTGTCAAACCTCCTCATCTTGCAACAGATCAGCACTCCTTCGGTGCTCCAAGACCCAATCCACTTCTCCTTTCTTCAGGTGTCAACCCTTTGGCACCAGGGATCAGCTGATTCAACCTTCTCCAAACTGCCTCCATTTTCTTGGAGACCATAAACTTTGCCCAGCATTCTACCTACAGCCTCACCAGCAACCTGTAAACTTGCAAACGTAGGCGGGTGAGCAGGTTTCGAGGAGAACGCAGAGATCCTGCATAGGTTGGATGAGGTGAGCCATAAATAGCTCTTTATCCTTCACATCCTTTGCAGTAAACAATATTCAATTATCTTCCTAATTATTTGCTGCAGCCTAACTTTTTCTGTTTCCTCAGATCCTTCATAGAATATTTTGTAGACTCATACCATTTAAATAACACTGCTCCAGTCCAAGGTGGATAACCTCACATTTTCACACATTATACTTCATCTTGCCCACTCACCTAACCCATCCATAACTTGGAATCACAGAAATTATCGATGCTGGTATCTTAAGAAACCAATGAGAAGCTGGAGAAACTCAGAAAGTCAGACTGTATCATGGAGTCCCTCTGCCTCCTTGTTGTTCACTGTCTCCAATTTATCTCGCCTAAGCTTTGCAGGATTAATTTTTAATTTAGAGATGCAACTCAGTAGCAGGCCCTTTTGACTCGTCACCCTGCACTGCCCAATTACCACCCTGCTGCCAATTAAACCTTCTAATCCCGTATATCCTTGGAATGTGGGAGGAAACTGGAGCACCTGGAGGGAACCTGAACAGATCACAGCGGAGAATATACAAACTCCTTACAGACAGTGGCAGATTTGAACTCGGGTCGCTGGTGCTGTGAAAGCCTCGTGCTAACCACTCTGCTGACCATGCTGCCCTGCACGCGTCGCTCCAAATGACCGCTTCATAATCTATAAACGCTCCTCTCCTTCTATCGTCATCAAATCCGCTACAGTACTCTTGTCACGGGATATGTTAGAATAATTATGGGTATGGGTAAAATATGGGGGTTTAGTTTAGGTTACACTTCACAGAGTAACACTTCACAAAAGACATCTCACTTAAAATGCAAGAGCTTTGCTGAAATGAGACATTGTGTCTCCAGTGACTTTACAGAGACAGTGGAACTGCTTTGGAAAGAACTTCACAAGGAGGTGCAAATGGAACAATGACCAGGCAGAGGCTGATAAGATCTTTCAAAGATTGGGTTCAGAGCCCTGTAAAAAGTTGTATGGTTTTTACAAGCAGTGATAGGAAAAACAGACAGGTGATTTCTCTTTTGGAGAGAGAGAAAGAGAAGTCAGTTCTACAGTTGAGGCTGCAAAATGGCAAGCTGGCAAGTCTGTTGAAAAAAAAACCATTTTGAAGACGGGTTGTGAGTTCTGAGTTCATCCTGTTGAAAACCCGTACAAGAAGAAATGGCTGCCTGTTTCACCTGAAATAAGGGAAACAAAAGGAACTCTGTGGTGACCTGGAAGAAGAGGTTATCATTTGGAAAACCCAGGATGGGGCAAGTTTCTTCGGCAAGACAATGGAGTGACTGATTGGAGGAAATCAATTTGTGCGTGTCCAACGAGCAACGAATTTCTCTCTGAAACCAACAAGAACCTTCCTGAGCAGTAACCATGTAACTTTAAGCACCAGAGCCGGGTGAAAATTATAAATGTTGAATTCTTTGCACAGTATGAGAATTGCCTGACACCAGTGAACTTGGAGAAGTGGAAAGTGAATGATTGGACAGTGAAATAGAGAACTTTTCTGAACACATACACATTACATACACATGCGCTTAGAATTAGAAGGGGGTTGTTAGGTTAAGTTAATAGTAATAAGTTAAAGATTGATCCTATGATTATGTTTAAAGAAAATTAAAAGCAACTTTTGTTTAAGTAACCATCGTCTTGATAAATCTCTATTGCTGCTGGGTTTTGGAGTCCTCTGGGCTCATAACACTCTTGAGAACTCTCTCCAAGTGATTGATAAACAGCTAGGCACCTAATGCTGATCCCTGTGACATACTGATTGCCCACCAGAAGTGAGCCATTTTTTACAACTCTGTGCTTTCTATTAGTCAGCCACTCTTATGTCTATATTGATATAATATCTCATACACATACTTGCAAAAAGCTTTTGGAAATCCAAATATCTAATGGTTCTTCTTTATTGCCCCACCTTCCGCCTCCATCTGGGGATCCTCAAAAACTAATTTGTCAGTCTGCTATGCTGATATTGCTTGAACCTCTTGTGGTTTTGCAAATGTCCTCCATAATAAACAAACTGAGCATTTCCAGTGAGAGATTCTGGATTAATCAGTATCAGAATTCAGAATATATTGTCATGAACACCTCACGAAATTCATTGTTTTGCAGTAGCATCACAGTGTAAACATTTATATAGAACACCTTACAAAATAAGTAAAAATAGTGCAAGACAAAGTCAAGGTGAGGCAGTGTCCGTAGTTCATTGTTCATTCAGGAATCTGATGGCAGCGGGGAAGAAGCTGTCCTTGTGCTGCTGAGTGTTTGACTTCAGGCTCCTGTATCCTTTTTTGGTACAGGAAGAGGGCATGGCCTGTGTGATGGGGGTCCTTGAGGATAGAGGCTGCTTTCTCAAGATGCCGCCTCTTGTAGATGCCCTTGATGGAGTGAAGAAGTCTGGTGCTGGCCGAGTTAACAGCCTTCTGTAGTTTGTCCTGTCCTAAACATTGGCACCTCCATACCAGAGAGTGATGCAACCAGCAAGAATGCTCTCCACAGTACACCTGTAGAAGTTTTTGAGATTGGTCCATAGCTTCCTTCTTTCTGTTTCCCTTCTTTTCGTGGAATCCAATCCTTCAGCAGATCCTGAAAATGGTGAATAACAAACAAAATATTCACTGTCTCTGCAGCTATTTTTGGTGGAGCATAAACAATAACACCTTGCACTTAGGTAAGATTTAATGAAGGGCATATACAAATTTCACATGGAAAGTGATGTGTCCACAAGATGAACTGGCAGAGTAATCTGTAGAAGCAAGTACAATTATAGCCAGATACGTGGATAGGAAAGGTTCAGTAGAGTATAGGCCAAACACAGGTAAATGGGAGTTGCTCAGGTCGACAATTCAGTCAGCATGAACAAGATGGGGTGAAGGGCCTTTTTCGATGCAGCATAGCTCCAAGGCTATGCAACAGGGACACAAAATGATACCAAGCCAACAAAAGAATCACGAGGGCAAGAAACAAAAGATTGGTCAAAGAGACAGGTTTTAGGGAGGGTTTTAGTGTGGCAGGGAGAGAATTCCTGAAAGCACAAAATTCACTGCAGTTCCTCACCCTGGACTACTCTGAAAGCCCCTCACAGAAGTCAGTCGTCTCCAACCAAGACAGAGCTGGGCATTTATGGGTGCACTCAGGGAATTCCGCCCTCAGATCTTTTTTTTCTCTCCATTAATGAAAACATTTACCGTTAGTGCAGGAGTCTAAACTAATCCAAAGACATAAGGGCGAAATCTCCGAAGCTGCCAGCACAAGAGGGAGCTTCACACAGTGAGCTGTGGATCAGGTGCTAACGCTGTCAACTCTGAGCCTGAAACCATGGGATGCACCTCCCATCCCGGTGACTAGAGCACAGAAACCTCAGCGGTGCACCCCTGAGGGTGTGTTGCTTGGGCTGCATTGTTCAGGAGAGATATTAAGCCAAGGCTACATCTGCTCTCTCAAAATCTCCCGAGGGTTGTTTCAAAGAAGTGGCGGTCTCTGAGCTCCCAGGGTAGTAGCCAATGTGTTTTTATCCCTCAGTCAATAGATGACAAGGTCAGTGATCACATTACAGCCTGTGGGATCTTGCTGTGCACGGATCACCTGTCTTAGTGCAGCAAGAAAATGAGAGGTGTACAAGACAAGGGGTTGGGGGAGGGGGGGAAACAGGAAAGATACCTGTGGAAACTGGTGACTGAAGGAGGAGACAAATGGTGAGGGAAGGAAATTGGTGGGAAGGTCACTGGCTAGATGGGAACAGTGCACCATTTGTCCCTCTCTCTCTCTCTCCCCCTTCTGTCTCTCACCCTCTCTCTTTCTCTCTCTCCTCTTCCCCACTTTCTCTCACCCACTCTCTCTTTCTCTCCTCTCTCTCCCTCTCTCATTATTGAATAAACCATTGAATTGATGGATCAGTTCAATCCCATCAGTCCAAATACTTTTCTCTCACTCTCTCTCTGTCTTGTGCCCACCAACCCCCTTCGGAATTTCCTGCCACTTCCCGACAAATCAATCTGTGAGCACAACATTGGGATGTGGGAGAATACTGGAACACCCAGAGCAAGCCCAGCTAGTCACATGGCTCCGATAATGTGCAAACTCCACATGGACAGCGCCCAAGGTCAAGACTGTACTGGATTGTTCAAACTGTGTAAAACAGCAGCACTAACTAGGATGTTGACCCTCCTTCATGTTGTGAAATTCTTGGACCCTTACTTCCACAGAGCTGTGGGTACACCATCAGTGAACACATTCAAGACTGGTTTTGGTAGGTTTTTGGATGTTAATAATATTGCAAGATGACAGAAGTTGACGCACAGTGTCACAGCTGGCACATCTGATTTCCATGAGTTTCGGCTGAGCTGGAATCACTTCAACCTCCTGCATGAAGTTTGACGGTCTTCCTGTGACAGTGTCGGTCCCCTGTTTCCCCCTTCCCCCCTCCCTGGCTGACCCAGCTCTCTCTTGTACCACAGAGGGAATCAGACGGACCTTGAGTGTGGAGGTGAGAGGGAGAATCTGAGGGGATATAATGGAAAGGTGAGGAGAGGGCCAGGGAAACAACCTTGAGTGAACAGCAGCTGCTGGACGAACTCTACAGATGAGGTAGCATTCACAGGTGGAATTGGTCAGTCAACATTTAGGGTCAAGGCTCTTTATCAAGACAGTGTTAAAAGGGATTCACGATGGGTAGTGCGGACATCAATGGGCTGAAAGGCCTGTTTCCATGCTGCATCCCTTGATCACCATATATCATCACCTTATTGAAAGAAGCATAGTAAAAGGGCAATAAAGTCGACCCTTAATCTTTCATTCTCATGTTTATATGATCTATATGCCCTCACTGAACCCCATTCTCCACTGCCAAGATCAGTCGACCCCTCCACCACATTTTCAACGCATTGTATTTGCCTCTGACTCCAGAAATGACTTTAACCCTGAAGAGCGTTTGTCAAATCTGACCTCTCCAGTGGCTCATGCAGGTGAGCTATCACCATCCAGGGACACTCTCTGGATTTTAGAGCACCTGTATGCAGGTAAATGTTCATCATCCAGGTATACACAACTCTCTGGATTTTAGAGTACCTGTGTGCAGGTAATTTTTTAGCAAAAGGTGTTCACATGCTCTGGATTTTCCCAGCTCAAGCTTGAACCAATGACCAAGCAATTTCTGTCATATCTAAACCGTTCCCAGTCACAACCAGTCTCCGGAACAAGAAATCATATCAATCTGTTTCCAAAGCTGTGGATTAAATGGGGCTTAACATTATTCCATGCTGGTGTCATTCATCTTATGAAATGAACCTCCCTGTGCAGTTAACTGCCAAAACTAGAGCAATATTGAACAATAAGGGTTATTTACACTTGCAGACCGTGAAGCTACATAATAATAATGTCCACTGGCCCATAATTAATGGAATCACGTGATCTCCCTCTTGTGAAACTTTAGAATTGGCATTTCACATCAATGTGGACATTCCACTTGTGCTTGTTTTTGAAAATATTATCTATTTAAGTTGTCAGTGTAAGTTTATTTGTCACCTTGAACCTAGAAGGGTTCTTTTGCAAGCAGACTAACAGGCTAACTCTAACATGAATTCATATAATTTATTGACAGAGCACATAGATAATATCATGTTCAACCCTGAGGTTCTTTTTCTTGCAGGCTAGGCAGATTTTCTACTTATCAGAGGTGCAGAAAATTGTATTCAAGAAAAGAAAACTCCAAGACTTGGGACTTAACACCCCACTGTGTAAATGGATCCAGGATTTTCTCACCTCCAGCCCACAATCAGTGAGGGCTGGTAAGAACATCTCCTCCACCGTCTTCATCAGTACCAGAGCATCACAGGGCTGTCTTCTTAACCCCCCAATCCACTCACTTTATACCTACAACTGTGTGGCTCGGTACAGCAAGAACACCATCTACAAGTTTGCCAAAGATACCACAGTAGTGGGTTGTATAAAGGAAGGGGATGAGTCAGCGTATAGGATGGAGATTGAAAACTTGGCTGAATGGTGCACCAACACTTGCACTTAATGTCACCAAAACTAGGGAGCTGATTGTTGACTTCAGAAAAGGGAAGCCAGAGGTATACGATCCAGTGATCGTTGGGAGATCAAAGGTGGAGAGGGTGAGCAAATTTTAAGTTCTTGGGAGTCACTATCTCGGATGATTTTTCCTGGACCCAACACACTAATGGCACCGAGAAGAAAGCACATCAGCGCCTCTACTTCCTCAGGAGTTTGCGGAGGTTTGGTATGATACCAGAAACCCTGGCAAATTTCTACAGAGGTGTGGTGGAAATTGTACCGACCGGCTACGTCGCAGTCTGGTATGGGGACACCAATACCCTGAGCATAAAGCCTTCCAAAAGGTAATGGATACAACCCAGGACATCACAGGCAAAACCCTCCCCACTATTGAGTACATCTACAGGGAACGTTGCCATCAGAGAGCAGCAGCAATCATCAAAGACCCTCAACACCCAGGACATGCTCTGTTCTCACTGCTGCCATCAGGAAAGAGGTAAAGATGCTACAAGACTCGCACCCCCAGGTTTAGGAACAGTTGTTACCCCTCTACCATTGGACTCCTCAACACCAAACTCAATCAGGGACTCTTACTTGCCGACTTTTCTGTTTCATTCTCTCTATATTGCACCGTTTGTTTACATTTGTTATCTTTTACAGTTCTTTATTTGTTTACATGTGTATGCTGTGTACAATTTTTTTTGGCACTACCAATTAGTGGTAATTCTGCCGCAACCGCAGTGAATCTCAGGCTTGTATGTGATGTCATGTCTGTACTCTGACAATAAATCTAAAACCTGAAGATATATATACAAAAGAGAAATGTAAACAAGTAGGAGGTACAAACAGACTGCAATGCAGAATATAAATATTCAGTAATAAATAATGTGCAAAATAAGAGTCCTTAAATAAGTCCCTGATTGAGTTTGTTGTTGAGGAGTCTGATGATGGAGGGGGAGCAGCTGTTCCTGAACCTGGGGGTGTGGGTCTTGTGGAAAAAAAGTGATATATTTGTTCTGAGCAAGGCCAGCACTGTGGCTCACCAGGATGAAATTTTACATGACCATTCCTTCTTTATAAGCCGACTTTAAACACCTACAATGCTCCAGATAGCGAATCCAGACTGTGTCAACTTGCCAAGTTTAAAATCCTTCTTGGCCGTTCAGGTCCCCAGGTGGTCCCTCCGTGTGAGGCAGCACTTTGCATGTGGATCTGCAGGGTGTGGAGCTCGTCGAAAGAACCAAAGACTTGTTGATCCAAACCAAGGCTTTTATTAGCAAAAGACAGGAGCTCTTCACAGGTGGCCGACCAGTCTGGAATGATCCAACCTGGCTAAGGGACACAAATCTTTAAGGCCCAGACAGTAGGCGTGGCTAAGCTCTCAGCCAATCGCTGCAAGCACAGTCATTACACTCTAGATACTGTAACTATATACACTATATACATTGGTGATAGGTCTGTACTATCACACAGGGATCATCTGCTGCAACCATTGCTCCCGTTGCAGTCTTGCCTGGATCATAGACTGCAGTCTGGGAGGGCACTTTGTTGGCCACCTCAGCTTTGTCTGCTGCAATAGTGAGGATCTGCCAGAGACCACCCATCTCAATCCTCGCCCCATTCCCATGCTGACTTGTCTGTCCATGGTCTTGTGCACTGCCAGATTAGGGCCACCTGCAGGTTGGTGGAACAACACCTCATCTTCCATCTGGGCCTCCCCACAACCTCCATCCCTCTTTCTCCTTTCCTCCACCACTGAATTCACAGAGCCACTCCCTCTCCCCTGATCAACTCTCACCTTTCCCTTCCTGTCCTCCTATGTACAATTAACACCTTTTGTCTGTTGGTCTGTGCACCTCCCTCTGCCCTTTCTTTCCTTCTCCCCAGCTTTTTAATTCAGGCGTCTGTTTGCTTTTTACTCACACCTTAAGGAAGGGCTCAGGCCTGAAACGTCATCTTTATCCTCATGAGCGCTGCGAGACCTGCTCTAGTTCCTCCAGCATTTCTGCATTTTTACTGACAACCCTTCCATTGTCCTTTTTCTGACTTCCTTAACTTTTTGTCCCTCTGCTTGTCGACCTGTGGGAATAATTTTCCTTAACTTCTGAGTCCAAATTGCAGCCTGATTTTGAACAGTTCTGCCTCATTCGACCCTGGGGTTTTATGTTGTAGGAAGAACAATCCCAGCTTCCCTAGTCTCTCTGTATCCCAGAATGGTGAAGGTCATAGAATCACCGAGTCGTACAGCAGAGAGACAGGCCTTTCTGCCCATCATGTCCATACATGCACTGGGAATTCTCTTTGAGGGATGCATACCCTGACGAAGTTCTCCTCTTCTCTATGAAGGGAGTTCTGTCTCTTTCACTGCCTCCCCTCTCAAGCTCTGCAACCATGTACTCGCTTCCACAGCTACTGTGTCCCTCCTGACTCATCCAGATCCAATTAACACCTTTTGTCTGCTGGTCTGTACACTACCTCCTACCAATTCTCCCCTCCCCAGCTTTTTAATTCAGATAGCTATGCTCTTTTTACTCATACCTTGAAGTAGAGCTCAGGTCCGAAATGTCCGTTATATATCTTTGCCTCCTGTGGACGCTGTGAGACCAGCTGAGTTCCCCCAGCATCTCTGGGTTTTTACAAGCTGCTTGATGTTCCAGTCTTCTCTACTCCCATTTATCTGCATTAGATCCACGCTTTGGCAATTCAAGCCCTTGTCTGGATATAATGCAGCACAGAAACAAGCCCTTCAGCCCATCAAGTCTGTGCTGACCTCCCACTTGCAATAACCCTGCACTGATCCTATTTTATTCTTCTCTCTTTCACCATCATGAGGGATCCCCATCGCCTTGGTCACAGTCTCTTCTTGCTGCTACCTTCAGGAAAAAAAGTGACCAGTACCTCTAGGTTCAAGAGCAGTTTTCCCCAAATAGCTATCTGACTCTTGAACCTTCTATTGTAATACTGATCATAAACTACTCTGGCACCGCAAAACACCTGTCTCAATGATTGAAACATCACATTTTGTTTCTTCCACTGATATAACTGACTATTTATAATTTGCTTTTTATACTTATTTTCTCTTTATGTACTGTGGTAGTTTAATGTCTATTATAGGAGGTGCAAGGCACTCCTTTCATCCAATAGCCTACAGGTTACCCTTGGGCAAGGTGTAGTACCTGTTTAGCCTCCCAGTCAGGGTCATGTGAAGCCATAGATTGCAGGTGGTGGATGGTCTTTACAAACAGATTCTGCAAATTGGAATTTATGGTTGTAAAATTAAAAACACTGGGCAGGTGAATCTGCTGATCAATTGCCAGGGTTACCCATCCAGTGTAGACACTACAACTGAAGAAGGCAATGGGAAACCACTGCAGTATTTTTATTCATCTAGACATGATTTAGAAATCTAGAATAGATTTGTTGTTGATTTCGGCACATTTGCAGAGTCATGCAGGCCGAATATAAGAGTAGAGTTATATCCGATCTATGTTGTTTATTTCTTGTGTAGGTTCTGAAGTGTTGCAATCAACTTACCGGTGGAGATTTAATGTCATGTTATTGAAGAAACCAGAGTTTATTGCTTTTGTTAAGGAACAGATTGCTTTATTTCTGGCTGAAAATACTAATTCAGTTAGTAGTAATTTTGTAATGTGGGATGCTTTAAAAGCATATTTGCATGGTCAAATTATTAGTTATTCTACGGAAGTTTAAAAAAGCAGTATCTGGCAGAAAGTTTGGCGTTGGAGAAACAAATTACTGAGTTGGAAAAGGAATTTCAGAAGAAGGTTACAGAAGATAAGAAAGCAGCATTCACTAAGTTGAAATTACGTTATAATACTTTACAAACATATCAGTATGAGTGTTTAATTCAAAGATCTAAGCAGTGTTATTATGAGTTGGGTGAGAGGGTTCATAAGGTATTAGCTTGGCAATTAAAAATGGAACAAGTATCGAGAACTATCAATGCTGTTAAAAAGAATTCAATAGTTACTTATAAACCTCAGGAAATCAATGACCAATTTTATTCATTTTATCAGAAATTGTATACTTCTGATGGAAATCAGGATGAAGGTTCTATTGAACCTTTCTTCTTTAAGTTAAATTTATTGGTTTTGGGGGGAGGAAGAGTTAAAGGAATTGGAAGCTCCGTTTACAGATTTTGAGATTAAAGAAGCTATACAAGAGATACCAAATGAAATGTCACCAGGTGATGACGGATTCTCAGTGGAATTTTATAAAGTGTTTTAAGAAGATTTATCTTCTATATTTATGGACGTGTTGCAACAAATAAATGAAGATCAGTCACTACCGGAATCTTGTTCAAGTGCGATAATTACAGTGATTCCAAAGAAAGATAGAGATCCATTGAATGTAGCTTCATACCGACCAATTTCTTTATTAAATGTAGATTATAAAATAGTGGCTAAAGTATTGGCAAATAGACTTGCTAAATATTTACCTCATTTGGTACATACAGATCAAACAGGTTTTATTAAGAATAGATGCAGTATTTTTCTTTGTATAATCATGAACTCCACATCGACTACGGTCTCAGCTCAAAGATGAAGCCTTCACCGAAGGAGAACAGGGGAGGCAACAAATATATTTCAGAGGGTCAGAGATCGTGATGGATGGAGAGACATGATTGCCCGCGCCCAATGACAAGGCACCTGAATGTTGATGAAAGGAATTTCATTTTACAAAGAACCAGTGTGGCTGCAGCAAGTAAGAATTTCCATACACATATACATTGTACTAATGTATCTGACAATAAATTTATTTTCATTACTGATGGTTCACGATCTCACCCTCAGGAATCTTCTTCCTGAGAGGAGCAGAGTTGGCGGCAGAGTGAGTGTTGGTGGGGAGGGCATTGGGTGATCGTGTGGGGGCGCACTCTTCAGATCCAAAACTCGCTCAGCGGTGCGGGTGCTGGTGGTGCCTACCTGCCTCCGTGCACTGCCACTCACACTCCCACTGCCCCGTTAAACATGGTGCCACAGTACGACGTTACATGTGCATGCACGTTGCACACATTACTACACAACTTCCTTTCTGTTGTCATGAGCATAAGTATTTTTCCTTTCCTGTTTCTGTTTGTATTTCATTTAAATTCATTTAGAGAACGGGTAAGTTGGTAATTTTTAATATGCATCACCGTGCATGATTGGAGGTGGGCACAAGACCTCGACGGGGAGGCAATGTCAGCAAATGCCCCTCTTTGGCGCCATCACTGGAGAGGAGGAGGGTGAAGAGAGTATTTCCAGGATGGGATTAATCTTTAAGAGCATTGGTTACTTGTCCAAGGTAGCAAGAAGAGTAGGTAAAGCCGATGGCGGGGAGGGGTTGGGGGAGGGGGTGTGATGGACTGAGCCAAGTTTACCACCCTCTGCAGTTTCTTGCGGACTTGGGCGGAGCAGTTTCCATCCCATGACCTATTCAGCGCATAGTCAAGCCCTTCAAACCGACTGAACATGTTGCCCATCTGAGATAGTCCCACTTGCCAATGCTTGGCTGCTCTCCCCCAACCCATGTTGTCAATAAAAACTTTAATACACTACACAATAGTGGGAACAACCTAATCTTGGAACCTCCCAGTCATGGAAATAGTTGCACAGATTGAAAATTCGAGATTCTTTTATTGTCCTGTAATAAAACAAATGTAATATTAACACGAAATTGCATTTAGTCTGACGTAAGGCAGATAAAGGTTCATAATCAGCATAAATTGACTGGTGCCACATACAGTCAGAGAAAGAGAAGCAAAAGAGAGTCCCTTCAGAATCACTGAGTGTCTGGATTTGCCTCCAGCCCTCCTGCAGCCTCTGCAGCTGCACAGACTCCAGTCCAAGCCATAGGTAACCCGAGCTCCAGATCCAAACCTCCGACACATTCAAGAAGCCTTCAGTGGCTGAGGCCCCTCAGGAGCCCCTCCCACCCTCACCACCCGGCTCCAATACCTGGTGCCCCTTCAGCCAGTCTCGAGCCAGTCACCAGCAGTCCGCAGCCTACGAGGGTTCCTCGCCTCGAGTCAACAACAGTCACCGCCTGTGTGTTCTTCAGCCACAGAGCCACTCGCTGGTCACCATCCTGTGGGTCATCTCCCCTGCTTCTCCTTCTCAAACAGTTGGTGGTTCCCCATTTTCTGGTGCCCTGTGCCAATCTGTTGCTTCCCCGGTTAGTCTGCAACCCCTCGAGGCTGATCCCAGCACAGGTGCTGCCATCTCAGGCCCAGGCCCCGCAGTCACAGAATTTTAGAATAAAACATCATCAGCTTCTTTAACAAGCCTGTACAGAGCTGCCAATAGTAGGACTGGGCGGTAGAACTCTGCGGAGCAACGCTGGGTCCGCACCAGCATCCTTGTTGCCATTGCAGCAGATCCAGTATCGATGCTATTATTTAAATTTTAAAATTCGGCCAAGATGGCTTCAAACTAACAGTTCATCTGAAATATAATGCAGCCTACCCTCATTACTGTAGGGCAGTGGTTTTCAGACATTTTCTTTCCACTCATAGACTACCTTAAGTAATCCCTATTCCATAGGAGCTCTGTGATTAATAAGGGATTGCTTAAGGTGGTCTGTGAGTGGGAAGGGAAGGTTGAGAATCACTGCTCTAGACCCAATTGTTACTGAAATATTTTACTTGAGAAAAATTGTCATTGGCCCATTTCCTTTGGAGTAATGAAACCCTGCACATAACAAGTCAATGAGGGACAATTAAAACAGTGGTTTCAAACTTTTTCTTTCCATCCATACCACCTGAAATATGGGACTGGATCACCAAACCAGTAACCATTAAGTCTTTGGGTGGGTTTGAAGCCAGAAGCCCCCGACAAGATCTGAGAGGGCTACTCAGTGAGTCAGAGTCATCCCATCACTCTTCTCTCTGTTCCCTGCATGGTACCCAATCTCACACTCGTGACCAATACCCCTTTGATTTTATTTCAGCCACTGGCCTACCCTTTGATGAAGGGCTCAAGCCTGAAACGTTGGTTCTGTCTCTTTGCCTTTGCTACATAAAGGACACTGTTTGACCTGTTGAGCTTCTCCAGCAGTTTGTGTTTTTACTTAGCTACATCCGGTGATCGACCACAGCCAATCAGCCTGCCAGCACACTATTGGGATGTGGGAGGAAACAAGTGCATCCCTGGTTGGGTTGGGGGTGGGGGGGGGGGCAAAGGAAGGGAGTCATTCCATGGTCACGGGGACAATTTGCAGACTCCACACAGACATTGCCGGAAGTTAGGATAGAACCCTGGAAATGTGACTCCCCCCGACTGCTTCAGAGAGAATCTCATCCCCACCAGCTTGCTGCATCACCCCCTGTCCAATCACATTGGACAGAACTTGGGTCCTGCACACATGAGCCATCCCTGCACAGCCTCTTGTTACTCCTCTCACTGTTGTTTTTATGTATGGAACTAATAGCATCTGTAAACAGCCTTATTTTTCTGTTTCACTCTGGTTTGCCCCTTCTGCACAGGCTGAGGTGTCATTGTGTTGTCAGCTCCTTGCTTTTTGAGTAACTATCTATGCATGGTGGCACTCATTCTGGTTTTTATAGTAGCTTAATTATATGGTCTATGTTGTTTATCACCAAAGCCCATCATTAAGGTTGTAAGCAAGTGCTCCTGCACTGTCCAAAACTGTACAATTAGACGCCGCCCATACTTTGAGCTGTGATCATGCTCTCCTGCCTTTCTTTCACAGACTAAATAAGCACCACCTCAGCCTGGCTCAGGGGGTAGTGTGCTCTGCCATGAGTTGCAGAGCTGTGCATTCCAACCTCACTCCAGACACAAGATCCAATCTTTCCCTCAGTGGAGGACAGATGGACACCTCTGAGTACTTTGACCCAGAGGCTCAAATAACTATTACACATTTCAGGGGTTACAGGTGTCTGTAAATCTATAAAGGGTGTGTGTGTGTGTGTGTGTGTGTGTGTGTGTGTGTGTGTGTGTGTGTGTGTGTGTGTGTGTGTGTGTGTGTGTGTGTGTGTGTGTGTGTGTGTGTGTGTGTTGTGTGTGTGAGTTTACCTGTGTGTCTATGAGTGTGGAATGGAATGCTATCACATGTACAGTGTCAGTAATTGTTAGTCTACACTAAAGTGTATGTCAGTGTTCTGAAGGTTACGTCGTCCATAGTATAGGTTTTATAAGGTCTATAGTGCCGGCACAGAGGTCATCACACTGCAACATCCATGGAGTCTGGATCATACCTCCAGCTGCATCCTGTCAACATGAAACAAACAGCAGTGGGATATTTAGAACATAGAACATTCCTGCCCAGTGCAGGGCCTTCAGCTCATGATGTTTTGCCAACCTATGTAAACCCATTCCACATCAATCTAACCCTTCCTCCCCTCACACCCATAACCCTCTATTTTTTTCTTGCATTCACCTACCTCTCTAAGTCTTTTAAATGTCCCTGTTGTACCAGCCTTCACCACCAACCCTGGCAATTCATTCCAGGCACCCACCACTCATTATCAATTAAGTTATTTCACTTTGCACCAGAATTGGTGGTATAATGGATAATGAGGAAGTTACCTAAAGATTACAACAAGACCCAGATCAACTGGGAAAGTCAGCCAAGGAATGGCAGATGGAATTCAAGTGCAAATTGTTGCATTTTGGGAAGTTAAAGCCCAGCAGGACTTACATGGCAGGTGGGCAAGGCCCTGGCGAGGACTGTAAAATGGAAGGAGCTCAGGGTACAATGACCTAGTTCTCTGAAAGTGGCCACAAAGGTTAGTGAGCGTTAGACGAGGAATTTGACACATTTGCCTTGTGGTACAGGGCCCTTAGTAGGAAAGTTTAGATGCTGTGGGTGCAGAGCGACAGCCGAAGGATTTTATTGGTGACTCTAAAATGGTGAAGGTGTAGCAAATTGGTTAAAGACCCCCTTCCAATGGCCGAAATCTCAATGATTTAAAGACAAATATTTAAGACATTTCAAGGCGATTTTGCAAAGCCGAGGGTTGTTTGGTGAAAGTCACTGAATCATGAATTATGAAAACTGGTTGAGAAAGAGACAATTTCATCCTCCAAGGATAATTGGCTAAATATCTGTGAGAACAAGAAATGCAGAACAATGTGCAAAAGAGAGGGCAGGGCAGAGGGATTCACTTATATTGGCTTTAACACCTTTGCTGAAAGGGTCTGCGATTTATATTGTTTAACATTATAGGTCAAACTAAATCTATTTCCATCAGTAATAACCAAATGAATAGTTTAAATCATGGAATCTAACGGGACAGGAGGAGTCTATTCAACCCATCAGGATAGTGGCAGGCAGCCCTTTGGTAGCTGTGCAGGGTACTGGTGAGGCCACATCTGGAGTACTGTGTACAGTTCTGGTCTCCCTACCTGAGAAAGGAGCTACTGGCTTTGGAGGCCGTGCAGAGGTTCACCAGGTTGATTCTGGAAAGGAGGCAGTTAGCTTATGAGAACGAGTAGCATGGAACCGTATTCATTGGAGGATGAGAGGGGATCTTGCAGTAATGTGTACAATGTTAATTTATTATTAATTTCATTTAATTTTTAAAAATTTAGACATACAGGTCAGTAACAGGCCCTTTCAGCCCATGCCACCAGGGTGGGAGGAAAACCACTCAGCCCAAGAGGAGAATGTACAAACTTCTTACAGACAGTGCCGATGTTGAACCCTGGTCACTGGCGCTGTAACTACTACGCTAACCATGAGAGGACTGGATACGGTAGAAGGAGGGAGGTTGTTTTCTCTGGAATGTGAGGCTAGAATGAGGGGTCACAGCCTCAAGATTTGGAGGACAGAGAAGAGGAGGACCTGCTTCTCTCAAAGAGGAATGAATCTGTGGAAATCTGCCTCATGAAGGCTGCCTTATTGAACATATTTAAAACACAGATTTTTGAACAATAAGGGAACTAAGGGTTATAGAGAACAAGCAGGCAAGAACACGGATTAAGGGAGAAAGATGAAATGTTTAAGGGAACCTCTTTATGCAGAGAGTGGTGGGAGTGTGGAACGATTTGCCAGCTGAAGTGCTGAATGACTCAATTTTGCCGTTTAAAAAAACTTTGGATAGGTACATGGATGGGGGGGTATGGAGTGTTATGGTCCAAGTACACATCATTGGGACTAGGCAGAATAATAGTTTGGCACAGACTAGATGAGCCAAATGGTCAGTTTCTGCGCTTTAGCATTCTATGGTTCAATGGTAAGTGGATCGGAGTCCACTGTCAAATCAAATGTGATCTCATTGAATGGCGAAGCAGGCTTGATAGGCCAAATGGCTGACTCCTGCTACTAGTTCTTCTGTTCTTACTTACCTTTCCATCTTGCACTTTCGATTTAGATACCACATTATCCCTTTTTACAGACAGTTATTGAGTCACACCATAATACATGTCCAAACCATTCATCAAACTCCCATTCACCAGAACATGGCCCATAGCTTTCCATGGTTTTGCAAACACACTCATCCAGATGCATTTTTTTTAAATTAAATTAAATGTATAGATAGAGCACAATAACAGGCCCTTCTGGCCCATGGGCCTGCGCCACCCAAATACGCCAATTAACCAACAAACCCCATACGTTTTTGGAGGCTGGGAAGAAACTGGAGCACCCAGAGGAAACTCATGCAGGTCACGGGAATAACGCACAAACTCCTTACAGACAGCGAACCCGGGTCACTGGTGCTGTAATAGCATTGCCCTAGATGTAAGAATTGCTGCCTCCTCCAGCACCCCCACCTCCCCTTTAAGGGATGCCTGATTTCACCATGTCTTTCAAGAGATATGTGGAGAATTAACATCAGGGTGCAGCTCCGATTCTGAGAACTAAATGGAAGCTGTAGAACCGAGGCAGAGGGGCTGCAGATGCTGGAAAACTGGATCAGCGCACAAAACATTGGAGGAGCTCAATGGGTTAGGCAGCATTTGTGGAAGGCAGCAGTGAGTCAACGTTTCGTTAACCCTTCATCAGGAATCATTTAGCACAGACACGGGCTAAAGGGGTTTCTTCCATGCAGTACAGTTCTATGCACTGTGTTCTTTGAATGTCTCCAGTGCACAAGTTTGTCTTTAGAAGCCCATCAAATATTCAGCAAGATTCCAAAGTAAAATTGAGAGGCAATACGGCACGGTTGTCGTAGCGGTTAGTACAACACTGTTACAATGCCAGCAACCAGGTTCGAATCTGGCGCTGTCTGTTAGGAGTTTTTACGTTCTCCCCATGTCTGCGTGGTTTTTTCCCGGTTTCCTCCCACCCTTCAAAACGTACGGGGGTTGTAAGTCAATTGGATGTAATTGGGTGGCACGGGCTCATGGACCGAAAGAGCTTGTTACCGTGCTGTATGTCTACGTTGAAATTGGAAACTTCCTCTCATAATTTCCACTGTGCTTTTCTTGACTTTATTTTTAGTTCATTTCACTATTTTCTTTCCTCTTTTTCATCTTTACAAAAACAAAGCTCTCAGTTCATTGGATCCCACACTGGAAGTCTGCTTCTAAAGGTGTAATGTGCTGTGAAATCCCAGAAACAGGCAGCAAGGTTTTATTTTTCGAGTTGTGGGTTTTAAGAACAGGAAATTGGCTAAATTATTCCAGTGCTGGTGTGCCTGCTTAGTTCATTGAAAATGGAACAAATTTCTGTAGCACCTTTCACAAGCTCGAGACAATTCAAACCGTTTTCTTAACATAAAAGTGAATACCATTTTTCATTCATGAACAATGTTGCCACCATGGAGCAGCTGATGAGGCTGCTGTGTCCTGGCTTTGAGGTCCCAGTTCAATCTGGATCACGGGCACTGTTTGCATTTTCTCCCCCGCTGCTCCAATTCCCTCCCACATCCCAAAGACGTGTGAGTCGACTCGTTAAATTGCAAATTGCCTTTGGTTGGTGAGGTGAGGGATAGAATCTGGGGAAGCTGATGGGGCTGTAGGGAGTGCTATGCAGAAAGGTGTAATGGTATGGATTGTGTGTACTAATTGGCTCGGGCTGGCCCATCCCCTGATGACACTCTCACCTGCACTCCTCCCCTGGGACCCAGGCCATAAAGGTCGGGCCACCTCTCCCTTCCCTGCACTCCCCTAGCTTGAATCCGGGCCAGCTCAAGTCTTCTGTACAATAAAGCCTATCTTTCCCCTCAGTCTTCGTCCTTGTGGTTACTGGGGCAACTGGTCGTGCTCAACAAAAGGGAAGGCATCCCAATTCAGGGTCTCCTCTGGAAAAATCGACTGGCAACTTTTGCTTGACCTGGTGAGGTTTTCTTGTGTTAACATAGGACTGAACCACAATGAACTACCGACATGGCCTTAGTTTGACGTTTTCTTGCACTATTTTTTATTTGTTTTGTAAGGAGGTTCATATAAATGTTTGCTGTGTGACGCTGCCACAAAACAATGAATTTCATGACATGTTCACGACAATAACTTCTGATTCAGGAACAGTCCCTTCAGCCAATGCATCTGTGCTAAACATGATGCCCCATTTGAACTAAAACTTTGCTTGCCCTTGATCCATATCCCTCTATCCCTGCTTGTTTATGTGTCTATCTAGAATCCTCAAAAGCATCTTGTTTACACCACTACCCCCAGTAGTCTGTTCCAGTTTGATATGCCTTAATGAAGGAACCAGGCCCGAGCCATGGTTTTCCCTTTCACCTGCGTGACCTTCTGAGCTTCTCCAGCACATTTGTGCATTGCAGCCTATTGCAGGCGCCCACCGCTTCACTGTGTTTAAAACAACTTGCCTGCACATCTCCTTGTAAATCAGCCTCTGAGGACTCAGACGTAAGCGTGGAATCAATGAGCCAGACTCCACCAGCTCATGTGGAAATGGAAAAAATAAGATCATGCAGGAAGTAAGGACTCGCATCCCCACAGAATCCTAGCAGATGGTTTCTCCCCCAAGCAGCTTCTGACATTAATTCAACCATTTGTGAAAATAAACGTGAGTATCTTGTTGAGAATTTGGGAGAAGCACACTCCTACACGGTCATTTATCCTGTTTCAAAGGAGAATGTTGCTCACAGGGAACTTTTTCAGTACTTTCCCAGTGTCACACACCAGGTGCTGAACTGAAGAACAGAAAAAATAGGAGCAGGGGTTTGGTGCGACAACTTTCTGAGACACAAGACCATCTCGGCAATTTAATTCCTGCTATCATTAATTCTACCGTCAGGTTTCAATATTCGAGACTGTTTCAACGATTGATGAAGAATTATTTCACCCTCCCTAAATCCTAGTCCCAGTTCTGAAAAGTTCATTCAAAGTTTTCCTGCCGGTATCTGTACTTCCAACAGCCCTTCTCGCTTTGCCACCTCTGGGCTGTGATTTACTGTGGTTCCTGCTCCAAAACAAACACCGCAAATGCAAAGTCCTTGTCACTTTTTTGAAATGACTTTACAGCTCTTGTTAATACCACAGCAGTACCCGGTCATCAAGATTTCAAGATTCAATTTATTGTCATAGTAATAAAGCAGTGTCCTATTACATGAAATTTCCTTTGCCAGCAGTAGAAAAGGCCTAAGTACCTCTTACAGTCTGATTTACAGTCAGAAAAAGAAGCAAAAGATAATCCCCCCAGAGTTATCAAGTGCCCATAGATTCACCTCCAGCACTTCCACAGCCACACAGAATTCAGTCCAAACCATTGGCGACTGAGCTCCAGATTTGAACCTCCAACACAGTCAGGAACCATTTGGCACCCTTGGCACCTCCTCGCATCCTGGTTCCGATACCTGGCACCCCTCAGGCCAGTTCGAGCCAGTCTCCAGCAGTCCGCAGCCCGGCGCAAGTCTCCCGACAGCCGTCTCCAGCAGCCCACAGCTTCCGTGGGTTCCTCGCCTCGAGTCGCCTGCAGCCCTGCCACATACACTGGTCACAGTCCTGTGGGTTGTCTCTTCCCCTTCTTCTCAGATGGGGGGTGGGTGGGCGAACTTCCTGACCTATGGTGCCCTGCTCTCATCCTCCATTTCCCCAGAGTCTGCAACCCCTTGTGGCTGCTGTCGAATAATAGGCATAAAATCATGCATGAACTTAAACCAGAATTACCTCATGCAAAATTCAGTGAGAATTACATTTTTTAATGTAAAGATATAACTCCTGGTATAAAGGCACAATATCATATTAAAATATGCAAAAATATTATGTAACCTTTGGAAAGTTATGGTAAAGTTCAGAGTGCTTATATTTTGGATCATAATTCAAGTTTGATTATGATCCATCCATAAAGCAAGTAAAGTGTAAGTAGTTAATAATGCAATTCATGACTACGGTAAAATGTTAGAGGACAGCAATGATATTCTTTGTCACTGTCATTTCTAACCAGTCGGTGAAAGATTGGTGTTGATATTTCTTCCTTTACTCCATGGTTCTTATCTTATCTCCACTCATGTTTATGAAGTGTGGAAGGGTGATTTGGCTAAAGTTTAACTTTTTCCATATGATAGCATCTGGATGACGATTAAAACAACTGGTACCCACAGAGCGAAAGGCATGGGAGCAGAATTAGGCCATTTGGCTCATTGAGTCTGCCCTACCATTCCATCATGGATGATTTACTATCTATTTCAACCCCATTCTCCTGTCTTCTCCCTGCACCCCTTCATTTCCTTCCTAATCTCGAACCTACCGAGCTCCATCTTAAATATACCAAGGGATATGGCCTCCACCGTCATCTACAGCAATGAGTTCTACAGATTGAGCCCCCTCTGGATGAAGACTTTCTTCCAATCTCTGTCCTAAAGGGCCATGTTTGTATTTGAGGCTGTGCCGTCTGGTCCCAGACTCTCCCATCACGTCCACTCTAGCCCTCTGCAGTCTCTTGTGTCACCAAGATCACTACACTCTGCCAGTTCTGGTTCTTTGTATCCCTGGTGTTTGTCTACAACAGTGGTTCCCAACTTTATGGGCTGCCGCCCCCTTGGCTCTCAGGCCACATCCCTAGTACCCCCCCACACCTCCCCTCACACCCTCACGCACACATGCATGCGCGCGCGCGTACACACACACACGCGCATGCGCACACGCACACAACTAATCTAACACTATAAACAAGTGGATGTATTTAAAAAATAAAACTTTTTTGTAAACCAATTTATTTAGCAACATGAAAGGGTAAATTTACATCTCATCTGGAACTATGTTGCTTTCACAATGTTCACACTAGATTGTCTCCTCATCTTTTCTGTTTACTGTGCTGCAGTCCCGAGCTAAGTGGTCAAATCCCGAGTGGTCCCGTCCCAGCCAGTCACCATCCCCGGCCATCACCAACCCCAGCCGTCACAATCCCCGTCCATCACCATTCCAGCCATCACCATCTTCGGCCCTCACCGTCCCCATCCGTCACCATCTCTGGCCGTCACCATCCCAGTTCATCACCATCCCCGGCAGTCACTGTCCTGGGCAATCAGCGCCCTGGCCTTCACCATCCCTGGCCATCCCCATCCTCATCCGTCACCATCCTCAGCTGTCACCAACCCCGGCTATCGCCATCCTCAACCGTCACCATCCCCAGCCGTCACCATCCCCGGCCGTCACCATCCTCAGCCATCACCATCCACGACCGTCACCACCCTTGGCAGTCACCCCATCCCCTTCTCACCTGACATATAGCGCATGATGAGCATTGCGGGCTGAGTTTGCCAGAAATATATGGTCTGTCCCCTTTTTCCTCACTGCCCCTTTAGATCTTTCCATTGCCCCTAGGGGGCGACACCACCCACCTTTGGAATGACTGATCGACAAGCTTTACTCTCCATCTCTCTCCTCCTTACATATTGTACCTTGCTGGCCAAGCCTGTCCGTTGCTTGCATAAGTACAAGAGTTCATTGTAAGCACAGTGCACAGCTGCCACACAGGTACTTAAGATACACCAACAACAATACAATAAATTAAATCATCACAATATACCATGACAGAAAAAGAGACGATAAACATGAAAGGATGGACAAATAATTATTCATAAATGCAAAAAAAGTAATGTTTGGCAAGCTTTTGTCTTTGGAGGAGGTGACAAAATAATTATGAGGGACTTAGATAGGCTGGACAGCCAGCATCGTTTTTTTCTGGGACAACAGCAAGTACCAGAGGGCATCAGTTGAAGGTGAGGGGAGGAAAGTTTAGGGGTGACAGCAGAGGGAAAAGTTTTACACAGAGAGTGGTGGGTGTCTGGAATGCATTGTCAGGGGTAATGGTGGAGGCTGGTTCAGTCGGGGCATTCAACAGATTCCAAGATAGGCACGTGGAGGTAAGAAAAATAAAGGGTTGTGTGTGTGAGGTAGGGAAAAGTTTGATTGTTATTCAATAGATTGACATAGGTTGGCACATTGGGTAGCGTGGGATTTTTTAGACATACGGCATGGTAACAGGCCATTTCAGCCCACAAGTCCGTGCCGCCCAATTTACACCTAATTCACCTCACCACCAGTACATTTTGAACAGTGGGAGGAAACCATAGCCCTCAGGGAAAACCCACGCAGACACGGAGAGAACGTACAGACAGAGCGGGATTCGAACCCAAGTCCCGATCACTGGTTCTCTAAAGGCATTGCACTCAGGATACAACATCAAGCGGCATGGTTGGCACATCAGGCAGCATGGATAACATAGCGGTTAGTGCAACACTACCACAGAGCCAGTGACAGAGGTTCGAATCCAGTGCTGCCTGTGAGGAATTTGTGCATTCTCCCCGTGTCTGCGTGGGTTTCCTCCAGGTCCTCCAGTTTCCTCCCACCGTTCAAAATGTACTGGGGGTTGTGGGTCACTTGGGAGTATTTGGGGGGCATGGACTCATGGACCGAAGTTGCCTGTTACTGTGCTATATGTTCTGTACTGTAACAGGCCATTTTGATTTTACAGAGAGAGTGGTGGGTGACAGGAATGCACCCTGTGTCCCACATTCTATGTCCTTATGATAATGTGCATACATTGTATAACATACATAAGCAACAAAATTATTTCTTGCTGCAGCTGAACAAAGACTTGGTAGAAAATCAACCTACAAAACAACTAAAAACTGCACACTAAATGTTTAATTAAATTAAAAAGAGAATAAATAAACTTGAATTACCAAACCAGGAAGTGACGCAACAATCAGTAGACTTTCCACCATAGACCTGTCGAAGTTTAATGGCATATCCGATGAACTGACAAATCTCCGCAGACTCCATAGAAAGTAGAGGCGTTCTTGCGCCTTCTTTATGGTTGTGGGACGTGCTAGCTCCAGGAGAGGTCCTCCGATATGTGGACTCCCAGGAAGTTGAAGGGATGCACCCTCTCCATCCCCATCCCATTAATGTAGACAGGTGAGTGGGCATCAGGATTTCTGAACATTAGATGTTTGGAGCTTTACTTGCTGATGACATGGTGCAAGTATTTTTTTTTAAATGCTACACGCACCTTTTACATCAACCTGAATGAAGCATCTTGCTGTAAGATTTCCTGGCTATATCACCGTGCTAACGGTTCTTGATGTCATATTGCAGCCACGAGGCTGGGGTTTCTACATCAGAGGCAGCTGCTAATCACTTGGAGGGCTGTACGCAGGCTAGTGTGACATAGCCAGTGACATGAGAGTACATGATTCAGAGATACACTGGTGTTAATTAGTTTCGAGCGTTGTAGCCCTGAGGTATGGAGAGCCGCAAGTGCTGAAAGGCTGAAATAAAAATAGGAAATGCATCCAGGCTTTTTGTAAGCTCAAGAACAGTGAGTTCTAACTCCATACCAGCCACAGCTCTTCATTCATCTTATCCAAAACTCTCGCTATTAATTTATCTCAGCAACTGACAACTTCCTTTCGTAACATTCTCAACTCAACAAGGAGATGCAAAGACGTTTTATAGAAGAAAAACACGACAGTCTGCAGACACCGTGGTTGAAGTAAAAACACAAAGCTGGAGAAACTCAGCAGGTCCAACAGTGTCCTTTACATTGGTATCTCATTGGTGGAGACATCGCCGTGACTGCCACGACTGATCAGTCGTGGCAACTCAGGAGACCCAAAAATGGCTTGCGCTCTCACCAAGGCAACGCCAGGGAGACATCCGCAACATCTCCAGACAAGGTGACAGCCAATTCGCCCAGAAGTCGGGGCAGCGTCTCCGGCAGTTGCTGCAATGTCTCCGCAACGTTGTCGCAACGTCTCCTCAGTCTCCATCAGTTGCGGTGACATCGCGGAGACTGAAAAAAGTCTCCAAAAAAATCGAGCATGTTTGAATTTCCCTTGACTCTCCGGAGACCCGGCTAGTCTCCAGGAGATGTCACAACCAGTGGAAACTCGAGTCGCCACCAGGTCGCCACCTAATCTCCAGGCCATTGAGATAGGCCCTGTATACAGCAAAGATAAAGATACAGAAACAATGTTTCAGGCTTAAGCCCTTTGTCAAGGAATGAACAAAATGTCGGCAGGTGCCCGAACAAAGTGTTGGAGGGGGCAGGGGTGGGGGAGGAGCACAGTCCCAAAGGCAAGAGGTAATAGGTGGAGAAGGGATGGAGGGTACTGCAGCAAGCAAGGGGAGGGGGGATGGATAGGTGAATAGAGAGTGAAGGGGGTGGGGAGCTAAAGGAAAAAAAGACAAGGGAGTGGAAGGGAGGGAGAAAGAAGAGCAAGTTAGCAGAAACTGGAGAAGACGATGTTAATACCATCCGGCTGGAGGGTGCCCAGATGGAAAATCAGTTGTTGTTCTTCCAATTTACAGGTAGTCTTGGTGGAATAGTACATGAAGCCATAGACAGACATGTGAGTATGGGAGTGGGACTGAAAATTGAAATGGTTGGCCACTGGGAGGTCCCTGTCACTGCGTCCTCCCAGTGTATACCAAACTGAACTTATAGGAGTATTTACCAAACCAAAACCAATTGAAATTGGGGAGATATCAGGGATATTCATTGTGATCTTGGAGGTCAGGTTGGCCTCTCAGCACCGTCCCTTTGTCCATCAGCCCTCTATGTGCTCACAAACCTTAACTCCTCATCCAGCTGTCTCTCAATATCTGATTATTTTCAAAATCCTCCAGCATCTCCTCCCTGCTTCCATTCTACAACCTCCTCTAACTTTTCCTACATGCCAGGAAATGTTTTTTTTTTCTCAGGGTGCAAATGTCATATGAGTGATATGCCATGGTCATGGAGATTAGAGATGAGTTAATTTGGCATTATTGTGGATACTTAGTCCATGAATAGTGGCCTGACATAGGTGTCTTCATTGTCCAGAAGTTCCAAGGCTGAGTGTAGGGCCAGGGAGATGACGTCTTCTGTGGGCCTGATCACTTATTGTCATGGGTCGGAGATGTCCATGAGGCTGGAGTTAATGTGAGCTGTGACCAACCCCTCACGACAATGAATGTCGGAGCCACTGGCCAGTGAACATTTGGGCTGTCACCATGGCGATGACTCCATGACCACATTCTTCATCACCACCAGTATAATGGTGGCCTTGTTGAAGCAGGGTTCTTCTGCTTTTTGCAGGGAGAGGGTGAATGTGAACATTTCCCTCCAGTCAGTCTGCGCGGCTTCAGAGGTCATGTCTGGGAACCCCGTGTGGGTCATTCACCTTCCCTGGCTTCACTCTACCGAAGACCAATCTGACGCCTGCTGCAGTAACCACGAGTGCAGGTGGACTTAAGGATGGAAGGGTGGGTGTCGCTGGGTCACTGGCCTTCTGTTCAAGGCAAACAGAGAGTGCTTGGAACTTGTTGGAGAGGGGTGCACCTTTGCTTGCTATTCTGTGCAGCTTAATTTTCTACAATCCATGCCCTGCCACAGGTGCCAGGTGTCCATAATGTCTGGGACTCAAGTTTGGTTCAGTAAACCCTCCTGGTGTCTCTGTTGGCCTTGTAGAGGACATACCTTGATTTCTTCTGCAGGGCTGGGTCACTCAGACCTTGCCTTCTGTCCTGAGTGGACCTCACAAAGGATGATGTTATTATCATTCACGTTATTCAATGTGCACCTGCACTGAAATTCTTATTGCTGCAGCTGAACTGGTAAGAACCTGGTAAGAACTCAGCAGGTCAAACAGTGGACTTTATATAGCAAAGAGAAAGAAATATAACAAATATTTCAGGCTTGAGCCCTTCATTAAGGCATGGAAAAATGTTGGCAGGTGTTCCTCCTCCCCCTGCTTGCTACTGTGCCCTCCCTCCCTTCCCCACCTATTACCTCCTGCCTTTGGGTCTGTGCTCCTCCCCCTCCCCTCCTCTCCTTATTTTTTCTGGTTTGGACGCCTGCCAACATTTTTTCCAAACCCTGATGAAGGAATCAAGCCTGAAACATTGCTTATGTACCTTTATCGTTGCTTCACAAAGGATGCTGTTTGACCTGCCGAGCTTCTCCAGCTTTGTGCTTTTACTTCAACCACAGTGTCTGGAGACTGTCATGTTTTACTTCTTGCAGCTGAGCTATTACTTCATAAAGAAAATCTATTGCAGTAAACTAATTAAATTAAGTCAAAATAGGGAGTAAATACATAAGATGAATAATAAATATACGCAGTAATCCAAGTTCAAAAAACATGACACAACTGTGCTGACATTCCTTTTTTGTTGGAACATTCCTCTCTCAGTGTAAAAAGAAGGGAGGTTTAGTTTCAACCTTAAATCTCCATGTTTTGTAATTTCCAGTCGGTTTCTCTTAGCTTACAGCACTGAAGCCACATTCTACTAAATAAGATTATGGAAAATATATCGATAGTTCCCTTGCTTAAGTAGTCGAGTTTGGGTATTTCTTTTTGATCCCGTTAGACAGCCACATCATGGTTGCTTTCACTTTGAACAGAGTTTTCACAGATTCATCGTGTTGCAACTCAGATAACTCCTCTTGGTTTTGCACTGGAACTTCAGATAAGTCCACCAGCAACGACTGAGTTAACCAAGAGGGAAAATCTATTACCTTTAAATCACTAGATCTATAATTGAAGTCAGTAACCAACATTTTCAAATGGTCAACAATGACGTTTGAAGCAGCGTTAGTTACCTCACACTTATTCAACCAATAGAATTGACTGAAATTTCTTGCAGAAATATTCCTTTAGCATAATTCTAGAAGTGTCTTGAATCCAACTATCTCTGTCTTTGCATTAACAAGTGTCATATTTACTACTTGGAGTTGCTTATTCAATGTACTTAGTTTCTCAAAAATGTTCGCCATCTGTTGTTAGCAAGAGTTTCATTTCCAGTTTGTCTTTCAAAAACTTGCTGAGGAGCTCAAACAGTTCCATAAACCTTTTGAAGCAGTTTCCCTTTGAGAACCACCTTACTTCAGTATGAATCAATAATCTCACACGTTCTGCAATTTTAAAGACACAAAACTGCTTAAACAGACATTCACATTTGGCATTAGCATTGATGGCATTGATATACGATCACAGTATCTCATGTAGATCAGGGGAAACTTTCCTGGCAATTAAGTTTTCTCGATGGATAACATAATGCACAACCAGCATGTTTGGATTTTCATCCTTCATTAATTTTAAACATCCTGTTTTTCTACCCATCATTGCAGGGGCATTATCTATAGCACAATGTTTCCTTTTGGTATTTCATTTTCATCCAAATAATTTTTGAACTTGCTGTAGATATCAACTGCAGTAGTGGTTGTTTCTAATAATTCACAAAACAACATCTCTGCTTGAAACTGTTGTACTGACAGAGTTTCCAAGTCACATCTTTCACACCAACATAATGAATTTAATTTTTCAAACCAAATTTTAAATTATTTACCAAAATATTCTTACACCCCACTAAAATATTATTAAGCCCCATGCCCCACCAAAATATTCCCATGATGGTGGGGAGGGTTTTGCCTATAATTTCTGGCCTGTGTCCACTACCTTTGGCAGGACTTTTTGCTCAGGGGTATTGGCGTCCCCATACCAGACCATGATGCAGCCAGTCAGCACACTGTCCACAACACCTCTGTGTAGAAATTTGCCATGTTTTCTATCATACCAACCCCCCCCCCCCACCCGCCCACAAATTCCTGAGGAAGTAAAGGCGCTGACGTGCTTTCTTCACGATGACATTAGTGTGTTGGGTCAAGGAAAAATCCTCCAAGATAGTGACTCCCAGGAATTTAAATGTCCTCACCCTCTCCACCTTTGATCCCCACTGGATCATCCATCTCTGGTTTTCCCCTCCTAAAGTCCACAATCCACTCTGGAGTTGGTGACATTGAGTGCGAGGTTGTTTTTTAGTACCCTATTCAGCCAGGTTTTCAGTGTTAAGGATGACATCAAAAAATGGGACCAAGATCATGGAACGAGGACTGTGTAGCCCTGCTACCCTGAAATATTCCAGGATATCCAATGCCTAATGAATATGAAAGAATACCATCTGATTATCTCTTGCCATTTTGTCCTCAGTCACATTGCAATAAATCATCCAACAGCTAACCCCAGGGATTTGACAATTTTCTTTTGTTTCTGAACAATCTTCTGAAAGCAAAAATTCTCAAAATAAGCCCAGAGTTCAGTTTAAGGTTAGTTACATTGTTCCAAGAAACCAAGACCAAATCAGTGGCAATTTATCTGAAGGAATTACAGTAGGTTTCTCGGCGTAGGTGGATCAGATATTCCTGTGGCAGTGATTCTATCTGGCATCATTTGATGGGTTATTTTAATTGAAAAAGGAAAACACAGAGGCCTCACAGAGATAAGAACATACTGTAGGTCCAGCTATGGAAATGACATATGATAATACTGAAGGAGGCCATTCAGCCTGTCAACTTGTTACTAGTTCCCAACAGAGCAATGCCTTCAGCCTCATTTTCCACTGTAGCCCTGCCATTTATTTTCCCTCCAGGCCCATCCACTCCTATTCAATCCTTTTGCAGTATTCACACACACACACACACACACACACACACACACACACACACACACACACACACACACACACACACACACACACACACACACAATGCTCAGCCCATAATAATCACATATATACATAAAAATAAAAATAAATAAATAGACATATTTTGGAGTAACTTACTTGTGTCATTAATAAGAGACTGAGGGTTACAGGATTCATCTATCTCACGCTGTGGGAAGAAGCTAAACCCCAGCCTGGCAGTCCTGATGGTAATGGGTCTAAGATACTCTGTGCTGGATGGAAAGGGTCCTCAGTAGTTCTTTGAGCTCTATTTAAGCAACACTCCCAGTAAATGTTGTCAATAGAGGAAAGGGAGACCCCAGTAATCTTCTGGACCCTTTTAATTATCCTCTATATTCCAGTCTGATACTTTGTAAACCTCTACGTGGCAGGTGACATCACTGCCTGGAATGGAAGCGCCAACTCTTAGGACAAGAATAAACTCCAGAGGGTTGTTCTCTCAACCTGCGACATCACAGGCACCAGACTTCACTCCATCGAGAACATCTAGTGTCTTAAAAAAGCAGCCTCTATCCTCAAAGACCCCACCACCCAGGCCATACCCTCTTCACTCTGCTACCATCTGGGAAAAGGTACAGGAGCCTAAAGACGAGCACTCAGCGGCACAAGGCAAGCTTCTTCCCCGCTGCCATCAGATTCCTGGATGATCATCAGCGGCACAAGGCAAGCTTCTTCCCCGCTGCCATCAGATTCCTGGATGATCAATGAACCAAAGACACTGCCTTACTTTTCGTGCTCTATTATTTTTATATTTTAATGTCATAAGATGGTTATAATATGAATGTTTACACTATGACGCTGCCACAAAACACAGAATTTCATGACTTGTTCGTGACAATAAATCCTGATTCTGATTCTGATGTAGTCAGACAGGACTAACTTCAAGTAGAAGATACAGAAGCCTGAAGTTCAGCACATCTAGGTTGAAAAAGAGTTTGTTCTTCCATCAGTCTCGGAACCTTTGTGCTCCACCCAAACCCCAACATTACTCCAAGACGCCAAAAGATCTCTCTGCAATACTGGCTCAACACATTTTTTGCACATTTATTTCTTTATTTCTCTTCCATGTGTTGTGTGTTTCTGCACCCTGGAAACTGCAGCAAGTAAAATTACAATTGCAAAATTCAAAAGAAAATTTGGACAGATATTTGGAAAGGAAGGCGAATGGGACTACCCCAGAATGGACGATTTGGGCTGAAGGACCTGTTCCTTGCTGTATGATTCTATGACTTTAAATAAGAATTTCTTTGCATCTGTACTTTTCACTTAAGTCTATGTTGAGAAATATTGTTCATTCATTCATTCAGCTGCTGAGCACCCAGAGGAGACAGGATGTGTGGTTCAGGGGTAGAATTCTTGCCTGCTGTGCAGGTGACTCTGGCCAATGCAAAAATTACTGAGCTGCGTAGAGTTAAACAAGAAAGTCCACAAATACTAGTGTTATTCCTAATGAAGGGCCCAGGCCCAAAACGTTGGATGCTATGTGACCTCTGTGTGCTGCACTCGACCCCATCGTCTGCAGACTTTCCTGTTTAACTCCAATCCTGCCTGCTGCATGTGGAGAAAGGGGAACAGGCTGAAAAAAAATATTTCGTTTGCAACCAAAGGCCTGAAGCAGGGGCTGTGTTCCAGGGCGCAGGAGAAGCCTTTGAATTCAGGGCCTGACATTTATTTTCCATTACAAGCAG
The DNA here is from genome assembly GCF_036971445.1 of Narcine bancroftii. NCBI lineage: Eukaryota > Metazoa > Chordata > Chondrichthyes > Torpediniformes > Narcinidae > Narcine > Narcine bancroftii. Next base: position 100,873,655 of record NC_091479.1, on the reverse strand, counting down.
AGAGAAGACATACTTCACATTTCATATTTCAGATTTATTGTCAGAATACATACATGACATCATATATAACTCTGAGATTCTTTTTACTGCAGCCAGGCAGAATGACCACTTATTGGTAGTCCCAAAAAAAAACTGTACACAGTGTACACCTGTAAACAAATAAAGAACTGTAAACAAAAAAACGATGCAATACAAAGAGAAAAACATCAATAAAGTGCAAAAGTTAGAGTCCTTAAATGTGTCACTGGTTGAGTTGGTGTTGAGGAGTCTGATGGTGGAGGGGCAGCAGCTGTTCCTGAACCTGGTGGTGTGAGTCTCGTGGCATCGATACTTCCTTCCTGATGGCAGCAGCGAGAACAGATCGTGTGCTGGGTGGTGCGGATCTTTGATGATGTACCGAGTGAAATCTTTCACAGGTGAAGATCCAAAATGGTCATTCTTCACTCTGACAAAGGACCAGAAAGAGCGGATTTCATGTAACCTTATCGTCAGTGCCCTATAATCTGAGCAGAGTATCATTATGCAAATATGTAATGAAAAACTTCATACAAGGCACTCTGTGAATGAAGAGAGTCAACACACAGAAAGGATTCAGTGACTCTCTATCCCCAAGACTCAAGTGGAAAACTGGAACCATGCTAATTTATTTACACCTCCTTCTCAAAGCAGCTGGCAATGAATCGCATTGATAGAGTAACCCCACTACCCCACCCCCCCCCCCCACCCCCCCCACCATACTGGTCAGTGGTTGCTGTGGTTTGAAAACAGAAAGAGCCAAATTTATCTCAAAAAACAGATAAATGGTTGCTTAACGGTAAGAAGTTCACACAATCTGGTCTTTTATTTTTCCTTTCCTTTTTCCGTTAGTAGTGAAGCCATAAACCCACTGAGAATCAGCATGGAAAAATATCATAAATGCTTCTTTCAGCTGCAAAAAAAACTCATTTAACTATGGCTCAGGAAATAACTGATGGCAGACCGGCTGATTCAGAATTGAAGAGCATTTATCTACTTCAAGTCCTCAAGGGGATAAAACGCGGGGGTGGGGGTCAGATGTTGGGATGTCAACCACATGATCCTTGATTGGACTCCCGGCCACAGCCCCAAGGGAATTCGCCGCAGTTGGAGGTGACAGGTTTCAGGCCAATCATTCTAACAGGAGGCACATGAACTCCAGTCACACTATTCCAAGGAAGAGCTGTGCAGGCTTCTGTGATCCACAGTAATCCCTCGGCACCACAAGCTGATCATTGACTGTATTTGGGGCTCCCGATGTGGCCTTGCCTACATAAGAACAGAAATAGGCCATTCAGCCTGTCATTTAATCATGAGCCGATCCACCTTCCCACTCAACCTCACTGCCCAACGTTCTCCGCTTAACCTTTGATGCCATGGCTAATCAGGAACCAATCAATCTCTGCCTTAACTACTCACAATGATCTGGCCTCCACAACCACCTATGGCAACAAATTCCACAGATTTACCACCCTCTGGCAAAAGAAATCCCGTCGCATCACTGTTCCATCAAGGACATCTACAAGGGGTGGTGTCTTAAAATGAGCCATGACTTGAATAGCAGAGCAGACTTGAGGGGCTGAATGGTCTCATTTGTTCCTACATCTTACGGTCTCTCCGTGCAATGCTGCCTGACCTTACTGAGTCCCTCCAACTTCTTTAGCCTAATGCTGACCAGTGCACAGTTTGGCTTTCACCAGAGGTCCTCAGCTCCACGTCCTTTCACAGACTTTGGACTGAGAAGCAGAGGTGAGATGAGAGTGACTCCCATTGACATTGAGCCATCCAGATGGCAGAGTTCCTCCCCAGTGGGACACCAGTGAACGAGGTTTTCCTACCACAGTCCATCAGTTTGATCATTTCTATAAACGATAATAGCTTTTTTCATTCCAAATTTTTATTTAATTACTTTGCTTTAATTTCCCAGCTGTTATGGCAGGGTCCCAACTCATATCCTCAGATCAGTGGTCGGAACTCTGGATCAGTAACCTGAACTAGTGAACTATGGAACCTAAAGGGGAGAGAACTCCAGGGCTTTTACAGGAGTTCCGTGAAGAGTCACTCAATAAACTGAACTCGTCCCATTGAAATATATAAAGTTCTAATGGGGTTAAATAGAACAGAACTGAGTTGATACTCCCTGAGCTGTGGTGTTAATTAGGTTGGAGCACTCGGTTTATTGAAGTTAAAGCAGAGATATGGTCATACAGCAGCAAATCCGACCCTTCAGCTCACTTAGTCCGCACCGAATGTCAAGGTTCAAGAACTGTTTTGCCCAACAGCTATCAGGCTCTTCAATCGCCCTGTACTATTTGGGGACCATTGAAACATCTGCTTGAACTATAGAAACCTCACTTGTTTTGTACTAACTGAAAGCATAATTTTTTTTATCTCCACCTTTACATTTATCATCTTTTTTTATATCTAATCGAATTTTGTCATTATTTAATTTACCTGTGTGGCTGCTGCAAGCAAGAATATCAGTGCCTCTGTTCATAATATTTGTGTATATTAAAATACACTCTCATAATCAGAATTTGTGGTCATGAACATGTCACAAAATACCTTGCTTTGTAGCAGCGCCACAGGTGGAAAATTGCTGTAAATTACTTTTTTTTTTAATTAGTGCAAAAGAAAATGAGTTAGTGTCTGTGGTTCATTGTCTGTTCAGGAATCTGATGGCAGAGGTGGAAAAGCTGCTTTTGTACCACTGGATGTTCGTTTTCAGGTTCCTGTACCTCCTTCCTGATGGTAGCAGTGAGAAGAGGGCATGGGTGGTGAGGGTCCATCAATTTCTCTGGTTTCTGCTAACCTACTCTCCATTCTTCCTCCCTTCCCCGTCCCTCTGTCTTCTTTCCTCCAGCTCTCCACCCCTTCCCTCTCTATTCACAGAGCCATCCCTCCTCCCCATGTTTGCTGGTGTGCCCTCCCTCCCTTATCCACCTATTACCTCCTGCCTGTGGGACTGCGTTCCTTCCCCCTGCGCTCCTCCCCCTGCGTTCATCCTCCCACCATTTTTTTCGGGCACCTGTCAACATTTGTTCATACCTCGATGAAGGTCTCAAGCCCAAAATGTTCGTTCTGTATCTTCATCTTTGCTATATAAAGGACACTTTTTGACCTGCTGAGTTTCTCCAACATTGTGTTTTTACTTCATACATGGTGTCTGCAGACTTTCGTGTTTTAATTCTAGTTCAAGTTTATTATAATCTGATTGTACAAGTACAATCTGTCAAAACAGCATTCTCCGGTCCTCATGCAAACTCACAAACAGTCATAACACACATGCAGACAAATGATACATATATAGTACATTTATAAAAATACATAAATATCGTTTAATAATTAATAGAGTCTCGGAGAGTTAGTGTGAGCAGTTCATTCAGACATTCAGCATTCTCACTGCAGTGGGAAGAAGCTGTTCCTCAGCCTGGTGGTGCTGGCTCTGATCCTCCTGTATCTCTCCCCCGACAGGAGCAGCTGAAAGATGCTGTGTGCAGGGTGGAAGGGGTCCTCAATGATTTTGAACGCCCTCTTCAAACAATAATCCTTGAAGATCACGTTGATGAGAATCAGAGGGACCCCAGTGATCCTCTCTCAGATTGATGGATAAGAGGTATGTGGCAAAAGGCAGATCAAGTGCAGGCAGAAAGGATTAGCCCAGAATCCCATACTGGTGGCCATGGACTAGTGGGGTTAATGGGTTTGCCCTATGGTGTATATGAATCTAGGGAACTTTAATAAAGTTTGGATGAAGGATTCCAGACCTGAAATAGAAATTTGGCTTCTCACCCCACAGATGCTGCCCGGCCTGTTGAGTGTTGCTATTTTTTATTCTTTCCTTTTATCTTCTGTGACGCTAAGGACAAGGCAAGGGAAGTGGAGAAATTGACACAGCAGCAAGGAGCAATTTAATTGGCCTGAGCCAGGACAAATGACCCTTTGAGACAATGGCCGTCTCCTGGTAGTGGAAGCTTTTTCCTCTGCAATCAGATAACAGGAGCCAGCAACACCCAGTTTGACACATCGCCTGCAGAACACCCAGGCTGACACATCGCCTGTAGAAAAAGGAAAAGATGCATTTCAAAAATACTTCTGCTTTCTTTCAGCAGAACCTACTTCCCTTATTTTCTCAGTGGTCTCAGCTCTCTCATTCTATAGAACAATAGAACAACATTGCACAGAAACAGGCCCTTTGGCCCTTCTAGTCCATGCCAAAACTAGTCCCACTCACCTGCACCCAGTCTGTAGCCCTCCGTACCCCTCACATCCTTGTACCAGTCCAAATTCTTCTTAAAAATTAAATTTGAGCCCACGTTTACCACTTCCGCTGGCAGCTCATTCCACACTCCCACCATTCTTTGTGTGAAGAAGTTCCCCCTCATGTTCCCCCTAAACTCTTTCCCCTTTCACCCTTAACCCCTGTCCTCTGGTTTGTATTTCACCATCCCCTCAGAGGAAAGCGCCTTATCTACATTTACTCTGTCTAAACCAGTGGTTCTCAACCTTTTTCTTTCCACTCACAAACCACTTTAAGTTTAGGGGAGACATCAGTGCAGGGATTGCTTAAAGTGGTATATGAGTGGGAAGGGAAGGTTCAGAATCATTGCTCTGGACCCAGTTGTTACAGAAAATTTTGCTTGAGAAAAATTGTTATTGGCTCATTTACTTTGGAGTTATGAAACAAGTCAATTAAGTACGATTAAAACAGTGGTTTTCAAACTTTTTCTTTCCACCCACATACCACCTTAAGCAATCCCTTACTAATCACAGAGCCCCGATGGCATAGGGATGACTTAAAGTGGTATGTGAGTGGAAAGAAAAAGGTTGAGAACCACTGGTCCAAACCCTTCATAATTTTAAATACCTTTATCAAAACCACCCTCATTCTTCTACACTCCAGGAAATAAAGTCCTAACCTCTTTAACCTTTCACATAACTCAGTTCTTGAGGTCCGGGCAACATCCTATTTCATGCATTTAGAACCACATCCAGGAACAGGCCAAGCCAACAGTGTAGGGATGAGGTAAACAAGAAAGTCTGCAGATGCTTGGGTCTTGTGCAGCACACAAATGAACTGGAGAAACTCAGCAGGCTATCCACCATCCATGGAAAGAAATAGACAGTCGACATTTCAGGCCTGAGCCCTTCTGCAAATTCCTGACGAAGGTCTGAGGTCCAAAACATCGACTGCTGAGTTTCTCCAGAACTTTTGTGCACTGCACAATGACAACTTGCTACGCTAGTATAATGTTCCAAGATGTTTGTGGACTTAATGACCCACACAGATGCCTCAATGGAGAAGAGAGAAAGCTGATCAAATAAACAATTTTCCAGCTCTGGCCTTTGGCTGAACACCTTCAAAGGCATTGAAATTTCCTGTTAATTGCTGAATCATTCTTGCAATTCAAAGAATAATTTCTGCAAGCCATGGGGATTAGCCTAGGAGGAGAGATTGAATCTTCTGGGTCTGTACTCACTGGAATAAGAAGGGATCTTATAGAAATGTATAAAATTATGAAAGGAATAGATAAGATAGTGGTAAGTAAGTTTTGTTCACTGTGAGGTGAGACAATAACTAGGGAGCATAACCTCAAGATTCAGGGTAGTATATTTTGGATGGAGATGAGGAGAAACTGCTTTTCCCAGTGGGCGATGAATCTGTGGAATTCACCAGTTATGGAAGCAGTGCAGGCGACATCAGTAAATATATTTAAGACAAAATTGGATAGACTTTTGCATAGAAGGGGAATTAAGCGATATAGAGAAATGGTGGAGAGGACTAGATGGGATGAATAGCCTACTCCTGCTCTTATATTCTTATAGAACGTAGAACATTACAGCACAGTACAGGCCCTTTGGCCCTGGATGTTGTGCTAACCTATATATTCCTACTAAAAATAACTAAAATTCTTATCTTGTAATATTCTTTTGTCCATGTTCCCGTCTAAGAGGCTCTTAAATGCCCCCAAATGTTTCAGCCTCCACCACCACCCCTGACAAGGTGATCCAGACACCCACAACTCTCTGTGCAAAAAATTTACCCCTGATGTCTCCCCTAAACTTTTCTCCATTCACTTTGTACAGACGTCGTCTGGTATTTGCTACTCCTGCCCTGGGAAAAAGGCGTTGGCTGTCCACCCTATCTATGCCTCTCTTAAAACCTCTATTAAGTCACCTCTCATCCTTCTTTGCTCCAAGGAGAAAAATCCCAGCTCTGCTAACCTTGCCTCATAAGACTAATTTCCCCATCCACACAACATCCTGGTAAATCATCTCTACATCCTTTTCCATAACTTCCACAGCCTTCCTATAATGAGGTGACGAGAATTGAACACAATACTCTTAAGTGTGGTCTCACCAGAGATGCAACATGACCTATCGACTCTTGAACAGTCCCCTGAATAATGAAGCCAGTATCCCATCGGCCTTCTTAGCTATCCTATCAACCTGAGCGGCAACCTTGGGAGATGTATGGATTTGGACCCATACTGTTAAGCATCGACCATTAACCCTGTACTCAGCCTTCTGGTTCTAGGTGCTCCTTTAACATTCATTATGTTCCCCATTTGGACCGACCGTTCTCAACCTTTTCTTTGGCTATGGCCTCCTTAGGACTCTGCTCAATGTGTATGGGCCCCCTTCTCTGGGAAGCAGTCAAGTTTTGGTTTCTTCCATACTTCTCTCCTACTGATGATATAAAAAACAAAAAATATTTTACGATTTCAGTCCCATGGCCCCTCATAAAGGTGCTGTGGCCCCAGCTCCCCATTCACAATGGCTGCTTTAGACATTTAAAGTTTTATCCCTCGTAATTGGAGGCAAAATATTAAACTGGAATGTTCCAGTGGTGAGGGGAGACTGAGTTTGGATTCCTTGGGGTAGAAGAGACTGAAGGGGGCATCTGGTTGAGGTGTACAAAAGGGGTCAGCGCAACATCTTTACAGCGCCAGTAATTGGGATCAGGGTTCAAATCCTTCACTATCTGTAAGGTGTTTGTGTATTCTCCCCACATCTGCTTGGGTTTTTCTGGGGGCTCCGGTTTCCTCCCACCGTTCGAAACATACAGGGAGTGCAGTTAATGGGGTGAAAAATGGCCTGTTACCATGCTGTATGTCTAAATTTAAATTTAATTTAAATGCTGGATGAACTCAGCCTGACTCACGGCATCCATAGGAAGTAAAGACATACTGTATTAGCGATGTTTCGGGCCTGAACCCCCTTTTTCAAGGGGTGAATGAAAAAGGTCAGGTGACTGAATTAAAGGCTAAGGGTAAGAATTGGGGGGGGAGGAAGGTGTTAATTGGATATGATAAGAGGACAGGTGAGGATTGATTTTGGCTCTGTGAAAGGAGACGGAGGGAAAAGAGGGGAGAGAGAGAGAGGAAAAAAAAAGAAATGGGGGAAGAAGATGGGAAGGGTGGGGCATTTTCAATGGAAACTGGAGAAGTCGATATTAATCCCATCAGTTGAAGGGTGCACAGATGGAAGATGAGATTTTGCTCCTCCAATTTGCGGGTGGTCTCATTCTAACAGTGCATGAGACCATGGTCAGACATGTCAGCAAGGGAATTGGGCAGGAAATTGAAATGGGTGGCCACTGGGCGATCCATGCTATTGCGGCAGACAGAGCCAATGTGCTCAACAAAGTGATTTCCCAGTTTTGGTCCAGTCTCTCTGATGTAAGGAGATCAAATGAGGGAAATGATACCTGTAGATGTAGAAGTGAAGTCCATCCTTGTACATTCATTTCTATTTACTCCATTAGCACCTTGTGTTACTCCCCCTCTGTTGTATGAGGGGCTTTCCCTCCAGTCTCAGACCCTCAGTGTCCGGCAATGGGAAGACTCTAGTCTGTGGTCCTTCCCCATAGCGCCCTCGCATTGGCTGTGCTGAGCCTCAGCACGCACCCCTGCAGCCTGGACCACCTTCCTCTTGCTGTCCATTGGCTGGAGCACTCAGACCAAAGGGGTCTTACCCGACCCACTGCAGCTCACTTGTCATCGGGGTTGCTGTGGGCTTCAACAAAACTGCCAATCACCCCCGTCAACCAATATTTTTTAAAATCCAGTTTCTGTTTCTCATTTCACACATGAATAAATGATGCTCCAGTGATGTCACAAACTTGGAATAACATTGTCGCAACAGTGAATTGTAAATTAAAAAAAGGGAGCCTGGGTGGATCTGGGTGTGTATATGTTGTAACGATAAGATGGAATACAAGAAGGACTCACATTTCACTGGTGTGTGCTGTTCAACTATTTATAAGATGAATGAATAGAAATTTCCATTGCTACAGGTGACACACCTGCCTTGACCTAGCAACCGATAAAACAAAACTGAACAAAATCAGCTGTGGATGACAGTACATGCAATTATGTTTAAGGTTCATTTCAATAAGCTATTGTGGACAAAGAATAACCCAGCAAAAGGAAAACTTGGGGATTATTTACTCTCCGACCTCCTCACCAGATCTTAGAAATTTACAACACAAAAAGAGACCTCTTTTCCCAGCCTGGCAGTTCAAGTTCAAGTTTATTATCCTCTGATTGTACAAGTCCAACCCAACAAAACAACATTCTCCGGTCCTCAGTGCAAAAAACATGCAAACATACAGTTTAGGACAGGGACACTTATTTCCTTTGTTTGCTTCTGTGCATATTTGTAAATAAAGAATTCTCATGTAATTAAAGTGCACATTCCAGATTTTATGCAAGGTTATTTGTATACATTTTGGTTTGACCGTGTTGAAATTATAGCATAGTCCCCTCATTTCAGGGCATCATCATGTTTAGGACATTTGGCTTCACAGGTGTTTGAGTACTCAGGTATGTTTAATTGCTTCACTGGTGCAGATATAAGAGAGCTGGGCTTGGTTCTAAACTTTAGTTGCCATTTTTAAATCTGAAATGTGCACTTTAATCAGATGTAAATTGATTTCAAATTTAAAACTGGAGCGCATAAAGAAAAAAATGTTTGCCCCAAACATTATGGAGGGCACTATACATACAGACACACCACACATGCAGTATGTATATTCCTGGTTAAACTTCCTTCCAGTATTTCGAAGGGTGCCGTAGTAGTTTGATGCTAATATGAGACCCTTTGTCATAATCTGCTGTGACATTGCAATAGGTTGCATGTAGCCTGGGTAATATAAATTATTTCTGTGCCATGAATTGCTGTCAAAACACCTGCTTCCAATTGTTTTTCAGCGATTTAACGCAGGAATATAGGAGAGTTTATTGTCATATGCCTAAGTACAATATACTGATGCAATGTAATCCTTTACCTGCTGCGGTGACACTTAAAACAGAAGCAAATCGTGCAGAGGATACAGAGAGTCGGCAGAGAGATAGAAATAGGTTAATGAATGGGCAAGGGTCTGGCAGATGGAGTACAATGTTGCTAAATGTGATGTTATCCACTTTGAAAGATAAATGGAAGTGTATTATTTGAATGGCAAGCAATTGCCATGCAGAGGGACTTGGGAGTGTTTGTATATGAATCACAAAAGGTTGGTTTGCAGGTACAGCCAGCAGTGAAAAAGGCAAATGGAACGTTGGCCATCACTGCCAGAGGGAGGGAATTTAGGGGCAGGAAGGTTCTGCTGCAACTGTACAAGGTCCTGGTGAGGCCTCATCTAGAGAAATGTGTGCAGTTCTGGTCTCTGAATTGGAGGAAGAATGGACTGCCTTTGGAGGGGGTGCAGAGGAGGTTCACCAGGATGATTCCGGAGATGAGGGGGTTGGCCTATGAGGAGAGATTGCGTCGTCTGGGACTGTACTCAGTGGAATTTAGAAGAATGAGAGGGGATCTTATAGAAACGTATAAAATTATAAAAGGTACAGATAAGATAGAGATAGGCAAACTGTTTCCATTGGTGGGGGAGACTGGAACTAACCTCAAGATCGAGGGGAGTAGATTAAGAATGGGACTGAGGAGGAACTGCTTTTCCCAGAGGGGAGGTGAATCTGTGGAATTCACTGCCCATTGAACCAGAGAAGGCGACCTCAGTAACTATCTTTAAGACAAGGTTGGATAGACTTTTCCATAGTAGGAGATTTAAGGAATATGGGGAAATGACCTGCCCACCTGAGGCAACAAATTCCACAGATTCACCCCCCTCTGGCTGAAACAATTTCTACTCATTTCTGTTCTAAGTGGGCACCCTTCAATTCTGAAGTTGTCCCCTCTTGCCGTGATCTCACCCACCATAGAAAACGACCTTTCTCTGTCCATGCCTTTTAACATTCGAAATGTTTCAATGAGTTCCCCCTCCCCCTCCCCGACACATTCTTCTAAAATCCTGAAACTGGAGGAGATGCAGAGGGTATTCATCAGGATGTCGGCCAGTTTGGTGGGGGGGGGGGGGGGGGGGGGAGAGATATTGAATAAACTAGGCTGGAGTGAAGATGGCTGAGAGGTGACCTGATAAAAATATACAAGATTATGAGAGGCAGGGATAGGTACACAAAGGCGTAGTGGTTAGGGCAACTGTTACAGCACCAGTGACCTGGGTTCGAATCCGGTGCTCTCTGTAAGGAATTTGCACGTCATCCCTGTGTCTGCGTGGGTTTCCTCTCTGCACTCCCGTTTCCTCCCACCTATTAAAAGTGTACAGGCATTGTGGATTATTTGGTGTATGAGGGAGGTGTGGGCTTGTGGGCCTAAAGGGCTCGTTACCAAGCTGTAAATCTAAAAATTAGTTAAAGTGCTAGAGAAACTCAGCCAATCCCACAGCATCCATAAGGGGGAAAGATATAGAACCAATGTTTTGGGCCTGAATCTTTGTCAAGGTAGGTCGTCTTTTTCTCATGGTTAGGGAGTCAAAATCAAGAGGGAACCGGCTTAAGGTGAGAGGAAGGAGATTTCAAGGGGATCTGAGCTTTTAAGTGGTTGATATCTGGGACTGACTGCCAGAGGAGGTGGTGGAATTAGATACAAATACTAGGTTGAAGAGGCATTTAGACAGACACTTAAATTGACAAGGTGTAAAAGGATTTAGTCCAGAGCGTGTGTGTCGAGGAGTCACAATGTAAGGGATTGGTCATTCAGGACAGAGATGAGTAGAAAGTAAAAACACGACGCTGGAGAAACCCAGCAGGTCAAACAGTGTCCTTTATATAGCAAAGATAAAAAATACATAACTGACGTTTTGGGCTTGAGCCCTGCATCACGGTATTACTTCACTCTAAGGGTAATAAATCCTTCGATCCCTCTGTGCATGAGAGCTGCACTAACCGCACCCCTATATATTTATTTTATATTATACCTTTATGTATATATGTGATTAATATGTGTATGTGCTGTGTGTTATTGTGTGTGGAATTATCAAGTCAATTTTATTGTCACCTGATTATACAAGTACAACCCGACGAAACATTGTTCTCTGATCCTCGTGCAAAACACGCAGACACACAACCAGACATAATACAGATACTGACAAACAATACATATGCAGGACAGGTATTTTAAGCTATAAAAATAAATAAATAAATGGACATTGCTCTGTGTGTGTGTGTGTGTGTGTGTGTGTGTGTGTGTGTGTGTGTGTGTGTGTGTGTGTGTGTGTGTGTGTGTGTAAATAAATGGACATTGCTCTGTGTGTGTGTGTGTGTGTGTGTGTGTGTGCACTGTGTTATGGAGAAACACTGTTGGATGATAATAAACTTGAACTTTGCACTCAATCCACAGAAATGATGCCGAGATTCCAGCTTGCCTGCTTCTTTAATTCACCATCGCAGTCCCACTCTGATCCGCCTGCCTGAGGCTCCTTGATGGTTTTACAACGAAACCCAACACAAGCTTATGGAACAACATCCCATCATCCATCAGGGTAGGTTGCAGCCTGCAGGTCTGAACATTCAATTAATTTTAGTTTGAGAGATACAGTATGGTAACAGGCCTATGAGCCTGGGCCACCCAAACACACCCTTGTGACCAATTAACCCATTAACCCCATACATCTTTGGAATTCTCCAGCTCGAGATCGCACATTCTTTTTCCCTGTCTTTAGCAGAACCATTTCCACCAGTTTCTTCCTGAGCCTCCTGCCCAAGTGTTTATATGCCAGAGCCACGTAAGCCTAAAGCTACCCTCTCCTACTGCCACTCTATCAAACAAACCCCACCCCCATTTCACACCTACCCCGAAGAACACCCAATGGTACAAAAACAGCTTCTTCCCCTCCGCTTTCAGATTTCTGAACGGGCAATGAACCACAGACGTAACCTCACTTCACTCTTCTTTTGCACTAATTTATTTATTTTTAAACAGTGTATTTACAGAAAGGTAATTTTCCATTTGTAATATATAATTTCTGCTGCTGCAAAACAACAAATTTCATACCTTCTCAAGCCCAAAACGTTGGTTATGTATCTTTATCTTTGCTACATAAAGAATGCTGTTTGGCCAGCTAAGTTTCTCACTGTTTTACCAACAAATTTTGTGACACGTGTTTATGAGAATAAACCTGATTATGATTCTGCTTCTGGCCTGCTGAGTTTTTCCAGCAATTTCCATTTTCTATTTTCTTTTTAACCCTGGAATGCACAAGACTTGCTGAAGGGTTCTGGCTGAAATATCGACCGTTCTTTTCCTCCCACAATGTTTAAAGAAAAATTAATGGACAGCATGGGCTAAGGTGGGTATGGGCCAAACGCAGGCAGGTGGGACTAGTATGGGTGGGACGTTTTGGTCGGCGTGGGCAGGTTGGACTAAAGGGCCTTTTTCCACATTGTCACTATGTTATTCAAAAGTACAGAAGCCGTCATCAGCAAGAGATTCCATTTGGAAAAATCTCTTTCATTTCAACCCAGAAGGCTGAAGAATTGTAATGAATGAACAAGGAACAAATTATAATGTGAAAGCAATAAACAACATATTTTTGCCCAAAAGAGACTTTCAGTCCTTTGCTCTTGAGTTATCAAGCATCTTCAGACTGTGAGGCACTGGCAGAAAGAATGCAAGGGTTGTTTTGTGCTTGCCTACACATAAGGAACATGTGATGACTTATCCATCAGAAAAGCCTGATACAATTCCCAAAGCATTCTGATGAACTTGGAAACGAATGAGGTACAGGTGTGAATCTTCTCATGTTGTCCCACGGAAAATTGCCCATGGACAGGAGCTATGGCAGTGAAGTGGGCTCACTCAGTTAATCCAATACAGGAGCCATCTCCAGTTCACATTCCTGCAAGGGTGAGAGCACTTTAGACCGTACCCTTTCCGAGGCTTTAGACTCTCATGATGACACAGACCAGCCACATCTTCACAGCAGGAAAATAACCCAAATGACATTGTGGAAAGAAGTTGTAAAAGAATTACAATTGGGAAGATAGACAAAGGTTCCATAAGGGAGCAGGTTGTCCTCCAGTTTAATATGATACTGGGATCGCACCATATGGATTTTGGAGACACTCCCACCACTGCTGCCTATCAAACAGCTCTCATAGTTATACAGCATGGAGGCAGGCCCTTCATCCAGGCCAACCAAGAAGCCTGCCTAAGTTTGCTTAATTTGACTGTTTTTGGCCCATTACCCTTGTGGTGGTACACCACCAGCCCACTGCAGGGGGCAACCTCTGTACCTGCAGGAGTGTAAGGGGACAGGACAAGACCTGGCCGGCTGTCAATCAGTAGGCCTGAATGGGTCAAGCCCCACCCAGTCGGGTATCAATCACCCTCCTTGATATAAGCCTGCACTGGCCTCCCGAGGCCTCACTCAGAGTTGCTGCAGCTACAGCCAGCCTGGCTCTGTGGAGTCTTTGTGGATTAAAGCAGTCTTGTACAATCTTTACCTTGTGTGTGTCTGATTCTTGCTAACAGCGCACCACAACCCTCTAAGCCATTGGTTCTCACATACCACTTTAAGTGGTCCCTTACTAACCACAGAGCATCTATGGCATCCTATGCTGTGGTTAGTAAGGGATTACTTAAGGTGGTATGTGAGTGGATTAAAAAAAAAGGTTAAGACTGACCAGTCGTGTGACTAAGGATGGTGTCACACAGTGCGGTGTCACCCCTCCCCACCCCATATGTACGGAGCATAGAAGAAACAGCTGTGTGTTCCTTGTATGTCCAGGGTGGCGGTAGTGGTGAGTGGGGTGGGGGGGAGGGAAGGTGGCGGCACTGAGCAGAAGGGGAATGGCTGCTGTGGCGCTGAGCTGGGGGTAAGGGAATGGCAGCTGCAGCATCACTGAGCTGGGGGAAGAGGTGAGGAGGTGGTGGGGAGAGTGGGGGTGGGCTCTGACTGGAGCACATTAAGGAGGTTCAAAAGTAAATGAGCATCAAGTTTTAGCCTTGTGTTGATACATGTAAACTGGGCTTACGAAAAATGTTTTTGTTGTTATACTAACTACAAGGATATTTTCATAAAAAATAATAAATTTCTGCTGAAACACAATGTTCAAAAGACTTGTAAACGGGTACACAGATGGTTTAGAGCAGTGGTTCTCAACCTTTTTCTTTCCACTCACATACCATTTTAAGTATTCCCTATGCCATAGGTTCTCTGTGATTAGTAAGGGATTGCTTAAAGTGGTATGTGGGTAGAAAGAAAATGTTTGAAAACTACTGTTTTAACCGTCCCTAATTGACTCGTTATGTGCACGGTTTCAGAACTCCAAAGGAAATGGGCCAGTGACAATTTTTCTCAAGCAAAATATTTCAGTAACAATTGGGTCTGGAGCAGTGATTCTCAACCTTCCCTTCCCACTCACATCCCACCTTGAGCCATCCCTTCCTAATCACAGAGCTCTGATGGCATAGGGACTACCTAAAGTGGTCTGTGAGTGAAAAGAAAAAGGTTGAAGACCACTGATTGAGAGGAATTTGGGCTGGATGCAAGAAAATGGGATTGGCTTGGGCATCATGGACCAGTTAGGCCAAAGAACTTGTATCTATGCTGTCGAACTCTGTTTGTTGCTCTATAAAATTCTGGAATCTTTGGCTGGACAAACATGGACCCTTCATGCAACTCATCCAGGCTAACCAAGGTGCCTGCAATTTGACTGTTTTTGCCCTATGTCCCTCTAGTGGTTCTCAACCTTTATTTTTCCACTCGCATTAAGTAATCCCTTACTGTGCCATAGGTGCTCTGTAGATAGTAAAGGAATACTTCAGGTGGTATATGAGTGGAGAAAAAAGGTTGAGAACCACTGCTATAAACCATTTATATCCAAGTACTTGAGTGAAACACAAAAGTCTGCAAATGCTATACTCAGTGAAAACGCAGAAATGCTGTAGGATCTCGGTAGGTCTTGTCTGGGCACCCTCCAACCAGATGGCATTAACATTGATTTCTCCGGGAGAAGGAAGCAGAGGAGGTATGAATGGTTGGGAGAGGCTCCTGTGGACCAGAGATACTAGCATGGGCCTGCTGGGCCATATGGTCTCGTCAGTGCTGTGGGTTCACCGCAGCTTGACAGAACATTGTGGTTTGGGTTTAACAATCAACAATGCAATTCTTTGCATCCCACTCAGTAACTTTTAACACAGCAAGGAGGGGTGTTGATTTCTATATATAGTGAGTCCCAGCTTACAAAGGTCATGCTTCCAAACATCCTCTCTGCATCTTTTTTAGTCCTTTCCACACACATTCTCTCCTACCACTTCAAAGAAGATGATAATTATCTCTCATTATACCAAGCAAAGAAACCTGTCCTATTCCAACCAAATCAACTTAATTAGATGTCTTCAGCCCCACATTTGCAGCAGTTTGTGTGTGTGTGTGAGAGAGAATGAGTGCATGTGTGTGTGTGTGTCTGTATGCATATGTGTGTGTGTGTGTCTGTATGCATATGTATGTGTGTGTCTGTATGCATGTGTGTGTGTGTGTGTGTGTGTGTGTGTGAATGTGTGTTTGTGTGCGTATGTGTCTGTGTGAGTGTGTGTCAATGTGTGTGTTTGTGTGCATAAGAGTGTGTGTGTGTGTGTGTGTGTGTGTGTGTGTGTTAGTGTGTGCCCCTGTTCTGACTGTAATCCCTGTTCTGACTGTGGTCCCTGTTCTGACTGTAATCCCTGTTCTGACTGTGGTCCCTGTTCTGACTGTGCCCCTGTTCTGACTGTGCCCCTGTTCTGACTGTGATCCCTGTCCTGACTGTGGTCCCTGTTCTGACTGTGCCCCTGTCCTGACTGTAATCCCTGTCCTGACTATGGTCCCTGTTCTGACTGTGATCCCGGTTCTGACTGTGCCCCTGTTCTGACTGTAATCCCTGTCCTGACTGTGGTCCCTGTTCTGACTGTGCCCCTGTCCTGACTGTAATCCCTGTCCTGACTGTGGTCCCTGTTCTGTCTGTGATCCCTGTTCTGACTGTGATCTCTGTTCTGACTGTGCCCCTGTTCTGACTGTGCCCCTGTTCTGACTGTGATCCCTGTTCTGACTGTGCCCCTGTTCTGACTGTGCCCCTGTTCTGACTGTGATCCCTGTTCTGACTGTGCCCCTGTTCTGACTGTAATCCCTGTCCTGACTGTGGTCCCTGTTTTGACTGTGCCCCTGTCCTGACTGTAATCCCTGTCCTGACTGTGGTCCCTGTTCTGACTGTGATCCCTGTTCTGATGGTGCCCCTGTTCTGACTGTGATCCCTGTTCTGTCTGTTGTTCCTCCGTGCTGACTGTAGCTGATCTCCTGACTCTAGGAACACTTTGCCAACACCTGCAATACTGTTCTGACTGTAGCTCCTGACCCCAGAGTAGTGATTCTTCCCCAATTTCTGGTAACCCCACTCCCCACCCCCCAGCTTTCTCACTTTCCCTCATCTCTCTGACTCCCTTCCTTCAGCTTCCCATCAGAGTGCACCTTTCTCAGCCCTCTGGCCCCCTCCCCCATCACGTCCCCTGCCCCTTCTTCCCCCCTCCACCTAAATCTACTTGTCACCTGCCAGCTTCTGTTCCTCCCCCAGCCCCTCCCTCCCTGATCTTTTTATTCAGATGTCTGCCTGATTTTCCAGAACTCCTGACAGAAGGCTGGAGCCCAAAATGTTGACTGCTCATTGCTCTCCATGACCTGCTGTGTTTCTCCAGCATTTTTGTGTCTTCTACTCTATTCTGTCTGCAGTGAATCTGTTCCGACACTTCCACAACCAACAGTATCCATAGAAACCCTTTGATCTCACACTGTTTTCACACAGCCCTGTCGTCTGTGACCAGAGAAAGCCGATCCTCAGCTGTCTTCCCTTTTCGTGTCTGGTGACTGTGTCAGCTGATTGATACAATTTAGTAGCAATGGGAATTCGTTTTAATTGAGGAAATGAACGTTATTAGACTCCCCAGCTCTTGTGTTCATCTCTGAACCAGGCTGAACCTTTAACACTTGGAATGGAGAAACACAGGTGCTGGGATCTCAATGAGCTGCTGGAGGAACTCAGCGGGTCAGCCAGCATCCATGGGGAGAGGTGGTCGGTCAATGTCTTGGGTCTGGCTGGACCCTCTATCAAGTCCAGGCCCATAACCTAGAATGACCTAGATGCTGCCTGACCTGTTGAATTTCCGCAGCAATTCTTCATCTGCTCAAGTCATGGCTACTTATAGAACACTACAGCACAGTACAGGCCCTTCAGCCCTCAATGTTGTTCTGACCTAAATATTTCTACCAAAAAAAACTAAACCCTTCCTACCTCATTCTTTCATCCATGTGTCGTCTAAGAGTACTTTAATGCCCCTAATGTTCCAGCTTTCACCACCACCCCAAGCAAGGCATTCCAGCTACTTACCCATGATGTCTCCTCCCTTCACTTTGTACAGATGTCCTCTGCTGTTTGCTATTGGATGTCTATGCTTCTGAGCTTTTTGTAGACCTCCATTAAGTTGCCTCTCATCCTTCTACACTCCAAAGAGAAAAATCCCAGCTCTACTAACCTTGTCTCATAAGACTTATTTTCCAATCCAGGCAACATCCTGGTCAATCTCCTCTGCACCCCCTCCATAGCTTCCACATCCTTCCTATAATGAGGTGACCAGAACCGAACAATATTCTAAGTGTGGTCTCACCAAAGATTTGTAGAGTCGCAATAATTCCTCTCAACTGTTGCACTCAATCCCCTAATGAATCAGTGGACTGGAAAATATTCAAGAACTCATCTATAGACTTGAATGAATATGCAACAGGTGTCACCAACTTCATCAGGTCCTGCATGGATGAGTGTGTGCCCAAGTGTAAATACCAGTCCCTCCCAAACCAGAAGCCCTGGATGAAACAGAGAATTTGCAACTTGCTGAGGGTGAGATCAAAGGCATTTAAGGCCGAGGATCGGGATCTTTACAAGAAGTCCAAGTATGACCTGTGGAAGTCCATCTCTGAAGCAAAGTGGAAATTCCAGAGGAAGCTAGAGACAGAGACAGATACATGCAGCTATGGCAGGGAGTGTAGGCCATTACAGCCGACAAAGAGAAGGCAATGCTTCACTACCTGATGAGCTGAACACCTCCTTTAAGAAGAACCAAAAAGTGAACATAGAACATAAGAAATAGGAGCAGGAGTCGGCCATCCAGCCCGTCGAGCCTGTTCCACCATTCAATGAGATCATGGCTGATCTGATCACTGACTCAACTCCACCGACCTGCCTTTTCCCCATTTCTCTTAATTCCTCTTTTATGTTAATATTTATCTAACTGAACCTTAAATATGTTTAATGAATCAGCCTCAACTGCTTCCCTGAGCAGAGCTGGTTATAATATGTACGTTTGCCCTGTGATGCTGTCTCAAAATACCAAATTTCATGACTTGTTCATGACTATAAATCCTGATTCTAATTTGTTGTGTACGTTTCCCAAAGTACAACAACTTACACTTGTCTGGGATTTGGAAAATATGCCAGAGTGATAGAACATAGAACCATGGAGCACAGGAAAGGCCCTTCAACCCTTCTATCTGTCCCAAGCACGATGTCTAAATGAAACTAAATTCTGCTGGTTGCACTTGCTTGACATCTCTACATCCCCTTCATATTTATCTATCTGGACACCTCTTGTACCCACATCCACCACTACTCCTGGCTCCCGCTCCAGGCACTCACCACTCTCTGAGTAAAATATTTGCCCCACACATTTTCCTCCCACTTACCGTGACATTTTACCTTGGGGAAAAGATTTTGACTGTCAATCCTATTTATCTCTCTCAGCCTCCTCTGCTCCAGAAAAAAAAACATGTTTTTTTTTAATTTTAGAGATTAAATTGGAAAATTTAATTTTTTTTAAATTTAGGGGGAAAAAATCAGCACAGAAACAGGCCCTTCTGGCCCATGAGCCCGTCCCACCAAATTACACCAATTAACCTACAAACCCATTTTCTTTGGAGGATGAGAAGAAACCAGAGTGCCCAGGGGCCACGGCATGTTTCAGTGGGCCTCGACTGAAATCCTTAATAAAGGTGTACAGGAATTTGGAGTAGAGGTGTGGAAAAAAACATCTAAATTTGACTGCTTCACAGGGAAGGGGGCCTATAAACTCTGCTGAGAGTCTGAAGGCTGTCCTAGTTGAAAACAAGGTTGAGAATGGCTGCTTTAGAGAATTTGCTACTTATCTTTGGCTTATACGAAAGATTTGAGGAGAAGAAAATCACAATTCAACAGTGGGGCCTTTGGAAAGGGTCCAGGGAAGTTTTTACTAGATGTTGCTTGGGTTAGAGGATATGAATTATGAGGGACGAGCTCTCTAACGCTGCCATGGTTAGCATCACACTATTACAGTGTAGCAAGTGGTGTCTGTAAGGTGTTTGAACCCAACCATATGACCATAAAACCACCTCCCTAACATAGAGTGTTTATTTTAAAAAGCAACCGTTAAGCTACACTCTTATTTCCACCCTAGATTTGCTTATCCCTTTAGATCTTCATTCCCCCTACACAGATGCTGACTGGTCTGTAGACAATTTGCAGTATTCGCCATTTTTATTGGAGATTGACAGAATTTTCCGTTAAGGGATTCCCTTGTGGTTCCCTTTTGTGCTGAGTTAAAATTGCAGTCGGGTTCCAAAGGTCAGTAAAAAGCAGGATCTGTGAAAATCCCTCTGTCTCCTTTTCTCCAGCTCCCCAACCCCTCCCCTTCCTTCTCCTTTAAGAGCTGCCCTTCTTAGCCCTCTGCTCTCTCCCCCATCACTTCTCACCTACCCTCCCCACTTCCATCCACCTAACACCTCTTAAGCCCCTTTCACATTGGTGAACCACTAAATTGGTGGTTCAACCAACTGTTTTAAAATACTAGTAGAGCCGTTCAAACTGGACCAGTGTTAACCGATTCTCTGCTCCCTTTCACATTCACCACCCGGCATTGCAGAGCCAAGGGGCGCCTATCCTCCAGTGGTGATGTCCTGCATACCCCTTGGGCGAACCGGTACACCGATTCAAAATGAATCAGCAATGATACAACTTCCCTAGGCAGTTCATCCCCAGGGCAATTTGACCCCTGCATGCTGGTTCACGAGCGTTCACACTGGCATGTTAACTGGTAGATAGATGGTTAATTACTGGTTTAAAGTGCCAGTGTGAAAGGGATTTTACCAATTAACCTGCGCTCCTCCCCCTTCCCTTCCTCCCTCCTCTCCTCCTCCCCTCTCCCCCCACCCTACGTTTTATTCAGGTGTCCACCTGTTTTTCCAGATTCCTGATTAAGATCTTAAGCCTGAAACATCAACTGCCTTTTACGTCCTGCACGTTGGTGTATGGCATTTGTGAAAGTCTTGGATGCAACCCACCTACCTTATTCATCCAAATGAACTAGAGACTATTTAAATATTGTCCTTTCTCTGTTCAATTTTGTTTCATGGTGTATAAAAGAAAAAATTGTCCCCAGGAATATTTAGAAACTCTCTTTGTTTAGAGCAACTTTCATTAAAACTGTGCATTTGATACTTTAAAACAGCCTCTGCTCAACCTTTTTCCGGCTATGGCCCTCTTGGACTCTGCTCAAAGTTTATGGGCCCCTTTCCCTGTGAAGCAGTCAACTTTTGTTTTTGTCTGTACTTCTCTCCTACAAACTACATAAAAAACAAAAAGTAGTGATGTTAAATCTTTAATTTAGACATACAGTACAGTAGCAGGCCCTTTCAGCCCACATCCCTGTGCCACCCAATTACAACCAATTGACCTGCACTCCCAGTACATTTTGAACAGCGGAGCCCCTGGGGAAAATCCACCCAGACACGGGGAGAATGTACAAACTCCTTACAGTCAGCACGGGGTTCGAACCCAAGTCCCTGGCGCTGGCGCTGTAACAGCATTGAGCTAGCAGCTACGCTAACTAACCCCTTAACTATACATGAGGTGTAAAGGAAGCAAGGCTTTTAATGTGCTTTGGTCCCTGGGGGGTCCCAGTTGAGAATGGGTGCTTTAAAACATCCTCACTACCCTGGCGAGGCTGTATTTGAATTGTTTGGCTGTTTTAACTCCCTACCTGACGGCAGGTCAGACCTGGTTAAAATTGATCTCTTAATTACAGTTTGGAACAAAAGTAGGTTGTCAGTGAAATGTAAGTCGCCTCTAAAAAATGTGACGGAGGCTAGAATGTCATATGGTGCAAAATAGTTTCCATTTGATGAGATTTGATATGCTTGCATATTAAACCCTTGTCAACAATGCGAACAACATATCAGCAGCGATCCTCACAGGCAGAGAAATGGCTCTTGCTGTCTGATTCTTCCACCGCTACCTCCTCCCCAAGGACTGCCTAAAGAAATCTCTTGGTGCCTGCCACATTGACCACCGCCAGTGGGCTGATAACGCCTCAAACCGTGCATCTTGGCGCCTCACAGTTTGGCGGGCAGCAACCTCCTTTGAAGAAGACCGCAGAGCCCACCTCACTGACAAAAGGCAAAGGAGGAAAAACCCAACACCCAACCCCAACCAACCAATTTTCCCTTGCAACCGCTGCAATCGTGTCTGCCTGTCCCGCATCGGACTTGTCAGCCACAAACGAGCCTGCAGCTGACGTGGACTTTTTACCCCCTCCATAAATCTTCGTCCGCGAAGCCAAGCCAAAGAAGAACCTCCTCCCCACCATCTCTCTGACCCCCCCTGTCTCCCACACTGGTGTGACCAGGTTCGTCCATTTGTTAGCTTTTGAAGGGGAGAGGTGGTGGGGAGATTGTGTAACCTTAATGTTATCAGCTGAACGTGTGTTTATTGGGACGGGGTGATTGTTCCTGACAGGACACTTTTTACGCACACCCAGTGGTCTTCTGCTGTAACATTCTGCATGTTCCTGATTAATTATGTCTCCATTAATTATGCCTAGAATTCTCTCCCTGAACATTTCCAAACCCTACTTTTCACCTCCCGTCCAAGGTTACTCTTTTTCTTTCCACATCTTCTCCGCCTCACCACACCAACACACACATCCCCTCCCCAACTTACCATTTCTCCTGTATAGTTCCACCAATCTCCTGTCTTTGGCACCTGCCTCCATCTTTACCCCCTCTCCTTTCCCCCTACTGCTCTGGCTGCTCTCCTTGGGCCATTTATAACTTTCCCACCCCTCCTTCTCTTCTCTTCAATGCTGCCCATCTTCAGAATTTGGTTTTGATTTGACAGATAGGTGCAAGGCATTTGCGAGGCTATTTTCTGATATATTCTCCCGCCAGTATTGCCTCATCTGGGCCCATCCCAGAACATAAGACAGAGGAGAAGAAATAGACTTTCAGGCCCATCAAGTCTGCCCCACCATTTAATCATGAGCTGATCTGATTTCCCACTCAGCCCCACTGCTCCCATAACAATGATGGCCCTGGCTAATCAATCTCTCCCTTACTGTAAATACACCCAATGACCTAGCCTCCACAATTGTCTATGGCAACAAATCCCACGGATTCACCACTCTCTGGCTACAGGATTTCCTCCACATTTCTGTTCTAATTGGATGCCCTTCAATCCTGAAGGAAGAAAGGCAGGAAGGAAATAAATAAATGCCACTCACCTCTGGATCAGTAGACCTTAGAATCAAGTCTACTTGTCCACCACATCTTGGCTGATCTTCCACTGCTGCTCTGAGGGAACGTTGCAAAGTTGAAAACCAAGGTTCCCAAAACCTGTTACTCTTCCCTTTACTTCTGACAGAAACATACAAGCTGTCTACTCTCAAACTTTCACCTTTAAAGACCTCCCACTCACCAAGTCCACCTTTGCCAGAAAACAACCAGTCCCAATCCACACTTGCCAGATCCTTTCTGAAATGATTAAAAAATGGGCCTTTCCTCAATTTAGAATATTAATCTGAGTACCAGATCTATCCTTTTCCATAATTATCCTAGCATTATATGATTACTAGATCCAAAGTGTTCCCTTACATACATTTCAGCCATTATTCCCGAATAGATCTGGTATTATACTCTCTCTAGTTGGGACCTCTATAATTAATGTAGGGAACTTTCTTGAAAACATTTAACAAGCTCTAACCTATCCAGCCCTTTTACATTCAATATGTAGAATATTGCTACGACAACTTCATGTTTCTTACAACTGTTTGTTACCTCTCTACAAATGTGTTCCTCCAATTCCCAATGATTATTGAGAAGTCAATACCTTTTCACTGTTCTAAGGGTATTGGAGCACAGTTGCTAAGTTTGTAGAGGCATAATTCAGAGTCCAGGACTAATGATCAAAAATAAAAATCTAACCAGAATAGTTGGGATTCTTAATTGGACCAATATATCAGTCCACATAAATAAATCCAAAATAAATATACTGCATATAAAAATAATTTATGGGTTTCTAGGATTGTTCAACAGTCTCATCACCTGCGGAAAGAAGCTGCTTCCCAGCCTGGCAGTCCTGATTGTTTTATACTTCAATATCTCTTCCTTGAAGGTAGTGTCTCAAAGATAACTGTGGGTAGGATATTAAGAGTCCTCAATGACTCACTGAACTCTCTTTACATCTCCCTATATAGATGTCAGCGATAGAGGGAAGGTGGACCCCAGTGATCTTCTCAGTCATTTTAATCACCCTCCATATTGACCTCTGACCTGATGCTTTGCAGCTACCATATCACCCTATGGTGCAGCCAGTCCTTTAGCATGTTATTAGGATAGTGGCTGGTAGCCTTGCCCACCTCAACTGCTTTAGGAAGTGTAGGCGTTGCTATAGCCTCCTACTTTACTCCAACCCTCCCTCCATCCCCAATGGTCTCCTCCCCTACCTGTCCCTCTGTCTTCATTTGTCCAACATCCTATCACTTCCTAGCCTCTGACCTCCCTCCTTCTCTCCCTCCCTTTTTATCCTTTTCCTTTCCTTTCTCACTTTAGCCTCGATAAAGAGCCCCGACCTGAAACATTGACTATCCATTTCCCTCCATGGATGCTTCCCGACCTGCTGAGCCCGTCCAGCTCCTCATTGTTTACCCAAGAGTTCAGTGTCGCAATTCTTGTGTTTTTTCAGTTTCAAAAATAGAAACTTAAGAGCATTTTTTTTGTAGCGTAATGCATTTCTTTCAATTATCTCAGTCACAAGACAAGTTTTCCATATCCCTTCAGGAGTTTCTGACTGTGAACTCTTACAGCTGATAAGGAAAAGAGGAAGTAATTGCTGTTCCTTTTGTAAACACAACTTCTCGAAGATTGTAATTGCATGTACTGCCCCGAGTTTCTTTAATTGAAATGTAAGGTGGGCCTGCAATTCTAACCCTATTTGTACCTAATGGAATCGAGTCACTTTCTGCCACTAATTTCTGTGTCATGGCTTCATGGAGCTCGTCGCACAACATGAGCTGCCATAGTCTGCAGACTCTGAGCTCATGTGCAGCCTTATACACTTTCTTGAGATCAACTCAAGATTCCTTTATTGTCATGTAATAGTACAGAACTTGTAATAGGGCAGCGTGGTTAGTATAGCAGTTAGCATGACACTAATACAGAGCCAGTAATCAGGATGGGGTGAGAATCCCACACTGTCTCTAAGGAGCGTTTCTGTGTGGGTTTTTCCCCAGGGGCTCCGGTTTCCTCCCATCATTCAAAACATACGTTAATTGGGTGTAATTGGGCAGCATGGGCCAAAAAGTCCTGTTACCATGCTGTGTGTCTAAAAAAGATAATATATATCACACGAAATTGCCTTCTTCCTGCTGTATGGCAGTCAAAGAGTCATCACTAGTGTCACCCGACGCCCCTGACAGCATGAAAGAAAGAGAAGCAAAAGCGAGTCCCTTCAGAGATACTGAGTGTCCATGGGTTTGCCTTCAGCGCTCCCACAGCTCTGCAACTACACAGACTCCTGTATGATTCCTCGACAACCCAAGCTCCAGATCAAACGTCTGACACTATCAGGAAGCCTTCAGCAGGAAGGCTTGCTTCTTTTCCAGTCTTGTGGGTTCCGTGGTGGTGAAGGAGATTCTCCCCAGCTGAGGCAGGTGATGCTTGACAGGGTAGGCGGATAGGTTATTGTGTGTCATTCACTTCTCTGTCACATTCACAGGGCTTCGTGTTGGAGAGCCATCCAATGCATGGAAGTTGACCAATTTTGTGGCTATTTTGGGTAGCCTATGCGGTTGACACCAAAAAATGAGAAGGGCTTCAAACCTCAGGGTATCTGGATTTCCACAGCTGGTAAAGTGTACGGCTTCTGTGGTGATGTAGGTGAGTTACAACCAAGGTTCAATGAGATTACAACCACTTTGTGATCCAGTGGAGCTAGAAATTCCTATTGAAGGCAAACAATGAGAAGCTGGAGGAACTTAGCTGGTCAGGCTGGTCCATGTGTCAAAATGGTAAGTCAGTGACCCTTGACTCTTGCTTGAGGAAGCTTTCCTCCTCTCTCAAAGGGAGTTCAGTAATTTGTTTCTCTAGAAATTCTTAAGATAATTAGTAGAATCTATTTTAATAAAGCAAGATAAGCCTGTTTTGTATATAAGCTGATTTGTAAAATTGGGATATTACTGAGAATGTATTGTCCATCCACACGGTTCTGAACCAAGGGTCAGATAAGCATCCTCCACATTGGCAGGTTTAAAGTCACTGATTGCCCAGGTCAGGAATAGGCATCAGATTCTGATCCCTAATGGAACCAGATGAATCCTTACAACATCTGATGGTTTCAGTCACCATTCATAGAACTGTACAGCACAGGAATAGGCCATTTGGCCCCAATGTTTGCCTCAAACAGGATGACGAAGTCAAACAAAAACTCTGCTGTTTGCAAATAAACCATATCCCTCTATATCCCATGATTATCCAGAAGCCTCTTAACACTACTACCACATAAGAAATAGGACCAAGAGTCGGCCATCCGGCCCATCAAGACTGCTCCACCATTCAATGAGATCATGGCTGATCTGATGATGGGCTCATCTCTGCCTTTTCCCCATATCCCTTAATTTCCTTATGATCTAAAAATATATCCTACCTTGTTTTAAATATACTTTCTGAGATCACCTCCACCACTTCAATGGACAGTGAATTTCGCAGATTCACAGATTCGCAGATTTACCTCCTCGTCTCCATTGTTAATCTACTACCTTGAATCCTGAGGCTATGTCCATAGTTCTGGTCTTCCCCACCACTGGAAACAATTTACATATCCATCCCTTTCATAATTTTATACATTTCTATAAGATTTCTTCTCATTCTTTTAAATTCAACCAAGTATAGCCTCAGATGCCTCAATCTCTCCTTTTAAGCTATCTTGAATCAACATGATGAACCTCTTCTACACCATCTTCAAAGCCAGTACATCCTTCCTCAAGAAAGGAGACCAGAACTGCATTCAGTTCCTCAGATTCTGCCTCACCAACACCTTATGCAGTTACAACATAACTGCTCTGCTTCTAAATTCACTCCCTCTCGCAATGGAGTCCATTTGCCTTCTTGATAGCCTGCTGCACCTGCAAACCAACCTTTTGTGATTCATGGACAAGCACTTCCAAGTCCTTCTGCATGGCAGCACGCTGCAATTGCTTTCCATTTAAATAATACACTGACCTTCCATTTTTCTTTCCAAAGTGGATAACCTCACATTTACCAAAATTGTACTCCATCTGCGAGGCCCTTGCCCACTCACTTAACCTATCCATATCTCTCTGCAGAATCTCCATTTCCTCTACACCAGCATTTCAAAAACTAGTTTCCATGGAAAGCTGCAGGGATTCCATGGAAGAAATGGGTAGTAATAACTAAAACTTCTAATAACTGTTTTTATCTAAATTACTTTTTACTTGTGTCTTTAAATTGCTGTGTTTCTGCAACAGCAGGCAAATAGTTGACTCGATGCTAACAAAACAAAATAGCTGACATCAGGCCTCACAATTCCATTTTCAACCAATGAGACTGGGATTTTTTTGGCGCGAGGCTGGCCACATTTTAAAATTTAAACTGAAAGATATTCCACATGTGCAATACTGCATTAAGAACCGTTGATCATTGGGCTTAAAAAAGCACATAGGAGACAGGATAATTCATCTGAAGCAAGTACTGAGCGGCCTCTGTTTTTCCACGAAGATTCTTCCATGATGCCTTTATCTGAAAAATCAAATGTAATAGATGTAGTGCTGCTCGTCTTCATTAGGTGCGTGTATGAGATGATAATTGAGGAGGGTGTGTTTCTTTGTGAAACTTAGCGAGGGCACACAACTGGGGAAATTTTTAACTGCGTCAATAGCTACATGATGAATGAAGAATGCCATTCCGTGGAAAAAGTGTTTGCGCAAGTGCACAGATGGAGCCCGAGTGAAGAATATCCTTGGCAAATCTGCTGTGCGTTGCCTATTACTATTTTCCACAACTTACACATGTGTGAGGCTGGATTCTGATATTATACAGCAATGAAAACAAAGTACAGAACCAACGTGATGCCACTCCTGACATAAGGATACTGCTATCTAATATTGTGCCCAACATTCAGAGGATCTGTGAGGGCAAGAAACAATTCCATTCATCCCGTTAAATGAAAATTAGAGGCAACAAATGATTTTAAGGTGGAGGACGGCGAGTTTATTTGCTTTCTTACAATGCTGGTGTATAGACCAGGTCATTTAAACTGTCCTTGACGATTGGGGTTCCGCGATTTCCAAGTGCTCCCCAAAAGGGGAGCTAAAAGGTTTGGGAAGTCCGGCTCTGCGCAATTTGCTTTTCCACTCGTATCTACGTTCACCACTCTTACTGCAGCCTGTTCCAGGCACCCTCCACTCTGCATAAAAATATCGCCTTGTGCATATCCTTTAACCTTTGCCCTCCTCACCTTAAACTCATGGCCTCTAGTGCGGCTCTGCATTCCAACGTGTGACATTTTTACTCTGGGGAATAAAAATTCCAACTGTCCATCCTTTCGATGTCTCCCATAATTTTATAAGCTTTTATCAGGTCTCCCCTCAACCTTCAACGTTGCAGAAAAGATACAACCCAAGTTTGTCCAAACTCTCCCCAGAATTCATGCTCTTTTATCCAGGCAACATCCTGGAAAACCTCGTCTGTACCATTTCCAAAGCCTCCACATCTTTCTGTAATGGGACAATCAGGAATGGCACGTGTGGCCTGACCAAATACAGCTGCAACATGACTTTCTGCCTAATGATACAGGTATTTTGGATGCATTCTATATTTATTCGATAACACCAAGGTGACCTTCTCTACATCGGAGAGGCTGGACGCAGACCGGGAGATCTGGCTGAGCACCTTCACTCTGTCCGCAAGAGTGACGGGCTTTCTTCATGGTACCATTAGTGTGTTGGGTCGAGGTAAGATCCTCCAAGACAGTGATTTCCAAGAACTTAAATCTGCTCACCCTCTCCACCTCTGTTCCCCCAATGATCACTGGATCGCACACCTCTGGTTTTCCCTTGCTGAGACCAACAATCAGCTCCTTAGTTGTTGGTGCACCATTCAGCCAAGTCTTCACTATCCCTCCTGTAAGCTGACTCATCACCTTTCTTTAGACAACCCACTACTGTGGTATCGTCAGCAAATTTCTAGATGGGGTCGCACCGAGCCACACAAGTGAGTAGAGCAGGGTGCCACTCTTTTCAGGAAGAAATATTTATTTTCATCATAAACCACCGTCAGAATTTCTAAACTGGGAGACGTGTAGCAACAAAAGGCAGTATTTGTTTGTTTACATCCCAAAGACAATTAAGTCTTTTTTTTATTTGGTCAAGGCCACCAAGGTCCAACGGAAAGTTAAAGTGCAGCGTCAGAGATGACAGCAAAGCTTGGCAAATGGCAGATGTAACATCCACTGAACAAAAGTTAGTTGCAATGTTCTCCTGGCGTACCAACCTCTAAATGTCTGACACGATTCATTTATTTTCTATTTCCTGCCAATGACAGTTGCCAGCTGTGACCGTGAGTAACCATGACTCTGGCAGTAGCCATCGTCTACATCATGGTTCAGCAGTCTCCACACTGCAAGGCATTTAAGAAGTATGTTGCAACTGGCAGGGGAGTGACTGAGCAGGCGTACTGTCTCAGGTAGAGCTTGGAAATCCAAAGGCTAGAAGGGGCAGGGAGGTGAGCAACAGGTGGAGACCACTCAGCCTTTTCAACCCTGCTATCCAAGAGAGTTGTTGAGGCTCAGTCATATGCAAGGTGGGGGGGGGGGGTCTGATAGATTTTTTTGGATATTAGGTGAATCTCTGTTCAAAGTGAAGAGGATATATCAGGGGTAAGTTTTTTACAGAGAGCTGTGGGGACCTCGAATGCATTGCCAGGGGTGACAGTAGAGGCTGGAACAATAGGAGCATTTAAGAGATTTTTAGACAGTCATGTGGATGAAAGAAAAATAGAGGATTATGAGGTAGTGAGGGATTCTTTTTTTTGGTAGGTATATATGGGTCAGCATAACTTCATGGGACAAAGGGCCTGCACTGTGCTGTAATGTTCTATGTTCTAATCTAAGGGTTATGTAATATGGGGTCAGTGCAGAAATGTGGTGTTGAGGTAAAAGGTTAGACATGATCCAATTGAATGGAGGGAAAGGTATGGAGAGGGGTAAATGGCCTCCTCAAGTCAAGTCATGCAGTGTGGAGACAGGCCCTTCGATCCAACACCTATGCTGACCAAAATGTCTTACCCACACAAGTCCCACCTGCCTGAGTTTGCCCCCCATCCCTCTAAACCCATCCTCTCCATGTAACAGTCTAAATATTTCTAATCCAACCCTAATGTTGCCATAGTCACTGCCTCATCTCCAGGTACTCCCTGACTTTCGACCTGTGTGTCTTACGTCCATCCACACATACGACCAAAAGTTCTTAAGAAAGAAAATTTACACAGATTATGATGTATTTGACAAACTATAACAGGGATACAGGGCATGTAAGAGCCAAATTGTCTGTACTTACCTTGTAAATCAGCGTCCATAGGCTGGGTACGGCCATTTTGAATCCTGTGCACATGCGTGAGTCTTCGGTTGGTGCATGCGTGAGAGTTAAGGCCAGAAATTCAATATCATTAGGGTGCTTACCTCTCGCACATGGACCAACCAAACTCCAATACACAAACCCACCGTCCATGCTCCCACCGAAGACTCGCGCTTGCACACAGGAATCAAGATGGCCGTGCCCAACCTACGGACCCCAGGACCCCAGGACCCCAACTAACTAGGTAAGCATGGACCAGAATGTGGAAAGGTTCACCAAGGTTGATTAACAAATTCAGAAAACTTTAAGTGTTATCATCAAATCTACGATGAAAAAAGAGTTGATTAAAAAGTTTTCTTTAAGTCTTCGGTACTCAACGCAAGCAGGCAAAATTCTGACTTACATCCTTTTCGAGATATGACCAATTGTTCAGTCCCAATTACGGTTGTAATTCAGGGAGTACCTGTATCTCCTCCAGCACCGCATTCCATACGCCCACCACTCTCCTTCTTTTCGATGTTCAGAAGGTAAACAGGGGACTAAGGATAATTAGCAAAAGAAATGATAAAAGGGAACACCATTTTTGGAATTAGTTGTGATTCTGGATACAAGGACATAGACAGCCACGAGCAATTTGTCCGCGTCAACCAAGTTGGCATTCTGGGCATATCCCACTTGCCTGCCATTGGTCCATATCATTCTAAGCTCTTCCCATCCATATATCAGACATCATAATTATACCTGCTTCAAAAGCTTCCATTGGCTCAATCCAGAAGCAGACCACCCTCTTAACTCTCTCCCTCTGACCTTTGACTGATACATGTTCTTGAATTGTCTGCCTTAAGCATTCACCTTATCCATGCCCCTCATAAACCTCTATAAAGTCATGCCTCAGCCCCATCAGACCTGATCTGTCCAATCTCTCCCTATAAATCAACCCCTCCAGTCCTGGGAACATCTGGTAAATTTCCTCTGCACCCCTTCCAACTTATTAAAGCCCACCCTACAGCTGGATGGCTAAGGGTGGTCTCACCAATGCCTTGCACAGTTGTATCACCTGGTCCCATTCCCTGTCCAATTAAGGTAGGCATGTCAAATGTCTTTGTCACCTCCCTGCCCAACATAATCACCACACTCACCCACTTGTCCTCCTGGCCCTCTCTGTTCTACAGCCCTCTCCAGGCCCCTGCCTCATGGCTGGTAGATTCATAGACTTGGCCCACCAACTCTTGCCTGCCTCCTGGAGAACAATGGCATCAATCCCATCTTCCCTCAATTTCTACTTGGACGTGCAAATGATTTCCCCTCAAGTTCCATTCCTTCCTTGTGATCTTGTGAATAGGCTTCCACCATAATGAATCATTAAAATACTGTGAAACCTCGTTAGAACGCGATTCGTTAATCCGCGGAATTGCTTATAGCGCAGGTGACTGTGGATCCCAAACATTGATTTTAGGATGCCAGGCTAACAGTGGCTAATAGCCACAAACTCAAAAATGGGCTCTTATAACTCATTTACAAGATGTGGGGTTTAAAGGTCTTAAAAGTCCTATTATAGGGTTTGAGTCACAGTATTCTGTTTTCCTGTTTCCTGAATCATGACGTATATACATCTGTTCTGCGATCTTGGACCCCAACTACCGTGTTCTAATGATGTTTTACTGTATATGAAAAAAACACAGCTTCCCTATCAAAGCACAAAATCTTGGAAGATTTTTTTCAATTCCTGTCCACCTCTCAGAAATCTATTTAATAGGAATTTTCAAGAGAAACTTAAACAAAAATTTAACGTTAAAAAAAAAGCTGGACTGTAGTGAAAAAGTAGGATGGTGGGAATAAGATGAGGGTGTTTGTCCCTCTGACAGAAACTGCAGGCAGTTGTCTATCCACATCTTCAGAGAGAAGCTTCTAGAAGGCAGCAGTGGATTGAAGGTAAATAATGTCAGGAGTCATTTAGCCCAGCAGCTGAGAGGATCTTGTCAGAGATTTCCGGCAGGATTTATTTTTAGAGTGTGGTCTGCTGGATGTCAGTTCCTGGTGCCCATTGGCAAAGGTCTCGACGTGATTAAACAGCTTCACAAATCGTGGTCTATCAGAATTCAGACACAACCAAAAATGTTCTCCCAACCTCAGATTCAGCAACTTAAATTAAGCCCGGTCAAAGTTCAAACCCTCCCTCTCCGGACAGGAAACCAGATTCAATCGCCATCAAGATCTCTGTCTTACAAGTCAAGATTCAGGATTTAATACATGAGATTTGTTTTCCTTTCTTTCCCCTGAACAGCCACACGGAGAGGCACCACTAGCCCAGCGTCCCTATCGAGACGAGAAAGGAAAATGTTATGAGCCCAGAGGACCCCAAAACCAGCAGCAATAGAAATTCACCAAGATAAATGGTTACTAAAACAAAAGTTACTTTTAATTATCTTTAAACATGAAAACAGAATCACACTTTAACTTATCGCTATTGCCTTAACTAACCTAACTTAATGTGTATGTAAGTTCAGAAAAGTTCATTGTTTCACTGTCCAAGAATTCACCAGGCTTTGGTGCTTGAAAGGTAAATGGTTACCGTTCAGGAAGGTTCTTGTCAGTTTTCAGAGAGAGATTTGTTGTTCCAGGACATCCACAACTGATTTACTTCCGTCAGCCACTTCTTGCTGACAAAACTTGCCTGCTCAGGGTTCTCCAGATGATATCCTCTTTCTTTCAGGTCAACACAGAGTTCCTTTTTGTTTCTCTTATTCCAAGTGAAACATTAAACAGCCAGTCCTCTCCTCTTGCATGAACCACAAGACCTTTGACCAGGCCGAACCAAGAACTCACAACCCATCTTAAAAATGGGGCTTTCCACAAGCTTGCCAGCTTGTCCTGTTCCAGTTCCAGCTGCTGTGGCTGGCTGTAACACTGTAGAAGTGATCTGTCTCTCTCTCTCTCTCTCTCTCTTTCACACACACACACACACACACACACACACACACACACACACACACACACACACACACACACACACACTCTGACTCCAACAAGCTCTTTCATCTGTTGCCTTTTTGTAAACAACAATCCATTAGTGAAGTCTCTTGGGCACTCTCCAAAGTTCTTGCAATGGCCGTGAGGCCAATATGTCTAGCATTAGCAGAGCTCCAGTATTTCAAATAAGATCTGTGTCTTTATGTAACCTACTCTAACAAACCTTTCCCCATTTATCTCCCAAAAACATCTACATATTCTGTCACAAAAGCAAAAGAGGGTCCCTTTAGAGCAGTGGTTCTCAACCATTCATTTTCCACTCACATACCACTTTAATAATCCCTTACTAACGACAGAGCACCAAACGCATAGGATGCCATGGGTGCTCTGTGATTAGTAAAGGATTACTTAAGGTGGTATGTGAGTGGAAAATAAAAGGTTGAGAGCCACTGCTTTAGAAGCATCGTCCCTGTGGATCTCACGGGCTCCTGTGACCCTGTGACCTTCGTACAGTAAAACAAGGAACATATTGATTTTGTTTAAATCTGTATTTATGTGTGCATTTATATAGAGATCCTATTGGTTAGCATAATCCAGTGGTGTGCCTGCTTCTCAGATATTCAGTTTCCATTAAGAGTTCACTGAGTCAAAGTGATTAAATGTTCACCTCTGTAGAGCACAGGGTCGTGGTCACAGTACGTTCATGATAGGTCAAGTACTGATCAAGGTTCCTGAACCCAAAGTCCAGCTTGGCGCATTGCTTCGACCTGAAATGTCGACCATTCTTCCACTTGCACAGATGCTGCTCGACCCACCAAGTTTCTCCAGCCATTTATTTTACGCTTTAGCTTGCAGGGTCTATGAAATCCAGCCTGACATTCCAGTTCGGTACTGAGGGAGCATTGCACTGTCAGGGGTGTTGTCATGATGAGGGGTGTTGGACCTGAAACGTTAACACTTTCTTTTTCCATGCATGCTGCCTAACCTACTGACAATTTCCAGGATTTTCCAACTTTATTTTAGATTTCTAACATTTGCCACTTTTTCTTAAAATTTTCAATTATCAATCCAGATGACAAGAGTATCATTTGATTCTGATTGAAAAGACCAAAAGAACTCTCACTGGTTTCCTTCACAATGGAACAGATCCTGTGGTTACAGGAGGTTTTGTGAATACACTAGGACTGACTCATTTATTAAATATCACGTCGATCAAATTTCAATGTCACTTCATCACTGTCAATTGTTTGGAACATCCTGAGATGTGGTAGAACAGAACGACCTGGGAAAACAGATACATAATTCCCTGAAAGTGATGTCACAGATGGATAGGGTTGTAAAGAGAGCTTTTGGCATATTGGCCTTCAGAAATCAAAGCATCAAGTACAGGAGTTGGGATGTTACGGTAAACTTGTACAAGACATTGGTTTGTGCTCCATCCCCTGCCTTTTCTCCCCTCCTTCCTCAGCCCTCTTATCCAGGTGCCTGCCTGCTGTTTTGCTCATGCCTTAAAGAAGGGCTCAGGCCCGAAACATCGGTAATATATCTTTATCACCAATGGATGCTGCCAGACCAGTTGAGTTCCTCCAGCATTTTTGCTAAATCTAACACCAAATACTGTAAATACTCTGCACATAAAGCAATGTCCATGGAGGGAGTTATGAAGATAATGTTTAGGCCGGGAACCTTCCAATAGAACAGGAATCCCTGCTCACTAGAAGCATGAACTGTACTAGGAAGTGGTCAGGGAGCTTGACTCAGAGGCAGTTGCATAGATTGTCCTTGCTGGGATTCAGTGCCCTGCACACAGCAACTTTCATCTGTTCCCATCGGGGAAGAGATACGGGAGGATCAGAGCCAGTACCACCAGGCTGAGGTACAGCTTCTTCCCATGGGCAATGAGAATGCCAAATGACCAAAGGAACTGCTCACACTGACCATCCAGGACTTTCATATTTACAAAATAATATTTATTTTTTTGTATATATGAATACTTGTCCTGCATATGTATTATTTGTCTGTATGTGTGTTATGTGTCAGTGTGTTTTGCACTAAGGACCGGAGAACACCGTTTTGTCGAGTTGTACTTGTGCAATCAGATGACAATAAACTTGACTTGACTTGAGAAGCCTTTTCTGCAACTGATCCTGTATGTCTTGATAGAAAAACCACAGTCTGTCTGGGTTGGCAGCAAACCTTCAAGCCCCATCACACTGAGCACTGGTGCACCTCAGGGCTGCGTGTTCAGGCCGCTACTGTTCAGGCCGCTAACTCACGATCATTCTGCCAAATTCAGCTCCAACACAATTATCCGATTTGATGACAATACAATAGTAGTTGGGTCTCATCAGCAACAATGATGGGTCAGCTTACAGAGAGGGGTTTGAAAGGCTTGAGCAACCACAACCCAGTCTCAATGCGGATAAGGCAAAGGAGGTGATTTGTGGACTTCAGGAGGACTTAGGACCTCTCCTCACTACATATCAATGGCTCTGATGTAGAGAGTGGGACGACCTATCCTGGACACACGCTGAGGAGGGAAAGACTGCTGGCCACCATCCTAACAAATGTTCTACAGGAGCACAATAGAGTGTGTCCTTGTTGGCCACATCATATTGACGTACGGTAACTGCAAAGCATTAGATCAGAGTTCAGTTCGTAGGGTGATTAAAACCCTTGAGAAGATCACTGGGGTCTCCTCTCCCTCTATCTATGATATCTACAGGCAGTGGTGCTTAAAGAAGACTCAAACAATCTTTGAGGAACCTTACCATCCAGCCCTCACTATCTTTGAGACACAACCTTCAAGGAAGAGGTACTGGAGCATAAAAATCAAGGTTGCCAGGCTGGGAAACTGTTTCTTTACAAGCTCCCTGACCACTTCCCAGTACAGTTCATGCTTCAAGTGATGAACAAACCTAAAAACCCATAAATGATTTTTCTATCTATATATTTTGGATCGTCATTTATATATGTCATTTGTGTGAAGGCTGTACTGTGTGTTTGTATATGTGAACTATACTGGTATGGGGAACACCAGTACTACTGAGCTGAACTGCAAAAGGTAGTGGATCCAGCACAGGACATCACAGGCAGAGTCCTCCACACCTTCAAGAACATCTGCAGGGAATGTTGCCATAAAGCAGACAAATATAACTGGCACTTTCAGTGACCATTTAACCTGCTAACCTGCACATCTCTGGGACTTGGAAGGAAACAGGAGCATCCGGGATGGGGGTGGGGGTAGGGGGATATATGCAGTCACAGGGAGAGCGTGCAAACTCTAAACAGACAATGCCTGAGGTCAGGATTGAACCTAGATCTCTGGCAGTGGATCACCAAGCAACACGGCCTTTGTGTCTCTAGTAAACTTAGCAACGTCACAACCCTTCCCCCAGTCACATCATTGTTGCATGTTGTGGGCAGTTGTGCTCAGAGCAGTCATCCTTCTGGTACCCCATCTAATTACAGCCTGGCGTCCTGAGACAGATCCACTTACTCCCACCTTGTCTCTTATTCCCTCTCTCCAAATATTCTGGTTCAACAGCTGAAAATTTCCATCAGTTTCTGACTAACTTCAAGTTTGTTGTCATCTAATTGCATAACTCGATGCAATAGCGTTCTCCAGTCCTCGGTGTAAAACACGCAGGCAGACAACCAGACATAATGCACACACAGATAAAAATACATGCAGGACAAGTATTCATAGATACAAATAAATAAATAAATAAATAACCATTGTTTCGGAAATATGAGAGTCTTGAGATTTTGAAAACTTTTGAGATTTCCACTGCTCTTGGGTGACATGAATGCAAGTTCTTCTTTTCAATCTGCCTTTGTGTCAGCCACCCTTCCCCCAAAACATCTCAGTTACAACTCGTTACATCTCCAGGTCTGTTACAATCTGTATCTTTAAGTAGCCACAGTTTCAAGGTTGGGCAAAGTCTCTCTTTTATCTCAGCAGGACAATAAGGAAATGCTTTCTGTGTTTGTTGGAGCTGGCACATTCTACCAGAAAATCTTCAGATGGTCCATTGCTTTGTTTACCCACTGATGGTAAACAATGACATAGCTGGGATTGAATGGAAGTCAATGGAAATGTTTATTGTTGTGTGCCCCTTGATGCAGTGACTGCCATGATTTTTCACTCCTACCTGATTCCCCAAGGCCACACGGGATCCCTGTCCCACCCTCCCAACCTGCCCTCTTTATTCTGGCTTCTCTCCTACATTTCCCCACTCAATAAACAGTTTTGACTTGAAACACTGACCACTCTTTTTCTCCCACTGATGGTATGTTTGTGAGAGTGTGAGGATGTGTGAGAATATGTGTGGGTGGGTGGGTGTATGAGAGAGTGTGCACATGTGTATGTGTGTGTGTGTATGGGATGTGTGTGTGTGTGTGTGTGTGTGTGTGTGTGTGTGTGTGCGTGCGCGCATAATTGGGTGTGTGTGCATTTTTGTGTGTGATCTACTTGTGAACATCAATACCTCCAGCAGTACTCAAAGGGACTATTCGTGTCCCTCACAGATCTACATGCCCAGTATGGAGACTATGTTAACACTCACTCAGCTTGGTTGGACAGCCTATGTGGTCCATGTACACAGGGTCATAGCCTTCTTGAAGGAAAACTGATGGATGCTCGGAGTGGGTTTGAGAACCTCCAGTCCATGCATTAGGAACTCTGGGAAGCCTGGCATACATGGCAGAAGGAGCACATCACCTCACAAAATGCACCCCCCCCCCACCCTCTCCATCCCATCCAGAATTTCAACCTCAATTGTGCAAACTCGTGCATTGGCTTCAAGATGCAACTCCCAGCCCACCAATCATCCTCCAACCCAAGAGTCTACCCTTGCACCTTGTATTTCTCTCCATCTGTTCGCTAAATGGTTCATTTATTTCCCTGTTTGTTCAGCTGTAAAATTCATCATCTCCCTCTCTCTGGCCTGTGATACTGGTAAATTGTCTGCAGGCAGTAAAGTGGTCCAGGTAACAGAGAACATAGATCATAGAGCATTACAGCACAGTACAGACCCTTCAGCCTTCAATGTTGTGCCAACCTATATATTCCTACCAAAAAGAAAATAAAACCCTCCCTACCTCATAACCCTCTATTTTTCCTTCATCCAGGTTCCGTCTAAGAGTCTTTTAAATACCCCTAATGTTTTGGCCTCCACCACCACCCCTGGCAAATCATTCCAGGGACTCAGTGTTTAAAAAAACCTACCCCTGACGTCTCTCCTAAACTTCCCCTCCCTTCACTTTATACAGACGTCCTTTGGCGTTTGCTATTCCTGCCCCGGGAAAAAGGCCCTTGCTATCACCTTACCTATGCCTCTCGCAATCTTGTTGACCTCCATAACATCTTAGCAATTCAGACTTAAATTGATGACACAATCCAAAGTTGGCCAAAGACAAGTTTCAGATAAAAGTGCCACCACTCCTATTTCACACTTTCTCCTTGTCACCACACCCCCCCCCCCGAACGTCCAACATACAAAGTTCAAGTTGCTGTATATTTGTTGCCAAGTGTTATGATTGCACTCTTGCTCTATCCCTCTCCATCTATCTCTTTTGTTTTTGCACATTGGTCACCTTCATCGGATTATTCTAGAAATAATAAACAGCAATGACTCCGATTAAACTATCTGACAAATTAAACTACCCTGTGGCTGCTTTCCACCTGACCCATGAAATCACATTTTCCATGGGACTTTGGCTGATCAACAAAACAAATATTTGTTCACTTTTTAGCTTTAACTGTGGAAAGCAGTGTTATGGTAATTGCTTCTAAATTGGAGGTGGTCTGCTGGTTCTCCTGACAAGTTGGTGTGTCACCTTTCACCTAGTTTGAGTTCAGGTTATTTGCTGACCTCTAAACCCTTTGCTCTATCTTGGATATCTCAAACTCAGTTGACTAGGACGTCGTGAGCTCAAATCTGACTCCAGCTGCACTCACCTGACCTTCCAAAGGGGAAAAACAAGGGTAACACTGTGACACAATTGGAGATGCTGCCTCACAACTCCAGCTCACAACAGCTCACAACTCTAGTTCAAAATCCTGCTCACAACAGCTCACAACTCTAGTTCAAAACTCTGCTCAGAACAACTCACAACTCTAATTCAAAATCCTGCTCACAACAGTCCACAACATACAAAGTGAACACAGCCCACAACAGCTCACAATTCCAGTTCAAAGCCCTATTCACAACAGCCCACAACAGCTCACAACTCCAATTCAAAACCATGTTTACAACAGCCTGCAACAACACACAACAGCTTACAACAGCTCACAACTCCAGTTCAAAACCCTGCTCACAATTGCTCACAATCCTCTCACAACTTCAGCTCACAACTGCTCACAATTCAGCCCGAAACAGGTCACAACTCCAGTTCAAAACCCTGCTCACAGCAGCTCACTACAGATCACAACAGCTCCTAATTCCAGCTCACAACCATTTATAACACCAGTTCACAACACTGCTCATTACCCCAGTTCATATCCTAGCCTCAGTGCTGTCTGGGAGGAATATGTGGATTTCTTCTGAAACCCCAGCTATCAGCTAGTATGTTAAGCAATCGCTGTAACTTACCCCTGGTTTAGGTAAATGACAGGAGAATGAGGAGAGGGGTGAGTGGGGTTTGTTGATGGGAATGTAAGAGAGTCTGTAAGATGTATGAGCAGAATTAGGCCATTCAGCCCATCCAGTCTGCTCCACCAATCGAATCATGGCTGATGCATTTTATCTCTCAACCCTATGCTCCAGACTTCTCCCTGTAATTTTTGACACCCTCATTAATCAATAACCTATCAACCTCTACTTTAAATCTACCAATGACCTGGCCTCCACAGCCGTCTGTGGCAATGAATTCCACAGATTCACCACCCTCTGTCTGGCTGAAGAAATTTCATCTCACCTCTGTTCTAATTCAAAGCGAACAGGGAAATAAGTAGTGGAATGGGATCAGGGCAATTGTATTGAGAGCTAGCATTGATTCAATGGACTGAGTGGACTCCTATGATGAAAGGTAAAAAGTAGCATATTGGGAGAGCTTGGATCAGCTGGGATTTTATTCCTTGGATTGTAAGAAGCTGAGGGGTGACGTAAAAGAGGTTTAAAAACTCATGAAGGCCATGGATAAACTGAATGCGCAGCGTCTTTGGCCCAGGGTAGCTGATGTAGAATTACAGGGGAAAGGATTGAGGTAAGAAGGGAGAGATTTAAGAGTAAAAACAGAGAAATGCTGGAGGAACTCAGTAGGTCCCACAGCGTCCATAGGAGATAAAAATATATTACCGATGCTTTGGTCCTGAGCCCTTCCTCAAGGTGTGAGTAAAAAGAAGGCAGACACCTGAATTAAAAGGCTGGGGAGAAGGGAAGGGCCAAGGGACAACAGACAAAAGGTGTTAATTGGATATGGATAGGACACAGGAGGGAGGAAAGGTGAAAATTGAC
This sequence comes from Narcine bancroftii, assembly GCF_036971445.1. Taxonomy (NCBI): domain Eukaryota; kingdom Metazoa; phylum Chordata; class Chondrichthyes; order Torpediniformes; family Narcinidae; genus Narcine; species Narcine bancroftii. The sequence goes on along the minus strand of NC_091479.1, from coordinate 100,832,937 downwards.
GGGGGGGGGGGGGTGAATGGAGAGCTAGAGAAATGTAGACAGAGGGGGTAGAGGGACAGAGACAGAGGTAGAGGAAAAGAGATATTGGGATAAATGAGGAGAAATGGAAACCAGAGAAGTCTATGTTAATGCCGTCTGGCTGAAGGAACCTAAGGGGCTTTTTTTTCTTTCTCAGTCATCTTATTGATTCTAGGTTCAAACTTTGTTACAATCGATTCATTAATTGCTCATGGTATGTCAGTCATTTCAAGTTCAGTATATGGTCACATTAAACCAGGTACAGGAAGAAGGGTTCATCTCTTGTGCAGTCCTCTTACATGCATTTCATTCATTTCAATAGCATTCCACAGACATGTCGCCACTTCATTAACATTGTGGGAGCATGTGCCAAGTTCATACAAACCAGAATCACCAAATCAACACTTCACTTGTGAATCTGCAGGAGTTACAGTATTTACTGTGTCCGGTGCTCCCAATGTAGCTTTCTCTATATGGGAGTAACTGGACACAGACTGAGAGATCACTTCATTGATCATCTTCGCTCTGTCCGCTGCAATGGCAAGGACCTCCCAGTGGCCAACCATTCCCACATTGACATGTCTATCCATGGTCTCATTCAGTGCCAAACTGAGAGCACCTGCAAATTTTAAATATAAATTTATATTCAGACATCCACGAACCTGTGCCGCCTAATTTTCACCAATTGACCTATTACCTCCGTACATTTTGAAAGGTGGGAGGAAACTGGAGCACCCAGAGGAAATCCACGCAGTCACGAGGAGAACGGACAAACTCCTGACAGGCAGCATAGGATTTGAACCTGGGTCGCTGGCGCTACAATAACCGTGCCGTACAAATTGGAGGGACAGCTCCTGATATTCCCTCTGGGCATTCTCCAACCAGATGGCATTAACCAGTTTCTGTTAAACCCCATCCACTAACACTCTCTCTCTTTCCCTCATCCCACTGTCTCTTTTCCTTCAGCCCCCCACCCCTTTCCCCTCCCTCTCCTCTCAGAGCTGACCCCTCCCCTCATTACCTCAGCTTTTTTTTCTCTTCTACCCTCCCACCTGTATCCACCAATGACCTCCTGCCCCTGCCCCTTCTTCCCTCCTAACCTCTCCTCCTCTCCACCTTTTTATTCAAGAGCCTGTGAAGGGCTCAGGCCCAGAACGTTGGTTACCCTTTGCTTCCTATGGATACTGTGTGATCTGCTGAGTCTCTCCAACACTTCTGTGTATTGCAGTCATCACCAGGCAGGTTGAATTATTTTCTCTAGCTATGTTTTCTTGCAATGTTTTCTTCCACCAAATAAATCCAGCCTGCTCAGTCCTTCCTGCTCTCAGGGTTACAGTAGTTTAAAAAGATTTTTATTCTCTTCAATTAAATTAATTAGTCCTCTACTCCTTGAGGTCAATGTGAGGAAATATGGCAACATAATATTACATGCAATAACAATGCAATATTGGAAATAGAGTTGCATTTGCATACCACCTTTCACATCCCTTTGAGAACAGCCCAAAGCAACTTGCAACCAGGAAAACCTTTTAAAGAGATGTCGCCATTGTAATATGGGAAACACAGCAGCAAAGAATTATGCCCAACACACTCCCACAAGCAGCATGTAATAACAATCAGATAACCTTGTGTCGAAATGCAAAATGAGTATTGAACAGATAACCTCCCTTCTTCAAAATTGCAGCTGAGAGAGCCTCAGTTTAACAGTTCACCAAAAGCATAGGGAAGAAGTAGGTGATTCAGCCCATTGAGTCTGCCCCGCCATTCAACCAAATCAAGTTTATTGCCATCTGTTTGTACAGATACAACCCAATGAAACAGTGTTTCCCAGTTCTCAGTGCAAAACTCACCAACACACAACCAGACATAACACACAGACAAACAATACATTTTAGGACAAGTATTCACATATACAAATAAATAAATAAGTATTGTTTTGTGTTAGTGTGGTGGTTAGTGTGAGCAGTTCCTTTGGTCGTTCAGCATTCTCACTGCCCGTGGAAGATAGAATGCAGCACTCTGGACATCACTGGCAAACCCTCCCCACCTTCGAGAACATTTACAGGGATCGCTGCCGTTGGAGAGCAGCAGCAATCATCAAGGATCCACACCACCCAGCACACGCTCTGTTCTCGTTGCTGCCATCGGGAAAGAGGTCTAGGTGCCACAAGACTCACCCCACCAGGTTCAGGAACAGCTGCTCCCCCTCCACCATCAGAATCCTCAACAACAAACTCAATCAGCGACTCATTTAAGGACTCCTACTTTTGCACTTTATTGGTGATTTTTTTTCCTCTCTTTATTGCACAGTTTGTTTACATTTTTGTATTTGTTTGCATGTGTATGTTGTGAACAGTTTTTATTTTGTACTTCCAATAAGTGGTAATTCTACCTCACCCACAGGAAAAAGAATCTCAGGGATGTATGTGATGTCATGTCTGTACTCTGACAATAAATCTGAATCTGACAATCTACTACTGTGGAGAATCAATCCAGCACAGTTGGAGTAGCAGATGGCACAATGACTTAACAGCGCCAGCGATCGGAACCGGGGTTCGAATCTCACGCTGTCTGTAAGGAGTTTGTACGTTCTCCTTGTGTCTCCATGGGTTTTCCCCAGAAACTTCAGTTTCCTCCTACCCTTCAAAACATACTGGTAGTGTAGGTTAATTGGGTGCAAATTGGGCTGAAATGGCCTGTTACTGTGCTCTATGTCTAAATTGAATTTATAAATGTAAAAATCCAGATTTTTAAATCTCTGGTGCAGGGTTTGGATCTGCTACTTTTAAACTCAACCCATGATGCATGCTGACAATAAGCTTGAGTGTTGCAAACTATATCTCAGCCTACTATCACGAAGCACTGGCCTTTTAACTCTTTAGCCAGCCTATTTATGCATGAACCAATGTCCAGAGTCATTTTATACCTTTATAAGATTGAACGCTGGAAGTTAACTGAAGAATGTTCTCCAATCAGCTCCTTCCATGACAAATTTATTGAACAATTGGAAATAGCCTCAAGGGCATCGTGAGACAGCGATCAACTCCAAAAGCCAAAAATAGCTGGAGTAAACAAAAGACAAAAAAAAATGTGAATTGCTTCCTGGCTCCACACTCTGGATTTTTTTCTACAATCCTTCACCAGCGAAAGGAAGGACTTTTCCATGAGTGAATGGGTTGTCCATCCTGCGGCAAATTTTGTTCATTCTGGAAACTGAGAATGCAAGGAACAAAACCCAGGCGGCTTAATTCCTCCATGGGGAAAGCCGTGTTTAAGTTCTGTACGTAAAACAAGATCACCAAGTTCAATTGAAAGGATAGACATAAGAATGGAAATTGGAGCAAATAACCATCTGCTGGAGGAACTCAGCAGGTCAAATAGTATCCGAGGAGGAAAAAGACCTGATGAAGGGTTTTGACCTGTAACATCGACAATTCCTTTTCCCTCCACGGTTTGCTGCTTGACCTGTTTGAGTCCCTTCAGCAGATTGTTTTTGATTGAAAAGGGGATTAGCCAACCACCTCCATTTTGGCTGGTGATGTCACTATATGTGATCTATCGCAAAAGCCAATCACCTTCTGGACCTTCAACCTTCCTATTTCTGCTAGGGTTTCCCCCAGGTTTTGCCAATGGCTCACAATCTGTGACTTCCCCTTGACTGTTCAAGAACTTCCAGAAACTCCATTCATTTCTTGCTTCCATTCCTCTGTCATCCCTGTCATATTTTTATCTTGAAGCCCCTTTGCTCAACTCCAACCCTTGAACTTCAGTTGCCATTGAGTCAAAGATAATACGTGTGTAGAATATGAACTTAGTTGGTTAGTTTCGCGTTCTCTCACAATTCTTCAGAAAAGACAAGCCTCATTATAGGAAGGATATGGAAGCTATAGAGAGGATTCAGAGGTGATTTACCAGGATGTTGCCTGGATTGGAAAATCAAAGTGGAGCTGGGGCTTTTCACTTTGGACCAAAGAAGGATGAGAAGAGACTGAATAGAAGTCTACAAGATTCTGAAAGGAATAGATAAGATGTACAACCAGTGCCTGTTTTCAAGGGCAGGAATAGTAAACACCAGGGGACATCTGTACAAAGTGAAGGGAGGAAAGTTTAGGGGAGACTTTTGGGCAAGTTTTTACACAAAGAGTTGAGAGTTCCTGGAATGCCTTGCCCAGGATGGTGGTGGAGGCTGAATCATTAGGGGCAGGCACATGGATGAAAGAAAAATAACGGGTTACGAGGTAGGAAGGGTTTAGTATTGTTTTGGTAGGCACAACATTGAGGGCCAAAGGGTCTCTACTGTGCAATAATGTTCTATGTTCTATGTCCTCATATAAGAACATCTCTGCATATCCTTTACAATCAGATATACATTGAAGCCATATCACTCTGGAGTTGAAGGAACTGCATAGCAAGCTACCACACAGCAACAGGGCACCAGACTGATAATCCTCTTTAGGAAACCAGGTGAAACACAGGAACTGCAGATGCTGGAACCTATGAGCAACAATGAGAAGCTGGAGGAACTTAAGGGGTCGGGCAGCATCCGTGGAGAGAGACGGTCAGTCAATGTTTCAGGTTGGGACTCTTTATCAAGGTTGAGGTCTCGATAGATGGTTCCAAACCAAAATGTCACAGGACCTTTTTCTCCCTGCAGACGCTGACTGACTCATTGAGTCCCTTCAGTTTCTTGTTTGCACCTGCTTTGGGAATCTGGATGGAGTAATCAGTATTGGGCAGGGTACCAAGGGCAACACCTGCTCTTCCAAAATAGTGAGGAAGGGCATGACTGCTGTCCTCAGTATTGCTGGAAGTTCTATTCACCAGAATCCAGTGATTCTGAACCTTTTTCCCACTCACAAACCACCTTAAGAAATCCCTTACTAACCACAGAGTACCTATGGGATAGGATGTCACAGGCACTCTGAGGTAAGTAAGGGATTACTTAAGGTGCTGTGTGAGTGGAACAAAAAATGGTTGAAAACCACTGACATACTCCATCTATCTACTCAGGTTGGGATCTGGAACACATTGCCTGAAAGATGGTGGGGGAAGAAACCTTCATCATAAGGTTTCAAGGTGAGCTCTTGGTAAGCGTGTCAGACGCTGGATCATGAGCTGGGAAATGGGAACGATCCAAACAGTGAGCACAACAGACTGAATTGAACCTTCCTTTGCCGTTGACTTCCACGAGTCTATGTGTGCCGAGCGGATCTATGACATCTGTTTCTGATTGTCACTGCAACCCCCTCAAATATGCTCCTTACCTAAAGCCAGAGGGAAAAGCAGTTTTTACACTTTCACAACACGTCAGTTTAAAGCTCGTTCCCCAAAATAGGACTACATCAGTCATTAATCAAGATCATGTGCCAAACAGCACACAAAGTTACTCAGCAATAACGAGTTGCGTTGCAGACTAAATCTATAAATAGAATTCTAATGCACATTGCAGATAGGGGAAAGAGAAGATCTCTGCCTAATAATTTCCTGATGTTTCAGCAACTTTTATTATACACTTATACAAGTGACAATAAATGATATGTGCTCCAACGAATCCAAATCCTTCCCTTGGCCTGTAGTTGGCCTCATCAGCGACAACAGTGAGTCACGCTAGAGAAGAGGTGGAAAATATCGTGATATGGTGCGAGTGTAACAACCTGAGTCTCAACGTGGAGTGACCAGGAACGACCACCCTTCACGACACATCAACACCTCTGCGGTAGAGCAAATGGAGAGCACCACATTCCTTGGAGTTCACTTAACTAGTGATCTATCGTGAACACTCAACACCTCCTCACTTGTCAGGAAAGTGCAACAGCAACTGCACTTCCTGAGAAGACTGAAGTGGGCAAGGCTACTGGCCACCATTTTGTCAGACTTTTATAAGAGCTCTATCAAGAGTGTGTTGACCAGCTGCATCACCATGTGGTACGGTTGCTGCAGAGATCGGAGCTCAAACCACAGGACCATAAGAGTGGCAGAGAGGATTACTGGAGTCTCCCTTCCCCCCATTGATGTGTCTGAAGAGGGCGTACAAAATCATTGAGGACCCCTTCCACCCTGAACACAGCATTCTTCAGCAGCTCCTGTCGGGGAAGAGATACAGGAGGATCAGAGCCAGCACCACCAGGCTGAGAAACAGCTTCTTCCCACAGGCAGCGAGAATGCTGAACGACCAAAGGATCTGCTCACACTAATCATCCAAGACTCTCATATTCATTAAACAATATTTATTTATTTCCTTATTTGTATAGATGAAATACTTTTTCTGTCTATGTATTGTTTGTCTGCATGTGTTTTATGTCTTGTTATGGTTCAGTATGTTTTGCACTGGGGACCGGAGGACGCTGTTTCATCAGGTTGTACTTGTGCAATCAGATGGCAATAAACTTGACTTGACTTGATAAGTTTGATAAGTTGGGAGTCTTCAAGCCACAGTCTGCCCTGTGGTTCTGACAAACACTTGGAAGGTCAGCCAAGTGAAATATTTTGTGTTTATTATTTGTCCTCCTCATTCATTTGCAGTTGCCCTGAGTGACATGGTAAGGTCACTTCAATGAGTAGAGTGGGACTCAATTGCGATGCCAAGGGACAAGAGGCAAGATTGGGCAATGACACAAGGTTTCCATCAGAAAGAGGCATTGGTGGACCAAAATTGTTTGAAGAAGTCACCTGCAGTGGTGGGCATTGTCAGCAGAAAATGACCCCCTGCATCAGTAACCCTGGGTAAATCAGAGAGCATATGGAGGAGAGCTGATAGTAAACAGTTCACCATGCCAGGGGAACCTAGAGAATGAGTTTCCTGAAGGTGAATTAAATTAAATAGTTTGTTGTTACATGCACCAAGATTTAAAATGCTGCAGGCTCGGGGTCTGTCCCCAAGATGGCAGGGTCAGTGCTGGGCAGATTACCACGAGGAGTTGTAAACTCTGGGGGAGCATGGGACTGTTGCAGAGCAACAGAAGCGGGGAAAACAACCCCCCCCCCACCCCACACTATTGAGAAGGAGAAGCATAGGAGCCAATCCTGCAAGGAAGGTAACCATGGCAGTGGACGAAAAAGGGGCTCAGTGGCTGAAAGACCCACACAGGCTGCGGGCCTTTGTCGACTTGAGGTCAAAGGACGCACACAGGCTGCGGGCTTGCTGGAGACCAGCTCATAGCAACCAGGTATCGAAAATGGGATTCGTGAGGGTACTGAGGGCAAGAAAGGCCTGGGTGCTGAAGGCTTCCTGAGCATATCGGAGGTTTGGATCTGGAGCTCGGGTGACCAATGAATCAACAGGAGTCTGTGCAGCACAGTTGCTGCGGGAGAGCTGGAGGCGAATCCACAGACACTCAGTGATTCTGAGGGACCCACATTTGCTTCTCTTATTCTTGTCATTAGGTGAACCAGGCAATGCTCTTGGCAGCTCTTTGTTTCCCTTCTAGCAGATTAAAGTTGAAGTATATCATGTATGTTACATTTTTATGTATTATTATCTGACAATAAAAGAAACATTGAACCTTGAACCTTTGATTGTGTGCTATCCAGGCAAGTTAACCCACACTTAAGCACACCAAGTCATACAATAATAAAGCAAAAGAGCTGGGTGTAATGTTAGAGTATTCAAAGAATTCAGGATATATTGTTACAAAGATACAGTACAGGATACAAGGAAAAATACAGTTAACAGGGCAAGGGCACCATCTTTTATCAATGAGAGGTCCATTGAAGAGTCTGATAACAGCAGGAAAGAAACTGCCCTTGAATGTGGAGGTTGTTGTTTTCAAGCACGTCTCTTTTGCCTGGCAGGACAGGGGAAAAGAAAATATGACTATGTTGGGATAGGTCAAAGTTCAGAATTATTGTCAGAGTTCATACCTGACATCACATACAACCCTGAGACCCTTCTTCCTAAGGGCCAGGCAGAAATTCTACTTATCGGTAATGCAGAATACTTTACTCAAGAAAAGATACATATACAAAAGAGAGGTGTAAACAAAGGAAACGTGAAAACTGACTGTGCAATACAGAAAATAAATATTCAATAATAAAAAAATGTGCAACGTAAGAGTCAATTAATGAATCTCTGATTGAGTCTTTTGTTTAGGAGTCCTTTAATATAGTAGCTTTCTCGTGGAAGTGATGGGTGTAACCAGAGTGGATGGAAATGAGTTCAGTTGTTGTGATGACCTGTGTTTTTACAGCTACACTTTGGACTTCAACTATTGAGCAAACAAACATCTTGATATGTAAAGATAAAAACTTGCATGAAATAAGAATTTAATAAGAACAAAGATGAAGTGCACGGGTCCAAAGAGTAACAGGGTCCAATGCCATCGTTTCCAGGGGTTTGCTACATTGCAGGGACAATCTACAGTGATTGACCTCCCACACAACACAGACATCCATGGATCTGTACACACTGACTGCTGCATGGGTTAAAACAAGAAAGTCTGCAGGTGCTGGGGCCGAGTGCAATCCACAAACGTGCAGGAGAAACTCAGCAGGTCAGGCAGCACCCATAGGAAGTAAAGAGGAACTTGGGCCCTCAGTCAAGGTATGAGGGAAAACAGCCAGGTGCCTGAATAGAAAGGTGGAGGGAGGGGAGAGGAGAGATGAGAGGAAGGGAAAAGGGAGGAACACAGGCTAACTTGGCAAGGTTATAGCCCAATTAACAGCTGATCCTTTTTGAATGGAGAAATAAATAGTCCTTTGGTGAATTATGTTTCGAAGCCTTCTTCTTCTTCTGTGGGTGTTCCCCAAAAGTCAAAACAATCTCAGTGGATTCTCCTCAAATCCAATCAAAAACACAATTCCTGGGGGTCAATATCTTTGAAGATCTATCAGGGGCTTTCATGTTGATGCAATCAAGAAGAAGGCTTGCCTCTGGCTATACTTCATTCAGAGTTTGAGGAGATTTGGAAATTCACCAAATACTCCTGCAAATTTCCACAAATTTCTGACAGGTGGCATCACTGTCTGGTAGGGAGGACAGGAATGGGTGACAGAAAGTTGTAGATGCCACCAGCGCCATTGCCATCGCCGGTATCAGTCTCCATTCCATTAAGGACATGTACAAGAGGCGATGTCTCAAGCAGGTAGCCTCTATCATCAAGGATCCTCACTACCCAGACCATGCCCTCATCTCACTGCGACCACCAGGAAGGAGGTGCAGGAGCTTGAAGATGGTACTAAATAACCTTCTTCCCCTCTGCCATCAGATTTCTGAATGGACAATGAACCATGGACACCAGCGTACTTTTTGTTTTGAACTAATTTATTAATTTCTTTATTAATTTTAAGAATTCAAAAAGGAAATATTATATAGAATGTGAGTTTACAGATTATAAATCAACAGATATACATTGTAAACACAGTAATTGATTCCCCGAGGCTCTATTGTTCAAATAATAAACACAGTAGAAAAGATATATAATCTAAACTAACAAACTAATCTTGAACTAAATAATGTAGCCTGACCCCCTCACCTAATAGTAGAAATTAGAAGTTTGGATGCCTTAAAACAAAAAAAAAATTCAATACTGAACAATTTTTGCACCTGTAATGCGCAATACTATTGCTGAAAGCAACAAATTTCTTGACATGTTCATGACAATAAACCTGATTCTGATTTCTCATGGTACTGGAATGTAACTTTATAGCTTCCAACATTAGCCTTAATCAGCCACTAAATCATTCTTGTTTTATAGTGTGTTAGATCAACAGATGGTAAAGTATAACAATGGAACCTTTATTTATACTGTGCTTTTCACCACCTCATGGAGTTTGTTGGCTACAACACACTTTGATACATCGGGAGACTGGAATTGCTGCTGCTAGAATCAGATCAGTGTAGCCTCAGCAATCAAATGGGCCTGTCACATTATTCATTCCACAATTTTGGACAAGGCTTTGTAAAATGCCCCCCTCTAACATTCGTTCTGGCACCAACCCTGCCCTGTAGAACAGTGCTGTGTCTCCGCCTCTCTGCTCTCACAGGTCCGCGCTAGTGGCTCTGGCAGCACTGCCATCTTTTTTCATCTCTCACGGAACAGTGCAGTAATTTAGTTCATGATACATGATAATAAACTCCCCTCAGCATCCACTGCACAGTTGGAAGAGTTAGTTTCCCATGCGTAAAATTCATCTTCACAGTCTGTAAAGGATCTGTGGTGCTCTTTAATAAAAAGGAGAGGAATTTCTGTTTAACTTTCTCCCTCCCCATTCTCTCTCTTTCCCTACCCCTCTGTCTCTTTTCCTCCAGCTCCCCCTTCCCTTCCCTCTCTTAGTCCTCTGCCTTACTAATCACTTCTTCCTTCTCACCTGTTAGTCTGCATTCCTCCCCCTTCCCTTTCCTCACTCCCTCCTCTCCTCCTTGCCCATCCCTCACCTGTTTTTCCACATTCCCAACAAAGGGCTCAGGCCTGAAACATCGACCAGCATTGACTTTATTTACTACGGATGCTGCATGAGTTTCTCCAGCACTTGATCGGGTCATTGTTTATGGAACTTTATGAACTCTTCTTCATATGACAGCTGCATAGGCAGCAGGAGGAGTGCACTCACCACCTATCCAAACCCACCCCATCAGGGACCTCTTGCTCTGTCAGTGGGAGGGTCTTCAGATCCCACATCGGACTCTCGACAACCTCCGAACCCACAGACCCAGAGAAGAAACAGGTCTTCCTCGATCCCAAGGCATAATGAAGAAGAGCTCCATGCTAAAAATATGGATGCAGTTGGCTTTGGGATATCCTGAGATCTTTCACTTTTTATTTCAGAAATAAATGAGTATTTCCCGAACATAATTAATTACCGGAAAAAAACTTGTTCATGTGCAGAACAGCCTGACCTCATTCTTCATTGATAATCCCACGAGAGAAGAAAGTTTTCATTTTAACCCTAATTGGTTCAACATTACTCACATTTCCCTGTGTGTAGTCAAAGAATGTAAGAGTAAATTATTCAATACCTTAATGAGCATAATTTGCTGCAAGACTGCCTTTAACTACTGACTCAATTATGGTTTATAATACAAGAGGGTATAAACTATATTATTGCACGCGTGCATTTGTAAGTATGTAGGAATCTGTGTTTTATGTCTACATGTCCATGTGTATCCAAGTACATGACAGTGTGAGTGCATACATGTATGCCCTGACTTTGTATGTCGACATGTGCACATTTGAATGTCTATATGCTTGTGTGAGGGCATTTGAGTGTGTGTGTGTGTGTGTGTGCAAGTGCTCATGTGCATTAGGATGTGTGAGTGTTCGCATGCACATCGTGTGTTTGAGTATGTGAGAATCTGTATCAAATAGTGTGTATGTGTGTGTGCATTTGCATGTTTATATATGTCACGTCTCCAGAATGGAGGACCATCGCCTTCCCAAGATCGTGTTATATGGCAAGCTCTCCACTGGCCACCGTGACAGAGGTGCACCAAAGGAAAGGTACAAGGACTGCCTAAAGAAATCTCTTGGTGCCTGCCACATTGACCACCGCCAGTGGGCTGATATCGCCTCAAACCGTGCATCTTGGCGCCTCACAGTTTGGCGGGCAGCAACCTCCTTTGAAGAAGACCGCAGAGCCCACCTCACTGACAAAAGGCAAAGGAGGAAAAACCCAACACCCAACCCCAACCCACCAATTTTCCCCTGCAGCCGCTGCAACCGTGTCTGCCTGTCCCGCATCGGACTTGTCAGCCACAAACGAGCCTGCAGCTGACGTGGACGTTTACCCCCTCCATAAATCTTCGTCCGCGAAGCCAAGCCAAAGAATATGTGTGTATACATGTGTGTGTATATGTGCACATGTGTATGAATGTGTATGTGTGACTGTGTGTATGTGTGCATGCATGTGAGTGTGTGCCAGTGTGTATGTGAGTGTGTGCGTGTGAGTGTGTGTGTGGGTGTGTGTGAGTGAGTGCCTTGGGACATTATCTCACTGCTCTCACCTAAGCTTCATTTGCATTAAATCACACAGTACAGCAAGACTAATGTTACTATTTAATGTCACCCAACATGCGTTTAAATTTACAACATCATCTCTCACAACCTTTACAAGAGCCTTCAGAATTAAAGGCAAACCTAACTGGAAAAGGGAATGTTAGTTTTTGAGAGAGAGTCAGGCACTGGTTCAGAAGAAGGAGGTACTGAGCAGGTGCAGGCAGGAAGGCATAAATGAGGAATGAGGGGTATAAGAAATGCAAGAAAACACAAGAAATTAAGAGGGTGAATAAAAGGGACGAGGTTGGTCTGACAGACAAGGTGGAGGAAAGTCCCAAGGGCTTCCACAGATAGAGAAAGATCAAAAAGGATAGCAAGGAACAAAATGGTCCTCTTGAAGAATAGAGTGGTCATCTACGCATGGAGCTAATAGAGATGGGGGAGTCTTCAAATGGATTTTTTGTATCTGGATTTACTCGTGAGATGGACAGAGAGTCCACAGAAATGAGGCAAAATAGTAGTGAGTTCATACACCTTATACAGATTACAGAGCAGGAGGGTCATTGCAGATACATAATCCCTTGAAAATGATGTTACAACTAGATAGGATCATACAGATCTCTGGGCCTTCATAAATCAAAGTATTGAGTACTGGAATTTGGATGTTCTGTTGAAGTTGTGCAAGTAGTTATACATGGGTGAGCCCAAATTTGGAGTACTACGTTCTGGTTTGGACACTATGTACAGGAAAGATATCAAGAAGTTTGAAAGATTGTGAAGAAAATTTACAAGGATGTTGTCGGGGTTTGGAATCTGAGATTGAATAGGTTGGGATTTTATTCCCTGCAGCATTGGAGAATGAGGGGAGATTTGATAAAGGTATATAAATTATGAGGCGAAGAGATGGAGCATATGTGAGCAGGCTTTTTTCCACTGAAGTTAGATGAGACAAGAATGAAAGGGCATGGGTAAAGGATGAAAGGTCGGATGTTTAGGGGGAACTTTAGGGGAATCCCCTCCACTCAGTGTGAGTGCGGAATGAGCTGCTAGAGAAGGTAGTGGATGCAGGTCTGATTTCAACATTCAAAAGAAGATTGGATAGTTACATGGATAAAATGGGTATGGAAGGTTATGTGCAGGTCAATTGAACTAGGCAGATTAATAGTTTGGCACAGACTAGATAGGCTGAAGGGCCTCTTTCTCTACTGTGGTTCTAGGGTGTGCAAATAATACAGGGGCAGGATAAAAGGCCATTCACCCTCCAGGCAATTTCTGTCATTTCAATGCCATCTACAAGTTTGCTGAAGACACCACAGTTGTCGGCAGAATCACAAACGGCAATGAGGAAGCGACAGGAGGGAGATAAATCAACTCATTGAATGGTGTAACGACAACAACCTTGTGCTCAGTGCCACCAAAACTTAAGGAGGAATTCAGGGGAACGTGACTCAGTCCTCATCGAGGGCTCAGTAGTGGAGAGGGTCAAGAATTTCAAATTCCTGGCTGTCAACATCTCTGAGGATCTGTCCTGGAGCCTCCAAGTTGATGCGATCACAAAGAAGGTTCACCAGCAGCTTGACTTTGTGAAGTGTCTGAGATTTGGTCTGTCATCAAATACTTGAAGACTTCTACTGGTACACTGTGGAGAGCGTTCTGGCCGGTTGCATCACTGCCTGGTATGGAAGCACCAATTCTCAGGACACGAATAAACACCAGAAGGTTGTTAACTTGGCCTGCGACATCACAGGCACCAGACTTTACTCCTTCGAGGACAGCTACATGAGGCGGTGTCTTTAAAAAGCAGCCTCTATCCTCAAAGACCCCACTCCCCCCCGCCCCACCTGGGCTGTGCCCTCTTCACTCTGCTACCATTGGGGTAAAGGAACAGGAGCCAAAAGACGAGCACTCAGCGGCACAAGGACAGCTTCTTCCCCGCTGCCATCAGATTCCTGAATGATCAATGAACCAAAGACACGGCCTTACTTTCCTGCACGATTATAGGTATTTTTTTTTCATATATAGTAATGTCATAAGACGCTGCTGCAAAACACTGAATTTCATGACTTGTTCATGACAATAAATCTTGATTCAGATTCTGAATGGTAAATCCGTGGAATTTATTGGCACAGGTAGTTGTGGAGCACAAGTCATTGGGCAAATTTAAGGCAGAAATTGATAGGTTCTTGGTTAGCCAGAACATCAAAGGTGAAAGGGAAAAGACCGAGCAGTGGGGCTGAATGGGAAAATGGATGAGCTCATGATTAAATGGCAGGGCAGACTCGATGGGCTGAATAGCCTATTTCTGCTCCAGTACCTTGTGGCCTTATTATTGCAACATTTTGACCAAAGGGGGGCATGGTTAGCTTAGCGGTTAGTGCAACGCTATTACAATGCCAACGACCCAGGTTCAAATCGGGCGCTGCCGATAAGGAGATTGTATGTTCTCCGCATGTCTCTATGGATTTCCTCCGACCACTTTGGTTTCCTTCCACTCTTCAAAACATAGGTTAACTGGGGTATTTGGTTGGCACGGGATCGCGGCCGAAAGACCGCATGTCTACATTTAACAATTGTGGGCCTTTGACCTCTTTGGTTGGAGCTAAACTTCCCATGTCAATGCTAAATATAAGGGTGCATGTCCTGCTCCCAGTTGGATCCTAATTAAAATGATTATAAGGATGTGCAAAAGTGTATTGTGTTCCTTCATTTCCCAGTGTGAGTTTAATGTTGGACAATTCCTCCTGTAATGTTAGGTTATTTCGATGCAAGCCCATACCTCTGGGAATGAGTCAAACCTGAAATCACAGACCTGAGACAGCAGACGTCCTAAAACTGCATGCTGTAATTTACTTTACACCGCACCGTGTATTTAAAATTATTTTTAACATTGCGCATACCTTTGCACAAATGTTTGATCTCAAGCCTTTAATTTGTTCTTTACTAACATGGAAAAGAGTTTCTCAGATTATACTTTTTGAGCAGAAGTGCATTTTACAAGAATCTCTTCTGTTCTATTTTTGTGAACTTCCCTTATACAGGGCACACTTCATTTACTAACACGGGCATTATAGAGTACAACGTGGGATTTAGTACATGGTGTTCAGTACCTGAATATGATCAGAGTATTTACCTCTATGTGGGGAATTACCATTTCCATTACAGTTCAATTAGGAGCTGTTTTAGCAAGTATAAGGCAACATTTGCAATCTATCCTCGTTTGTGTTTTATTCAAAGATCTTATTAATACATTTTTCAATGATTTGTTTTCACTATGCACCCATAATCTTGGACTTATATTATCCAATATGGGCAGCAGGGTTCACATAGTGGTTAGCTCTTCGCCTTTACAGCGATGGGGACTGGGGTTCGAATCCCGCGCTATCTGTAAGGAGTTTGTCTGCATGGGTTTTCCCCAGGGGTTCTGGTTTCCTCCCACCCTTCAAAAACGTACTGGGGTTGTAGGTCAAGTGGGTGTAATTGGGCAGCCAGGCCCTTCAGCCCAACTCATTCATGCTGACCAAGTTGGTATGCTGGGCAAGTCCCATTTGCCTGCATTTCACACATATCCTTCTAACCCTTTTCAATTCATGTTTCTGTCCAGATAGGCATCTGTGGGTCTATGTTAGAAGTCCAAATGGCCAACCATTTTAATTCTCTTCACGATCACCACACAGACGTTAATCCTTGGCCTTAACCGTTGCCATTGTGAAGGTAATCGTAAACTTACAGAGTAACACATTATATTTTTCCTGGGCAGCTTTAAACCCGATGGGAAGAACACTGATTTTTCTAATGTTAGGTAATCACCCCCCCCCCCCCACCCCACTCCAAATGGATCCACTATTTTCATACAACGCACAAAAAGCTGGAGAGCTCAGTGGAACATGCCGCAACTCTGAAAGGCAAAAGATAACTGTCAGTTCGGTTAGGTTTTCAGCCAAATCATTAACTGTTGATTGCCTTTCACAGATGCTGCCTGACCTGCAGCTCTGTGGGTTGCTCCAGTTTTCCATCATCCACAGACTTGTTGTTTACTTCCTCTGTTTCCATCTCTTCTTCACCCACTCTTGTTCTTACTCTACCCTCTAGTCTTCCCCCATCCCCCCATACACTGATCTACCAGTCTTTCACCTCTTCAATGCCCTATCACCTCTTATCCCCTCCCAAACTTCTCCCCCATTCCTTGCTATGCCCTTATTTTCTAGATATCACCACACTACAAAGGGTCTTGACTTGAAATGTTGCCTGAACATTTCTCTCCATGGATGCTGCCCGACCTGCTGAGTTTTTCCAACCTCTCTTTGTTTGCTCAAGATTACAGCATTAGGGGGTTTTTTTGTGTTTCTCAGTCATCCAAATATTCAGAATTGAAGATTCAACATTCCTTTAT
This sequence comes from Narcine bancroftii, assembly GCF_036971445.1. Taxonomy (NCBI): domain Eukaryota; kingdom Metazoa; phylum Chordata; class Chondrichthyes; order Torpediniformes; family Narcinidae; genus Narcine; species Narcine bancroftii. The sequence goes on along the minus strand of NC_091479.1, from coordinate 100,816,599 downwards.
TGTCATGTTATAGAACAGAACATGTAACATTACACAAAATTGCCTTCTTCCTGTCGTAAGGCAGACGAAGACTCGCCATTAGTGTCACCCGGAGCCTCTTCCAGTAGTACAGAAAGAGAAGCAAAAGAAGAGTCCCTTCGGATTCCATGGATTTGCCTCCAGCACTCCTGCAGCCTCTGCTGCGGGCATACTCCTGTTCAATCCATCGCCAACTTGAGCTCCAGATCCAAGCCTCCGACACAATCCAGGGGCCTTTAGCGCCCGAGGCCCTTCAGGAGCCCTTCTTGCCCTTAGCATCCACTCGAATTCTGGGTGCAGTACCTGGTTCACAGGAGCCAGTCATCAGCAGGTCAGGTCGTCCGACCATATGGCCCGCAGCTTGTGTGGGTCCCTCAGCCCCTCACTAGACCACAGCCAGGGTCACTGTCCTATATGGTTGTTTCCTCTGCCTCTCCTTCTACCCTCTGAATGAAAACGTTGTCCCTTTTAAACCCCTCTCACCTTAAACCAATGTCCCTCTAGTCCTAGAATTGTCTACCCCAGGAAACTTTATCCGTGGCCCTTTGATTTGAAAATCCTTTCTACGGTCACTCTCAACCTTCTATGCTTAAGGGAAATAAAGACCCAGCCTACCTAACCTCTCAAGTCTCTCTTTTGTTAGCAACATCCTGGTGAATCTCCTCTACCTCCCTTCCAACTTAGCGCAATCCTTTCTGTAGCTGGGTGACCAGAACTGCACACAGTGTGCTCTAAGTGATCCAACCAATGCTCTGTACAGTCTTCAATTTCAATCTTTGGAACAATTTATCCAGTCATTGTTGTGGAAGTGTGCTGTGTGAAATTGCCAACATAATTTCTAACATTGCAACCATTTAATGGCTGTTGTGAAGTCCTTCAATATCCTGTGGGGGTGGGGGATGGGGGGGGTTGGACATGCAATATGCTGTGTAAATGCAAATCTTTCTACATTCTTTTCTGGGACCAGACACTTTTTCTGCAGAACTAGGTCAAACTAAACATCACTATTTGCACTTCGAATGAAATAAAGAAGATTGCAAGAAATTGAATTATTTTCTAAAGCATAATTATCATTACATCAGTATGACACAGTTGGGTTTCAGTTAATTTGTCACAAAAATACCTGGCACAGTGAGAAGGACTCCTCTGCAAGCAGGTGGACAGATTATCTCTTGAGTTGCTGCAGTTGATGGAATCTGTAACTAAGCGCAATCTGCTGGAGGAGCTCAGCAGGTCGAGTAGTATCAGTGGGAGAAAAAGAATGGTTGACATTTGAGCTGAAACCCTTTATCGAGTCATGTTTCTAGCATTCATGTAGCATGTAAAAAGCACAATCAAGCAAAGGCAATATGATAGCACTGTTATTGGGTCCATTCAGGAGCCTGATGGCTGCAGGGAATAAACTCCTTTAAGCCTGCTTTCACACTCTTCAGCTTTCTTCCTGATAGGAGAAGGAAGAAGAGAGTTGGTCTGGGGTGTGATGGGCTCTTCACACAGAAATGCTGGAGGAACTCAGCCAGTCTCATTGTGTCCATAGGAGATAACTATATCCGACGTTTCGGGCCCAAGCCCCTCTTCAAGGTATAAGCAAAGAACAGGAAGGTGTCAGAATAAAGACTGAAGACTGGCAGGGGGAGGAGTCCAGACCAACAAGAGGTGTTAATTGGAGATGATAAGAGGAGAGGTTCTTCAGTAGTTTGGCTGCCTTTCCTTGGCAGAGGGAGATGTAGATGGAGTCGATGGAGAGAAGTTTGTGTTACGTTTTGAGCTTCCTTGTGTAGCTTCCAATCTTGAGAAGAGTAACTCCCTTCCTTTCCAAGGTGTTATGCATCCTTTAAGAATACTTTTGATGATACACCTGTAGAGGTTTTTGGGATACATGGAACCTTCTAGCCTGTTAAATAAACAAACATCACATTATTAGTCACTTCAGCAATTCTTCAATGTACATTCAGAAATCCCTGAACTCAGTAAGATAAGAAAAATTCAGATCTAAGCTAGAATTGAACATTTGCCTTTTCAAATCTTCTTTCTGGAGATTTTTGAAAAGCTTTTTGCAAGATTTGCAACATGCTTAGTGAAGCATTTAGTTAGCACAGCGCCTTTATAGCGCCAGTGATCAGGACCATGGTTCATATCCAACACTGTCTGTAAGGAGCTTGTACGTTCTCCCCGTGTCTGTGTAGGTTTCCTTCAGGTTCTCTGGTTTCCTCACACCCTTCTAAATATACCAGGGGTGTAGATCAATCGGGTGTAATTGGGCAGCGTGGGCCTGTGGGCCGAAAGGTCACTGTACTATATGTCTAAATTTAAAAAAATTAAATTTAAGATTTTCCAATCACCTGTGATGTATTATATACCATGAGCATTACTTTAAATATAGAGAAGGATTTGCATTTGTATAAAATTTTCACATTCTTTTTGGAACATTCCAAAATGAAATTTTCTAAGGGAAACATAACAGTCAATTTACGATATGTCTTCCCATGGACAACATTATGATAAAAGCCAGATTTTTGTTTTATAATTGTAGATTGAAGCATAAGCATTAGCCAGCACACTGGAGATATTTCTGGCATTCTCTTCAAAAGAGTGTCATGGGGGTATTTCTAGTGTGGAAAATCAGATATAGTAATATACTTGTGTAATGGTTAAGTTTTTTAGACCAATTTTTTAGGTCAAATTTGGGGGGTGGGGGCGGGTTGACTTTTACCTGTGTCGTTCAGGGCATCAGGAGCTCAGATACCCAGGACCAGGTGGTAAATCCATGTTCGTGGCATCAGGGGCTCAGGTGGCTGGGTGGCAGGGCCTAGGAGAGAGTCTGTGTGCAGGTGGCTGGGTGGCAGGGCCTAGGAGAGAGTCGGTGTGCAGGTGACTGAGGTGAGGGACCACGGTCAGGGCATCATGAGCTCCGGTGGGTGGGCATTCAGGGTATCGGGAGAGGTGGGCAGCCGGAGCGAGGATCCGTGGTCAAACCGTCGAGAGTTCGGATGGGCAGGCGGCTAGGGCCAAAAATAGGGGGGTGGTCGACTTTTACACGGGAGAGACTGTTACACGAGTATGTATGGTACTTCTTTGACACAGTCCTGACAAAGGGTGCTGACATGAAAGGTCGACTGGCCATTCGTCTGCCTGGTGCCTGACCCGCTGAGTTCCTTGTGCTTCTCTTTGTTCCAGCATTTGCAATTCTCATGTTTCTTCAGCTCTTTGGCAGCGGCACCTCTGACAGTGCAGCACCATTTCAGTAATGCAATGAAGCCTGGGAGCAGCACGTAAACATGCAGCCTACTGCCTTCAGACTCGTTGGCAAGAATGCCACCATAAAGCCTCTGCTGACATACAGTCACACTAAACAAATGCCCACTGATACTTCCCACAGAAAATTTACCCGTGGGCACTTTTATCTATTTCTGTGCTAAGATCATTGCAATCCAATAATAATTGTTACAGCGGTAAGCATTTAGGCAAGTACATTGAAAGGAAAGAATTTGAGCGAGGTTATGAGCCAAACACAGGCAAATGGGACGAGCTCAGATAAAGAACTTGGTCAGTATGGACAAGATGGGCCAACTGCCCTACTGTCTAACTCTGTGAAGTAAATGCAAAGGCTCAGTGGTAAACAAATAGTTAACAGTATCATCGAGCCAGCAGATCATGAAAGTTGAGTGTCCATCATATATTGTTGAGGTCACCCACATGGTTTATGTTTAGCAGCTGACTGGAAAAAAAAATATTCCAGTGCCTTAACCACAGATACAACTTTGCTGAGGTTTTGGCGACTTGGGGCTGAAAACTTTGAACTTTTCATTTGAATTTAAGATATTTTGGGCACAAAATTTTACATTGTAAGATCTTTAAGAAGTTAAGCCTTGCAGAATGGCTGAAATGGGTTTATGGGAATAGTAGAACACAAAACAAACTGCTGAAGGAATTGCGGCCTCTGTGGATCAAAGTGGATTGGCTTTTTTTTACAAGTTTCAAGTTTATTGTCACACTATACCTGGTGCAGTGAGAAAGTTTCTTTTGCAAGTGGGCTAACAAGTGAATTCCAACATTCATACAGCTCAGCAAAGTCCTGGACAAGAGCATAGGGTTACAACGAGAAAAATAAGTTAGTAAATAGCAAGCCTCAAAAGAGAGCACTGTTGAAGGGTTCATTTAGTAGGGTGATGGGGAGTAAACTGTTTTCTTTCAGGATGTCTTGCACCAGAATTGAGAGGGTGGAGGGAAGATGAGGCAGCACAATGCTGTTTCAGAGCCAGCGATCAGGACGGGGGTTCGAATCCTGTGCTGTCTGCAAGGAGTTTGTACGCTCCTTGTGTCTGCATGGGTTTTCCCCAGTGGCTCCGATTTCCTCTCACCCTTCAAAAAATGTAGGTCAATTGGGAGTAATTGGGTGGCACAGGCTCAATGGCCGAAAGAGCCTGTTACCGTGCTTTATGTCTAAAAAAAATAAAAAGGTGAGAGGGAGGGGCTGGTAGATGATGGGTGGAAGCAGGTAAGGTGAGGGGCAAGTGGAATGAGGTGGGAAGTGTGAGACGGGGGGGGGGGGTGTGCTGGGTGGAATCAGGTGAGAAGAGGTGATGGGCATATGGAATGAGTGGGGGGGAGGGGATGGAGGGGAATAGAATGGAATGGTAGAAACACAGACTGGAGGGTGATGTGTGGAACCAGATAAGAGAGGGTTGATCATGGCAGGTGGGGGAGGAGGAGAGGAAAAGTCAGCTAAGGGAAAAGAAATACAAGTGGATAGGCAATACAAGATTCTGAGAGGCTTGGATAAGGTAGAAAGCCAGCACCTTTTCCACAGGGCGGGAGCAAAGCACTCCAGAGGACGTCTGTACAAAGTGAAGGGAGAAAAGTTTAGGGGAGACATCAGGAGTAAGTTTTTTTTTACACAGAGGATTGTGGATGCCTGGAATCCATTGCTGGGGTGGTGATGGAGGCTGGGACATAATGGGTATGTAAGGGACAGGCACGTGGATTAAAAAAAAATAGAGATTTAGGAGAAGCAAATGATTTTGTTTGTATAGGTATATATAGGTTGGTACAACATCATGTACTCTGCTGTAATTAGGGCCTGTACTATGCTCCAGTGTTCTATGTTAAAGTTGTGGGTGATGGGCAGATGGAACAAGATGGTGAAGGGTAATGAATCCATGGAAGGAAGGTTGGTGGAATGGATAAGTTAGAGAACCTGGGTGGATTGGCAGGATGGGAAAGGAACACAGGGGAGTGGGTGACCAGAAATGGGAATATTCAATGTTGAAACCATTGGGTTGTGGGCTATCCAAGAGGAATAAGAAGTATAATTTTTTTTAGTTTGCGTTTAGCCTCAGTGAAGAAGGCCAAGGACAGGCAGGTCACTGAGGTGAAGGGAAGGAGAGCAGAAATTACATGCAACTAGGAATTCAAGCTGGCTTTAAGGAAGAGCACTTCTATTGTCTGAGATGAGAGTTTATTGTCATATACAGAAGTACAATGTACAGATACCTCAAAATTCTTACTGACTGCATAAGATACACTAACACTAATAAATAATAGTAATAAAAACAAAAATGAAAGGATCACTGGAGTCTCCCTCCCCGCCTTCCCCCACCCCCCCATTTAATTAAAGTTACCTTTGGTTGTAACATTTGCTCCTGTCAGGGAAGAGATACAGGAGGATCAGAGCCAACACCCCCAGGCTGAAGAACGCTGAACGACCAAAGGAACTGCTCACACTAACCCTCTGAGATTCTCATATTCACGAAACAATATCTATTTGTATATAAGAATACTTATCCTGCATATGTATTGTTTGTCTGTATGTGTGTTGTGTCTGGTTGTGTGTCTGCATGTTTTGCACCGAGGATAGGAGAACGCTGTTTCGTTGAGTTGTACTTGTTGACTCTAAACTTGACTTAGTCTCTTCGTGGCCCAGGAGTAGTTTATGCTTTGGGGAGCATGGGCAGCTTCAAGAGCCTGGTAGCAGTCGGAAATAAACGCTGGTTAATGTTCCATTTCAAACCTCTGGTAATAAGGAAAGCATGCATTGCGTGTGCAGTGAATGTGAGCTGCCTGAAACCACAATCACATACATTGCAAGCTTCATGACCTCAGGACTTCTCAAAGGCCTTTACAGCCACTGAAGCATTGCTTTAATGTTGAAAGTGTGGCCTGCTGATGGATACGTGGCTCAAGGAATAAATAGGTCATCAGATCAGAATGTCTCGCACTTCAGTGGAATAGTTATATCCATCAGAAATGGGGAATGGGCCGGCTTACCACCACACATCCAGCAGTGGGTTCTCCCTCAGTGCAGAGCAACATCAGCCTCTTGGGGAGTGAGCCTAAATTCCCCAGAGTGAAAGGTGGGATTGGCACCGTTAGATGAGAAGAGAGATTATTGTCTTACATACAAGTACAGTGTGCAGATGCACTGAAATTCTTCCTTGCTGCAGCTATACTAACCTGTCCTAACAAAACAAGGTATAAGAATAAAAAGGCTAAAACATTGAAATGCTTTACTCCAGTTAACTGATACGTTTCATGTTTTGTCAGTGGTAGGCAGTTACAGTAAACCCCTGGTATCTGGCACCTATGGGAATTGGTAGAAGCCAAATAAGTGAATTTTCTGCTTGCTTGAGATTGCATGTTGTGTGATTGGTGAACTAATGGCAAGGTGTGCCAATTTCAAATTTCCATATTTTTACCTATTTATTTTCTTTTTTTTTTGCTGGTTGCTTAGAGCCCACATATGTAGTCCTTACCCCTTCCATCTTCCATGAGCAAGCAGGGCAAAGAAATCTGGATGTCCCAGAAACTGATGGCCCATTATCTAATGGGCCAAGTGAGAAACCTTGTCTAGTCAAAAAATATCGCTGTCGAGGAACTTCACTGCCCAGGAGTAGATGTTAGGGTCGAGGTAAATGTGCTTCGTCTGATTCCTTTATTGTCATGCACATAACTACACAAATGTGCCAGCTTTTGTTTGACATAAAGGCACGCAGAGAAAGGCGCCACTAGCCCAGGGCTCCATCAATAAGAGAAAGAAAAGGAAAGGGAGTATCTTCAGAGACACGGAGTATCTGTTGATTTGACTCCTGCGCTCCCACAGCCTCTGCCATCATATAGCCTCCTGTTCATTCCATCTATTTCTCAGTCCCCAACAATCACCTCTTGTTAAGCAAACAGCTGAACAGACTCGGTGGGTCAGGCAGCATCCATGTGTAGAAATGGTCAGCCAACATTTCAGGTTGGAACCCGTTATCATGTTTTAAGGTTCCATTTATTGTTCTTTACACAAAATGCACAAAATGTGTTTGCCCTGTAAAGAGACACAAAAAAGCACAACCAGTCCAGAATCAGAATCAGGTTTATTGTTATGAACATGTGTTGAGGACATGGGTTAAGGTGAAAGGGGAATAGTTTAGGGGGACATGAGGGGGAACTTCTTCACACAGAGAGAGGTGGGAGAGGGGAACGAGCTGCCAGCTGAAGTGGTGAATGTGGGCTCAGTTTTAACATTTAAGAAGAATTTGGACAGGCACATGGATGGGAAGGATATGGATGGATATGGACTAGGTGCAGCTCAATGGGACTAGGCAGAATAATAGTTTGGCATAGACTAGAAGGGATGAAGGGCCTGTTTCTGTGCTGTATTGTTCTCTGGTTCTATATGTAGATTATGGAGAAACATGTGGCCTCCCTGCCTGTCTGGAATGTGTGTTTTGCAGGTGGTCACGTGGCCTCCCCAACTGAAACTTATTCAGAAGTCACATCACCTGTCAATCAAGGTTGGACTCCGGCCACCTATTAGTGCGTATGTTGCCATTGGGTTGTTTAAATTACCTAGGGTCACTATTGGCTAGACTTCCAGATCAGAACTGTATATAACATCAACACACAGCACATTCTTTCTGTCTGCCTTGAGGTCCAAGCCCCAGACCATTCCATGCCAGGTCACTACTGTGACCTGTGGGTAAGGTGTGCACTACCCTGAAGCTGAGCCATAGTATTGCAATAGATTAGTGCTTGCAGAGAGCCGCACTCGAGTCGGTGCAGAGAACCGGGAGTGTAGTGAAAGTCCCTGTCTGTAGAGTGTGTTCTCAAGTGCGTGAGCATGTATAGTATAGGTTCCGGACTCCAACATGGGTCCGACGTGTATGTCTCTAAGTAGTTGTTTAGTAACATAGTAATTATCGTTCTGCCCTGTTTGTCTCCTGTGTGTTAATTAAAGTTACCTTTGGTTGTAACACTTGTGTCCAGTCTCATCTCTCTGAAACTGATACTCTTCCCTACACACAACATGCCAGGAAATTTGTTGTTTTGTGGCAGCATTATTGTGCATTACAGATGCAAAATTGCAATAAATTATGGTTTCAAAAATACTATACTTAGAAATATATAATTAGTGCAAAAAGAGAAACAAGTGAGTAGTGTCCATAGGTTCATCACCCTTTCAGAAATCTCATGGCGGAGGGGAAGAAACTATTTTTGTAAAATAGGTGTTTGTCTTCAGGCTCCTGTACCTCCTTCCAGTGAGAAGAGGGCATAGTCTGGGTGGTGAAGGTCCTTGATGATAGAGGCTGCTTTCATGAGACGCCACCTTTTAAAGATGTCCTTAAATGAATGGAGACTGGTGTCCATGATAGCGTTGGCCAAGTTAACAACCCTCTGCAGCCTTTTCCTGTCCTGTGCATTGGCGCCTCCGTACCAGACAGGGATGCCACCAGTCAGAATGCTCTCCATGGTACAGTTACACGATCCTTTATCCAGACACCTAAAATCTGGAAAGCTCCAAATTCCAGCAAGTGGGGACTGGCGGTCGGGGGAGGCGGCTGAGGGACCGGCGGTCGGGAGAGACTGACGAGGGACCAACGGCCAGGGGAGACTGCCGAGAGGCTGAAGGACCGGTGGTCGGGGGAAGCGGCCGAGGGACTGGCGGTTGGGGGAGACTGCCGGGCGGTTGGGGGAGGCAGCCAGGGGAGACAGCCAGGGGAGACTGCTGGGCGGTCGGGGGGAGGCGGCCGGGCGGCCGAGGGTCTACGGTTGGGGGAGACAGCCGAGGGACCGTGGTTGGGGGAGGCGGCCGGGCGGCCAAGTGACCGGCGGTCGGGAGAGACAGCCGAGGGACCGCGGTTGGAGGAGGTGGCCAGATGACCGAGGAACCATGGTTGAGGGAGACAGCCGAGGGACCGCAGTTGGGGGAGATGTCCAGGTGGCCGAGGAACCGGCGGTTGAGGAGGCAGCCAAGGGACCGTGGTTGGGGGAGGCGGCTGGGCGACTGGAAGGGGGTGAGGTTGGATACGGCAGCACAACTCGGGTGGGCTTTCTGAAATGCGGAAAAATCCAAAATTCAGAACACACTGTCTCCCAATGGTTCCGGAAAAAGGGTCGTGTACCTGTGCAGCCATAGAAATTTGCAAGAGTTTTTGATGACCGACCAAATCTCTTCAAACTCTTCACAAAGTACAACCACTGGCAAGCCTTCTTCATGATTGCATCAACATGATGGCCATAGGGAGGAGTCACGCGATGGAGTAGTGGCCGGACGGTGAACTCCAGCCCTCTCCAGAAAAGTCGGGAAAAACAAGAGAAAACACAAAGGCACAGAAATAAAAGTTACAGAAAAGTGAGTATAAAGGTGGAAAGAAGATGGCGACAAAAAAAGAAAAGTCGAAAGCAACGGTAAGAAGAGAGGAAGAGAAGACAAAGGAGGAAAAAGGTGAAGGCCTTACCTGTCCGAAGAGGCCCGCTGCGGAGAGAGAAACCCGCTCCCTCAGGTCGGTAAATAATGGACTACAAAAATGGCTCGCAGAGCCGAGTAAAAGTGCGCAACCGCGCATGCGCGAAGTTTCGCGCATGCGCGATGCGAATGAAAAAAAACGCACCGACGGGAGGGGGGACCAGCTGGGGAGTCGATCTCCACAGCCGGCAACGACAGCTGCAGAACACCTGCAGCAAGAAGAGACCACAGAAGACAATAGAAACAAGATAGAAGAGGAGGAAAGGGCAACAAAGAAACAACAGATGGTCAACCCAGAGGAAGAAGAAGAGGAAGAGTATGGTGAAATAGAAGAAGAAAAGAGAGGCAAGGTAAAGGATATACTTGCTCTTATTAGAGGATACATGGAATCATTTAAAGAATGGCAAACACAGGAATTTAAGGATTTAAGAAAAAGAATAAACAACACAGAGGAGAAAATAATTAAAATGGAGATGACCTTAACAGAAATGGGAAAGAAAATGGACAAGATGGAAGAGCGGGCAGTAGCAGCAGAAATGGAGGTAGAAGACTTAAAAAAGAAATTGGAGAAATCTAATAAAAAAACTAAAGAGACACAAGAACTACTAGCTCAAAAAATAGATACAATGGAAAACCATAACAGAAGAAATAACATAAAGATAGTGGGCCTTAAGGAAGATGAAGAAGGCAAGAATATGAGGGAGTTTATAAAAGAGTGGATCCCTAAGACCCTAGGATGTCCAGAACTACAGCAAGAATTGGAAATAGAAAGGGCACATAGAGTATTGGCCTCTAAACCACAACCACAACAAAAACCAAGATCTATTGTAGTAAAATTCCTAAGATATACTACAAGAGAAAAGGTACTGGAGAAGACAATGGAAAAAGTAAGAGAGGGCAACAAACCACTGGAGTATAAAGGGCAAAAAATCTTCATTTATCCAGATATAAGTTTTGAACTCCTAAAGAAGAGAAAAGAGTTCAATACAGCAAAGGCGATTTTATGGAAGAAAGGGTATAAATTTATACTAAAGCATCCAGCGGTATTGAAAATATTTATTCCAGGACAACAAAACAGACTATTCTCGGATCCAGAAGAAGCACGAAAATTTGCAGAACAATTACAAAAATAGACTGAGGGAGGAAGACGGGTAATGAGAGTTAAGATGATCACAATTGATATGTATGTGGGTAAAGACAAAAATAGACTGAGGGATGAAGACGGGTAATGAGAGTAAAAATGATCACGATTGATATGTATGCGGGTAAAGAGGTATAAGAGTGAATAGAGACAAGGAGCATACGTGAATGTATCTGTACTTAGAGGAAAATATAGATAGTATAGACAAGAATTAATAAGGGAAGGTAATGGAATAGAGAGAATAAGGAGGGAATTAAAAGAGTGACCTTTGTGACATATGAAAAGTGAAATCTTTTCTGGGGGAGGCGGGGTGGGGGGAAATAGCGGTCACTGCAAAATCAGTTGACGCTTGCGAGTGGATTCGCAAATCCAAATGGAGAGGGGAGATGTGGTTGTCCGACAAGGGATAAAGGACAACTCAGGAGGTGAATGGGAGATTGGGAATAAATAAGATAGAAATAGGAGAATAAGGAAAATGTTGGATGTTGTAGGAATGTTGTCTTATAAAGAGTTGAAAATAAGAAAACAGAAATGGAAAAGGAGGAAAGGTAATGATGGAAAAACGGAAAGAGAAGATAAACAAAATATAAAAGGGCTACGCTGAACTATATGTCTTTAAATATTAATGGAATACATAACCAAATTAAAAGGAAGAAACTACCAAATTTAAATGAATAAATGTATTCCATTAGAAAAAATAACATATTGGTTAAGAAATAATATTGAAATATTCGAACAAGTATAGGAGCCTTACATTAAATACAATAGCGAAAACCTACCGGGGACAAACATTACCTAAGTTGATGGAAGGAGAAGGAAAGAAAAGAATGGACTCAGTAGAATTTCTGGTGTAATTTTGTTGAATGACAACATTGTCTGACTGGATTAATGCAACCTAGATTGTATACCTAAAATGGATGAGAGGGGGGGTGGGGGGGTGGTTTGGGAGGAAAGGGGGGGGGGAGAAAAAGTCACTGTATATGTGTGAAAAAGAAATTGTGTATATCATGGCTAATGTGATTTATGGTGTGAAAAATAAAAAAATTTAAAAAAAAAAAAAAAAAAAACATGATGGCCATAGAATTGATTTTCAGGGATGTTAACACCGAGAAATTTGAAGTTCTCCTCTGCTGACCCTTTGATGAGGACTGGGTTGTGTTCAAGATACGAAAGATAAGCAAAAGAGATGCCCCTCTTGACCACCAGTGCGGTGCTCCATTCAAGTTCACAGTCTTCATGTGTCCCACTTTAAGAACTGGTGGTTTCTTCCTCAGACATTTTCAATCTTCCTTTTCAGACCTGCAAAAGTTCTCATTTGCTTTAATCTTTCTGTTTTAAAAGCAGCCTATCACACCAGATGCTGTAAATCTTTGCAAGTTCCATTGTAACGTGATACAATGTGCACACACAGGAACAAAGCTTGACACACAGTGGAAAATCACATTCCTTTTCATGTGATATGGGAATTTAGTGGATGAATAACTTTCCAAGTAATGGCCCATTAGTTGTCATTGTGTGATGGAAAATTGATGGTTGCGGAGAGGGATTAGTTCTTCCTGAACAAAACATTTACATTTTGGCCCTATTTTGGTTTTGTGAATATTTTGTTCATTGTGAGCTAATTCATATCAGTTCTTCAAATCTCATTCTTCTGCTTCTTCCATTTTGTCACTGTCCTACTTGGCAGTTTGGATGATATTCAGTGTCAAACTTTGCAATGTTAGGAGAATAGATGCAACCTTGAAACAGTTCTAAATCTGAATATTGAGCTGCTGGCACACTCGCTGCGTGTGTATATTGCACAATAAACTCATTCTAATTATCACTCACCTCTGAATTATTAAAGCTTCAAGATTCCTTTATTGTCATGTAATAGTACAGAATGTAATATTACACAAAATTGTCTTCTGTCGGCCATAAGGCAGACAAAGAGCCGCCATTAATGTCACCCGGAGCCCCTTACGGTGAGAGAGAAAGAAAAGCAAAAGCGAATCCCTTCAGAGACAGTGAGTGCCCGTGGATTCGCCTCCAGTGCTCCCACAGCCTCTGCACCTAAGCTCCAGATCCAAATCTCCAACACAATCAGGAAGCCTCCAGTGCCCGAAGCCCTTTGGGGGCCCTTCTTGCCCTCAGCACCCTCTCCACTACCTGGTTCCCATAAGCCAGTCTCTAGCAGCCCACAGTCTGTGTGGAACACTTCGCCAACAGCCTGTAGCCTGTGTGGGTCTCTCAGCGCTGAGCCTCACGCTGGCCCGCCACTGTGGTCACCATCCTATAGGGTCATTTCCTCTGCTTCTCCTTCCCAGCGGGGAACATTCTCCCCGTTTCTGGTACCCTGGAGTCTGCAACCCCTCATAGCCGCTGCCGAGCACAGGCCCATAGCTACGGGATTTTAATTTAACACCTGTAAAAAGCCACTTCATTAGGACTGAGCGGTTAAATTTTTCGGAGCAGTGTGGTGTCTCCGCTCTCTGCAGGCTCTCATCAGCGGCAGCGCTGCTGTTGCAGCAACTCTGGCGGCACCCCCAATTCTGAGTGCAGGCCCATGCCTGACTAGTAGTTCAGAACATAAATTGACACTTCAATCCGCTGCTCTCTGTAAGGAATTTATATGTTCGATCCCCGTGTTTGCATGGAACGAAGTGGGGTTGTAGGTTAACTGGGTATAATTGGGTGGCATGTGGGCAGAAGGGCCTGTTACCATGCTGTATGTCTAAAATTATCAATTCAATGCAAGGCATAGGCCCAGGACATTGAATATGGAACTGCTCAATCAGTCTCCAACACCTTCATGAATGTCCAACCTTCCATCGTCACGAGTTATAAGGGAGAGTTTGGACAGGCTGAGACTTGAGATCTTGAGTTATAAGAAAATGTTGGATAGGCCTGAGACTTCTCTCCCTGGAATGTAGAAGGGGAAAAGTAAAGAGGTACACAAAATAATGAGATGCATAGATAAGGTAAATGTTCACAGTTTCTCACAGACAAAAATAGACAATGCATACTGTCATACACACAAGTACAATGTATGAATGTACGGAAGTTGCACAAATATGTAAAAAGCACTAAAAACAATAAGTATAAATTGTCACATGAGAAAAAAAAAATTAAAAATGGATAAATGGACAAAGGGCAGCACGGTTAGAGCAGGGGAGACTCGGTTAGAGCAGGGGAGTCATGATTAGAGCAGGGGAGACACAGTTAGTGTAGGGGAGACATGGTTAGAGCAGGGGAGACACATTTAGAGTAGGGGAGACACAGATAGTATAGGGGAGACACAGTTAGAGTAGGGGAGACACAGAGCAGGAGAGACACGTTTAGAGTAGGGGAGTCACAGAGCAGGGAAGACACAGTTAGAATAGGGGAGACATGGTTAGAGTAGTGGAGACATGGTTAGAGTTCAGGAGACACAGTTAGAGTAGGGGAGACAGTTAGAGTAGGAGAGACACGGTTAGAGCAGGGGAGACATGGTTAGAGCAGGGGAGACATGGTTAGAGTAGGGGAGACACAGTTAGAGTAGGGGAGGAATAGTTAGCACAGTGGTGAGCTCAACACTATTACAGTACCAGCAACCAGGGTTCAAATCCGGTGCTCTCTGTAAAGAGTTTGTACATTCTCCTCATGTCTGCTTGGGCTTTCTCTGGGTGCTCCAGTTTCCTCCCACCCTTCAAAAAACATGCGGGGTTCTAGGTCAATTGAGTGTAGTTGGGTGGCACAGGCTCATGGGCTAGAAGGGCCTGTTACCGTGCTCTATGTTTAAATTTAAAATTACAATTGAAAAAATTTAAACATTTAAATATTCAGTTGTAGCAAGTGCATAAAGCTACTCACGTTGCAATAGGGCAGACAGATCTCTGGTCCTGGGGTGGTTTATGATTAGGGTTAGTGTATGTACTATTACTGACTGTCACTCAAATGGATGTACTTGGCTACTGCTGTAGGAGTGTGTGCCTAGCTGGTATAACGGATGGTGCTCAGTGTCCCACAGGGCAGACAAAGGTATCATTGAGTCTGTTAATAAAAGCCAACTATTATTCCATTCACTTTTCTGAACTCTTATTGATGGCATATCAGGGTGCTGGTTTTCAGGCTCCTGTACCTTCTATCTGAAGGGAGCAGCGAGAATAGGTCATGGCCTGGGTGATGAGAGTCCTTGATGATATAACACTTCATGTAGATGTCTACAGTGGATGGGAGGTTGATGCCCATGATGGACTCAGTTAGGTTTGCCACTTCTGATGCCATAGGGTGAGAGGGCAAAGATTTAAAGATGATCTGAGAGGCACCATTTTTTGGACAGGAGAGGGTACATGGAACGAACTGCCAGAGGGACAAGCGAATGATTTGGCCATCTTTCTCACGTGCTTGTGCAGTTCACAAATCGCCTGCCTGGTAAGAAGACAAGTGTGAATGAGCCATAGTTTCTGAATGTTCTTACCATATGGTGCAAAATCATCTCAACTTGCTTCTTGAAAGGGCAAGGAGAGCAGATGCATGGGAATGTCAAAACTTCTAGAGTCCACATTTCATCCTGACTTTAACAAGTATTTAATTTTTCTTTGAAGTCAAGGAGCCGTCACTACATACCCTGCTCTGGTTCATAATTGTAGTAAATGTTAACCTTGCTGGCAGAACCCACATCCCCAGAATGAATATACAACATTTAAAACTGTTAATTCCTTTTTTTTTAACTTTAGAGAGGAACATAAAACTTAAGAGCAGGAATAGGACTCCAAAGGCATCTCCACCATTCAAGATTCCTTTATTGTCATCTAATTTTTTCCAAAAATATACTTTATTCACAATAAATTATTTACAAACAAGAAAACTGTTCAAGACTTTTTACATTTGTAGTGTCGGTCACATCCATACGTTCGCATCAATGTTACATTTGTTCTCTCAATACACCGTTGCCACCAATGTGGCACCTTGTCATTCCCTCCCCCCCCCCCCACGCCCCCATCGTTGGTTGAGGCGCTTCCCCTCGGTCTCAGCCCCTCAGTGGCTGGTAATGGGAGGACTCTAGCCTGTGGTCCTTCCCCCCCCACCCCCCCCCCCCAAGTGCCCATGGGTTGGCTGCACCAAGCATCAGTGCATCCCTCAGCACGTCCTCCTGCAGCCTAGATTGAGCGAGTCGTCAGCATTCACACCGACATTTCAGTGTGCTGGAAGAGCGACAGGTTTTGGGCAGACCAACGTGCGTCTTTCATATGTACTAGTATTGGACATGCAGCCCTACAAGAAATTGCCTTCTGCCTGTCTCATAATGCAGACAGAGTTGCCATTAGTGTTGCCCAGCACCCCTTACAGTAAGAAAGAGAAAGAAGTTGATGGCTGATCTGATTGTGACATCAACTCTGCATCCCCATCTACCCTCAGGAACATTTCACCCCAAGGCTTGTCAAGCATCTAAATGCATTCCTTAAAATAAATTCAAACTCAAACATCCCCTGACCTTTGAGGAAGGAAACTGGAAAAAAAAATATAAACCCTGCGGGAAAAAATATCAACGCCATATTCTCAAAAGGAATCTAAAAAATTAAACAAATTACCCCAGCAATCTATAAAGCAATGTGCTACCCAACTCTACCTTAAGTTCGAAGTGGCATTTGTTTTTCTGAGAGAAATAGTGACTCACAGTACTAAAATAAATGACTATTCTCGTGGATTTTTAGCAAACTCAAGTAACATGCTTGTTGATAAAGATCACTGCTGCCAACAAGTAGTAATTAAATTATAAGCTTTGAGTGTAAGGGAACATAAACTCTATCACAGAGGAAATGGTAGAACCATACAGAGCTGAATTCAGAGCAGTAAAGTTTCAAGACAATAAAACAATTTCACTTGTGGAAAGATACATCAGCTGACATTCTGTGGGAATTATTCCAACATGAATCGTCTAGAAATTGTATCAGTACATTACTTTTATTGTTCCCAGAATGCTTTCTCTTGCACATACAAATTAATGAGATATTGGCATAAAAGTGAATTCTAAGTACAGTTCAATCAATAAGATTCAAAATTCATTTATTGTCATGTAATAAAAACAGTGCAATATCACACGGAATGTACTTTAGTCTACCATAAGGCAGACAGATTCGCCATCAGCAGAAACTGCCAGAAGCGCCTCTTACAGTCAGAGTTTGAGCCCCTGTCTCCCCCCCACCGCCCCAACCCCCCCACCGCCGAGTCACCGAGTGTCAGTGGATTCACCTCTGGAGCTGCTGCAGTCTCCGCAGCCATACAGAGTCCGGTCCAAACCATCAGCAGCTCGAGCTCCAGATCCGAACCTCTGACGTGAGCTGGAAACTTTCAGTGCCCTTAGCTCCCTCTTGCACTCTGGTTACGGTACCTCTTCAGCCAATCTCGAGTCAGTCTCCAGCGGTCCGCAGCATGGTGTGAATCCCAGTTGCCAGCAGCCCGCAGCCTATGCGGGTTCCTCTCCCCGAGTCCCAGCCCACCACTGCCCGTGTGTTCTTCAGCCACAAAGCCCCTTGCATATCCACCACCGTGGTCACCGTCTGATAGGGTCTTCTCCTCTGCTTCTCCTTCTCAAGTGGGGGGGGGGGGGGGTGTTCTCCAATAAAGAAGATTTTTTAAAATGGAAATAATACTGAAGGTGATCATGAAATTAACAGATTTTCATCAAAATCCATCCAGTTCATTAAAGTCTCTGACAGAAGAGAATCTGCTACCTTTAGCCATTCTGGCGCATGTGTGATTAGCAAGTAACTGCCCTTACTAATGGCCCAGCAATTTGTGCCAAAAAGCCACTAGGTTAAAACAGAACAGTACTAAATGTGAGCTGACCATTTTGCATTGATCGAGCTACTAAATTCAGTTGTGCCAAAGTTTCCACTAATTTTGTGCTCCCCAACCTTCATCCCCTACCCCACCCCTTCTTAGGTTGCCACGTTTAGCTTAGCAGGTTCGAATCCATGGCTGCCTGTAAAAAATTTGGACATGTCCTGTGTGAGTTTCCTCCGGGTGCTCCGGTTTCCTGCCACCTCCCAAAGACATACAGGGTTAGAAGGTTAATTGGTCACAGGGGTGTGTTTGGGCGATGTGGGCCGGAAAGGCCTATTATCGTGCTGCACTCTCTCAACTAAATATTAAACTCAGGTGGGTGGCCTTTTCTCAAAGGTAACTGAGCAACTGAACAAGTGACAGAAATGACATTTTGGCATTTTGACAAACCAAAATTAATCAATTTTGTGGAACTCTAATAAAAATAAAAATCAGGTGCCCCCAGAGCAAATCAAAAATGACAATGAAAAATTTGATTCCTCTTTTGAACGGTGTGGTACTGAGAGCAAACCTCTTGCCAGCAACCATTTGCAGGTGAAGTCACAAAATGCAGTCAGATCCTGGATGAAAAGATTTCTTAATCTTTAAAATCTACAAGACATAAACCATGGAGTTAAAACTTCATTCATCCTGGTATTAGTAGTTCGCCTGACACTATTACAGTTGGGTGTAATTGGGCTACATAGGTTTGAACGGGAAGAAGGGGCTTGTGTCATGCTGTCTTGTTAAAAAAAACTTTAATGTAAAAGAAAACTTGGTGGAGATGAACTTTAGTGACAAATTTCATCAATGGTGAACAGGAGTTGAACCACAGAGACTCACAATTATGCCCACCTTCGAGAAAGCAGAAAATTTGATTGTGGTGACAGCAAGGAGGGCCTCCATATTTCCTGCCACAGGGAAAGTCATCGCCAGAGTCTTCCTCACCTCCATCCTTTCAGTGGCTGTAGGGCAGTTACCCAAACTGGAGTGTGGGTTCTATTCATTGACTATGGTCCCCTTAGGATTCTGCTTGAAGTTTATGGGCCTCCTTCCCAGTGAAGCAGTCAAGTTTAGTTGGTTTCTACTGTACTTCTACTGACTACAGAAAAAACATAAATAATATTTGATGATTCAGTCCATGGCCCTCTTTGAGAATGGCTGGTGTACTGTATTTTCAGCCCCACCTCCCCACACGCAGGACTCTGCTCAAAGTTTCTGGCTCCCCTTCTCTGTGAAGCAGTCAAGCTTTCCCTACTTCTCCCTTACTGCCTACATAAAAAAATATTTTTATGCAAGTTGAAAACAAAATGCCTTTACTTAAATGTGCTGTGGCCCCTGGGGGAGGGGAAGAGATGCATAGAGCCCCCCATTGAGAATGGCTGCAATACATCACTCAACCAGTGTATTCTACGATTCTCAGAAAATGTGAAGTATGATGACTTGTGGAACTTTTAGAGCACACAAAAGGCATTTAAAAGGTTACATTTCCATTATGAAGATAGATACTGGGATGTTTCTTGCGATGCAGTATGGATACGATTTTCCATTTAAATGAGTGAGATGATTAAGTCAAAGATAAGGGGGCTTCTTTGATAATTTCAGTTCATGGGCCCCTTTAAATATGCTGTGGCCCCCAGGGGTTGCCGGTTGGCTCCCTTTGAGAATGGCTGATCTTGAGACTCAGGGGACATGGATTTCACCCTTCGACCCCAAGAGGAACTCAAGGAACAGCAGTAGCCCCAATAAATGGCCTTCTTTGGCCTCACTAAAACTTTTGACTATGAAACAGCCTTTTCAAATGTAAATGCTTGCAGAAGTTTATCTCTTTCTGATGCACGATCAATTACACAAAGACTGAAGTGGCCAAAACTGAAGGCTTTTATTTGCAAGAGATGGACAACATCCCTGTGTTGGTCACTCACACTGACCCCGACTTGAACTGGGGGCAGGCTTGTGGCATGACGGCCTTTATGGGGAAGAAAGGGGAAAGAGTCACGAGCCGGCAATGAGAACAGGGTCAACCAGGAAAGGTCATGACATTTACATATGGTAAATGTGTTCAATAGTAGTTTCACCACCCTTTCTTACCTCTGATTTCGGGTGGCTTGCAAGTTAGAATCTAGATCAATGGATCCACAACTGACCCAATCTCAAACACAGATTGGCGTTAATAAAAGAGTGCAACGTCGTCCCAACGCTCTCCTCAAACACAGTGAAGCACAAAAGTCTGCCAATGCTGAGATTGTAGTAAAAACGCACAGAAATGCTGGAGGAACTCGGCCAGTATCGCGAAACCAGCTGAGTTCCTCCAGGAGTTCTGTGCATTTTTACTCGCCTCAAACATTCTCACTCCAATTCTTTTCACCTTGTCTTCAATAAGCTTCAATGTTGGGAGTGAAACTAATTATTACAATCCATCCAAAAATCGATCTGCTGAGTTCCCTCAGCAGGTCAAGCAGCTTCTGTGGGGAAGAAGAATGTTCAAGTTTTTGGACTGAAAGCTTGATGAAGAGCTGCAGCCTGAAACGGTGACCATTCCTTTTCTTCCACTCGACTCACTGAGTTCTTCCAGCAGATTGTTTGCTAACTCTAGATTCCAGCATCTGCAGTCTCCTGCCTGTCTACAATAGCTCAGTGATTATTTTAGGCAGGTATTTTTTTAAAACTTAAATGTAGACAGAATGGAGCAAGGGGGACGAGGAACAGATTGTGGATCTGCTTTTCCTCCAGGATGAAGTAATGTGTCATTGAAGAGATGGAATGCTTGGATCTACATGTGTGGCCCAGGGAGCAATGGAATATCAGTACAAAGTTGAAATTTTTCGGTTGTCTATGTATATAAAATGTCTCCAGGCCTGTGGACTGAAGGTTGGAAGTTGTTAAGTGCAATTAATATGAAATATTTACCCATCAATTAGCTGTTGAAATTCAAAACCAGATGCAGAGTTTGAAAAATTAATCACATCAGCAGGACTCTGGTGAGGGAGTATTTTAGTTACTTTCACACTGGACAAAGTGCTGTGCTACTGTTATCAACCTTGTTTGTTGAGGTCCAGCACAGTTGGTAGTAACCATGTCCTGGACTCCCTTCTAATAACTCCACTTCCAGCAGTATGGCTATAAACTTGATTGGTTCTCCAAATTTGCTTTGCTCGAAGTTTGTCGTACTCAGTTTTGTTTTAACCTCTCCATTGTCTAGCTTCAGTAGATCAGCTGTCCTCACAGTACCTTCTAATTCTGCCAAGTAGGTGGTGAACAGGTAGTGGGTTTGCAGCAAGTTGTTCCATAGACCTGGGTTTGTTACTGACCTGGTGGAATTTTACATGTTAGTGTGCCTGCAGGCTTTCATTTCCTCCCACACTCCAATGCTGTGCTGATAGGTTAATTGTCATGGGGTCATCAATCAGACAGAATGTAACAGGCCATTTGGCCCAACTTGTCCATGCTGACCAAGTTAGCATTCTGGGTCAGTCCCATTTGCCTGCATTTTGTCCATATCTTTCAGAGCTCTTTCCAAACAGATGCAGTAGTTGGCGTAAATGGGTGGGACGGTTGGTGAAGCAGTTAGGGCAATGCCTTTACAGCGCTAGTGATCGGGACCAGACTTGGTTTCAAATCCTATGCTGTCTGTAAGGTGTTTGTACGTTCTCCCCATGACTGCATGGGTTTTCCTCAGGGGTTCCGGTTTTCACCCACCCTTCGAAATGTACTGGGGGTGTAGGTTAAAATGGGGTGTAAATTGGGCGCACTGACTTATCCTCATCTACTGAGTCCTCTCAACTTCTGAGTCTTCATTTAGTGCTTAGTTGAGAGGGTCTAGAACTTCAACTTCCTGGATGTCAACATCTCCGAGGATCTGTCCTGGAGCCATCATGTTGATGCAATCGCAAAGAAGGCTCTCCAGCGGCTATACTTTGTTACGCATCTGAGGAGATTTGGTACATCACCGAAAACTCTTGTAAACTTCTACAGGCGTACCATGGAGAGCATTCTGGCTGGTTTCATTACTGTCTGGTATGGAGGCACCTACTCTCAAGGCAATAATAAACTGCAGAGGGATGTTAAGTGGGTCTGCAACATCATAGGCACCAGACTTCGCTCCATCAAGAACATCTACATGAGGAGGTGTCTTAAGAAAGCAGCCTCTATCCTCTACCACCCCTACCACCCACTCTGCTACCATCAGGGAAAAGGTACAGGAGCCTGAAGACGGGCACTCAACAGCACAAGGACAGCTTGTTCCCTGCAGCCATCAGATTTCAGAATAATCAATAATTTTATGAACTAAAGACACAGCCTTACTTCTCGTTCACAATTTTTGATATTATTTTTTCTTACAGTGATGTAGTAAGATGGTATAAAATGAATGTACAAGGATGACGCTGCCGTGAAACACCAAACTTCATGACTTGTTCGTGATGATAAATTCTGACTCCGTTGGCCTGTAACAGTGCTGTATGTCTAAGTTTTAAAATGTAAATATAAATATGTATGTCAAGAGTCCAAATGTCATCAAAACGGTGCTTGCTTCCATAGTTTCCTCTAACAGCTCTTTCCAGACATGGCCATCTCTTTAAACTGATGAGGAAGATATGCTTTCAAAGCTCTATGGGTGAGAGTTTCAGGATTTATACCAAGTGATGTGAAGGAACTGCAGTCCATTTCCAAACCAGGATGGCAAACGTTATAGAGGGGAAGGTGGCAGGAAGTGATGGCCTTCTAGGTGGTAATGGCCTCAAGCCTGAAATGTGCTGTTGGAGTAGCCGAGATGAATATGCAATGATCAAACGCAGCTTGCGGTGGAGGGAGCGATTATGAAGGGTGGAGGATCGGTGGCCATTTCGCCCTGGACGTTGATGAGGTTCTTAAGTATTACTAGAACTTCACTAGAGGCTGGGTCCTTATCATTTTATTTGTTGAGCTCCCAGTATGCCCTGCCATTCCTCTCCCTGGACCAGGGTTCATCCTGCTGGTTTCATAATGATAGAGTGAGGGATAAGGTGAACCAGGAAATTATATTTCTGTAGCTACCTGATGCTCCTTGATAACAAGAGGATAGCATTTGCTAAAGGCCGTTCTGGATGTAAACATGAATGTTTGTGCATTTGTGATATGTTTTCAATGCTTTTGAAAACTGCGGAATATTGAAAACTCTTCTGATTTTGATCTTTCTTTAGTACTCAAGTTTTTGTATTCTTTCGAGTTTGCAGATGACACCACTGTGGTAGGCCTGATTAAAGGAGATAATGAAATGGCCTGTAGGAGTGAGGTTCAACACCTGGCCTTGTGGTGTGCTGATAACAACTTAATATTCAGAAGACCAAGGAGATCATCATGGACTTCAGGTGTGGCAGAAGCCACACTCAGGTCCAAATTTATGGAGTGGTGGTGGAGCTTTAAATCCCTTGGTGTCTGTATCTCTGAAGATCCCACTTGGTCCTTGAATTCTTCAATTCTGATTAAAAAGGCCCAACAGGGTCTTTATTTTTTGAGGAACATGAGGAAGTCCCAGGATACGGTTGGACTTCTACAGATGCACAATGGAGAGCGAGCTAACATCTGGTATTTCGTGTGGTCCGGGAATTGTATTGCACAAGATCACAAGGCACTCCAGCGGGTAGTGAAAACTGCCCAATGGATTATTGGGATCCAATGGCCTACCATCAAAAACATCTATAGGGTACGATGTCTGGGCAGGGCGAGAAACATGATCAAAGATGCAACACACCCAAATCACAGACCACTCACTCTTCTCTCATCGGGCAGATGTTACAGGAGCTTTCGATCAAAAAGAGCTTTTTTTTAACGAAGCTGGGACTATGTTCAACACTGAATCAAGGCCCTGAGTGGTTCTGCACACATCGCCACATCAGTCCTTTCTAACAGTTGGTGGTAGTGTTGTTGTTGGTTTTAATTGCATGTTTTATTGTCACATACATGATACTATTTTTTAACTGCCGGTCAAGGCTGATTGTATTTCATTGGCTGGTTTACTGGTAGAATGACAATAAAGTGAAACATCGTCATCATCGTTTACTGACCGCAGGCGTGAAATCTTTATGGCTCTGAACCACAAAAATGCATTAAACAATAAAAATAGATTTTGTTTACTCTCAATAGCAAGATTCACTTCACTGGTTGGGTCAGGTAAGAAGATTCCCCTGTCATATTTTTCTCATTATAGCAATGATTCTGAATTCAGTTTGTACTCTCCCTCAGCTCCCCCCAAAATTCAAGATGATCTGTTTTAGGATTCAGTTAACGATAGAACAGAAATCCTGTACAATGCAAAAATTATTTCTCATCTGCACCTGTTATTGCCATCTCTTCCACAAAGTTTATTATATTCTATTTCTTAATGCTGCAGAGATAGTATTTTAGTAATTAACAACAAAATCCTGTGTGCAATGAAGAATGAATCACCAAGTCATTAGAGAAGTCATTTCAACACACCATTGAATTCCATTCACTCTGCCAAGTTGGCAGACAAGATGGTCCCAAGGTACCATGCAAGTGATATGTCAGTCCTATGTTGCTCCTGTGCCTTTGTAGATAAACATTTTTATTTGACTTGACACAATTCATAAGTACTTGCTTGGAACAGGATAGATTTACTCTACAGACTAAGGTTAGTTAGTATCCGGAGAGAAATGGCCAGTCAACATTTTGTCGAGAAACATTGACTGATCATTTCTACCCTGGGATGCAACCTGACCCGTTATCTTCCTCCTGTATCTCACTGTTTGCTCACAATTCCAGCATCTGCAGCTTTTCTGCTTCTCCACGGACTAAGCTGCCAAGCGGAGAAAAGAGCTGGGGGAAGCAGGGGGAAGAGGGAAGGTTCTGGAATAGAGAGGGAAGGGGGGTGGATGGCTGAGGGAAAGATGACAAGAGGAAAGGGAAGGGAGGAAGAATGGAGAGAAGGCTAGCAGAATCCAGAGACTTAGTGTTAATCCCATCCGGCTGGAGAGTGCCCAGACGGAAAATTAGGTGTTGTTCCTCCAATTTACGGGTCGTCTTGGCTCATGTGGCCGTGGACAGACATGAGAGTATGGGAGTAGGTCAAAGAACTGAAATGGTTGGCCGCTGGGAGGTCCCTGTCACTGGTACGGACCAAG
This sequence comes from Narcine bancroftii, assembly GCF_036971445.1. Taxonomy (NCBI): domain Eukaryota; kingdom Metazoa; phylum Chordata; class Chondrichthyes; order Torpediniformes; family Narcinidae; genus Narcine; species Narcine bancroftii. The sequence goes on along the minus strand of NC_091479.1, from coordinate 100,791,803 downwards.
CAAAGGTGCTCAGCGAAGTGAACTCCCAGTCTGTGCCCAGTCTCTCTGATGTAGAGAAACCACTGGGTACCTTCTCTCTCCCCTTACAGTCCTAGTACAGTCTCAACCAGAAATATCAACAATTCCTTTCCCTCCACACATGGTGCTCAACCCACTGAATATTTATGTTTAAATTATTTAAACCTCTTTAATGTGTTTAGAACATAGAGCGATACAGCACAGAACAGGCCCTTTGGCAAACGATGTTGTGCCAACCTATATATACCTAAAAAATTCTCCCTACCTCGTAACCCTCTATTTTTCTTCCATCCATGTGCTTGTATAAGAGTCTCTTTAATGCCCCTACTGTCCCAGCCTCCACCACCACCCCTGGCAAGGCATTCCAGGCTCCCACAACACACTATGTAAAAAACTTACCCCTGATGTCTCCCCTAAACTTCTATATATTTTTAAACAATTTTGAATGTTAAAAATAATTTTTGCATTTATGAAATTTAAAAATCTAATGATCATCTTCTACACAGGGTAAGAGAATCTAAAAGTAGAGGGCGTAGATTTAAAATGAGGGAGGAAAGATTTGATAGGGACCTGGGGGCCACCTTTCACACACAGAGGGTGGTGGGTGTATGGAACTGTCTGAGGAAGCAGTAGCAGGGATCGTTGTAACATTTAAAAGAGATTTAGAGAGGGTAGGAAGCAAATTTGTCATTATAGAAAAGATGGGGGTCGAAGGACCTGTTTCTGTACAGTCAAACTATTACCCTAATAGAATATAATTCACAGACAGCACATCGTTCATGATTAGTTTTACACATAATAGAAAACATTCACATTTGTATTTAGTTGGTGAGAGGCAGTATTCATTAAAACATTTGTTTTCTCAAGATAAAAGTAAATTTTTTTTTGAAAATATTCATTGTGATTTGAAAAGTTTTCCTTTGCAAACTTTGTGCCATGTATTGTTAGGGATGCCAAACAGGAAGGAAAATGTTTCCTGATTTTCTTGGGAGATGAAAATTCCAGAAAACAGGGCAGATTGAGGTGGTCAAGATATTGCATTCCCAAAAGATCCACACATTGGCAAAAACATTTATGGGATATTGACGAGTAATTGGTCTATTCTGAAGGAACACAGCAAGAATGGAGAAAACATTAGCTCAGTACAATAATGAAGTTGCCTGGATTTACATCCAGGAAGCCAACATACTGAATGACACAACACAACCCAGACACACTCTCTTCTCCCTTCTCCATTGTGGAGAAAGAAGGCTCAAGGGTTTGAAACCATAAACCAACAAAGACCATTCCTTCTCTGTTGCTATCAGGGACCTAAGTGAACCCCACAACAAAATGACCGCTTCAAGGTTGCACAGGTCACTTCCGCTCCGTATGGACTGCATAGAATGCAGAAAAAAATTCTTTAGTCAGAGGGTTGTGAGTCTGTGGAATTTGTTGCCACAGGCAGCTGTGGAAGCAAGGTGTATTTAAGGCAGAGATTGACAGGTATTTGATTAGTCCGGGCATCAAGGATTATGGAGAGAAAGCAAGGAGTGGGGCAGAGTGGATGGATGGATCAGCTCATGATTAGAATGGCGGAGCAGACTCGTTGGGCCTCCCTCTGCTTCGATATCTTGTGACTTTGTGAACACCACATCACAGTACAGGCCCTTCAGCCCTCGATTTTGTGCTGACCTATATTCCTACCCCCAAAAAAGCCCTTCCTACCTCATAACCCTCTATTTTATACTATGCATAATAATCGTTTGTCCACGTGTTTGCATGTATTTGGACTGAGGACCGGAGAACGCTGCATTGTCTAGTTTTACTTATACTATCAGATGATAATAAACTTGAACTTAAACATCAATTGCTTGGTTCCAGTTGATCTTTTGTTGCATTGAAACTCTTTATTCTGAAAATTGTGCCTTGAAGGGATCAAGCCCAAAACACGGGTTGCGTGTGTTTCTATTACATGACAATTGGTCGTGGTGGTGTCTATCCCTCGTTGTTGAGGATGATGAACTTTGTCCCGTTTTCCAGAGAGTGAAGATACCTGTGTGTGTATTTGTTTAACGTGTCCTTGATGTTGCACTCCAAGAAGCACATGATACTTCACCAATCAACCGACTAGTCACGATGGCACGAAAACCACGACGATTGGAATGGACGGATTTGATGCAGCCTTCGTCCGCCTTCACGGCCGTTGAGTTCAAAGTACCTTAGTCTGCCTGTTCCACTGTTGAGGGATTGTTCTTTGTCAGGGACCTCACCCTTGACCTTACCACCATGGGTGGCCCTACCAGGAGGAGAGTTCCAGAGGGCATCGCTCTCAGGGTCTCAGGACCACACAAGCTTCTCCAGGACAAGGTAGAAGGACATGAGACTCAAAAGGCCGACATGGCCTGTTTCTGCTCCGCAAATGGTAATATGACAGTAAAGGAATCGAATATAAAATGCACTGACCTGCTGAGTTTCCCCAGCATTGTGCTTTTACACAGACTTTCGTGTTTCACTCTAAAAATTGTGCTTTTTGCACCACTGTAGGAATGTTATAGATAAGTTCATCTCCTTGCAGAACCTTCTCACTGCACGAGGTACAATAAACAAACAAATGTATTTTGGAGATTGAATCTAGTAAAGCAAAATAGTTTTAGTCTCTTAAAAAGTTTTTGTATCAGTTGCAAATGTTCACCACTCGTTTCACTTTCATGGAGAGCAGATTGACTGCAAACCCCACGCTGCTGTCAATCATCCTGCAGGGGCTCACGTGAAGATGCCCAAGGGAAGGCGGAGCTGGTGCTGAACGAGGGTGGGGCTCAGCCGCTACGTCATGGAAACAGTGGCGTCAGACAGCAACGCCCATCCACACCCCGCAGCCTATCGCCGCCGCCGGTCCCGCCCAGTCCGCCGGATCGCGCCCAGGGAAGGAGGCGGGACTCTTTCCTCCCAATGGCAGGGCCCGGCCGGCCGATCACGTGAGACGGCAGGTCACTGGGGGAAGGGGAAGGGGGGGGGAATAGAGATGAGTGGCGGTGCGTCGGCAGGTGGGGGGGTTTTTCCGACCACCTGCATGCAGCGGGATTCAGCCCCCCCCCCCCCCCACACCTCGCACACACAACACCCCGGTGAGGGTGGGCGCCGGCCGAGCCTGGGCCTCGCATTAACACCCGGCCACCGTAACCGAGGCATGTGGGCTGCCGGCGCCCCGTCCCTTCCAGCCCCTCTCCCCCCTCCCCCGAGGGAGGGCGGGGGGGGGGGGGGCCGTGTTCTCTGAAGGGGAAGCCCAGTGAGTGTCCCGCCCCCCGGGGGGGTGGGGGTGGGGGTGAAGTCGTGCCAGTAAGATTGCTCCCTCCGGACCCTTCCTTTGTGCCCGCGTTGTTTCCACCAGGATCCCCTCCACCAGGTAAGCCGCCCATGCCCCCCCCCCACCCCCCCACTTGAGGGAGAGCTGGGCTGCTTCCACGGTGCAGTCCTCCCCTTCCCATCCCTGATGAGGGGCTGAAGCTCGGAACGTTGCCTCTCCCTGCGACACCAAGTGCACCAGCAGCGTGTTTACCGGTGTGCTCCAGCCTGGAAGGGCTCAGGCCTGGAACGTGGCTCCTGGCTCGTTCTATTCGCTCGATAAAGGACCCAGTTTGACCGGCTGAACGTCAGCAGCATTTGCATGGTCTGGTTGGGGATGCCGGGGTTGTCCTGCACCCTGTGTGCAATATATTCCCCAGGCGAATCAGTGCTGTTTATTTACTGTTTGCACCCTGAGCTTTGCAGATGACAAGTTAGACTTCACCTCTCTCTCTCGGTTCCTGTCCGAGGGAAAGCCGGGCGTTCCATGACCTTGAATGGAACTGGTTCAACTGGCACCCAACTCGTTGTGGCTTCAGCCCCTGAAGCCGGATGAGAGGCAGGAATGTTGAGGGAGGGGAAGGGGGGTAAGGGAGGGGAGGGGTAGGGAAGGGAGGGGGAGGGGGAACACCCCCTCCCCCTCCCCTCAATCCACCTCGGGGGGATTAAACCAGCCCTGGCTTCCATCTGGTGGCGAAAAATGGATTCACCAGAGGTTGCTCTGACAGTCTGTGTCAAATCCGTGGCATGAGGTAGCCGAGGTGCATCTGTCCTTGAACAACTTTGTCTTCTTGGATCGGTTGGTTGTCCCGTAACATTTTTACCCCTCCCCTTCCCAAAGGCAACAGGCGGTGCCCTCCTGATACCTGCATGGCTTCCACATCCTCCTCATCATCCATCTTGTACCACCAACGTCTGTAATTATATCCGTATTGAGAAGACGTAAGTTCCTTCATGAATCATCCCCGAGCCGGGGCGAATGGGCCGGTGTTAGTTCGGAGCGGGCGGCTGAACGTTGAGTTGTCCTGTCCTGTCCCTGTCGCCCGGCGCCTCCCAAGTCTTGGGTTTCATTCATCGGCTCCCGATCTCCTTGTGGGGTAAGCATGGAACGTTGCAATGTGAGCCGAGGGTCCCGGGCGGGCAGGTCCCGCTGCCTGGCTCTTTATTGCCGCTGCGGCTGTTGGACGAATGGCTCGTCCTATTGCTGAAGCACCATCGCGGCTTCTGCAGAGCCCGGGACAGTGCTCTTTACCTTCGACATTTCCCGGGCACCAGAAAGGTGGTGTGGAGGAGAGGGACGCTTCCAGGCGCCGCACTTGCTGAGGAAGCTGTGAGAGAGGGTGGCCCTTTGTAACTTGCTGGGGAGGCGATACAGATGGATTTGGAGCAGATTGTAACTTTCTGGGGGGCTTGATCACGCTGGGGGGGGGGGGGGGGGGGCTTCAGTTTGAGGCAAGAACGACCCGAGGGTCTGCAGTTGTGGCAGATGCAATTCACATTTTTAAATTAAAACTGGCTTATGACCAGATCAAGTGATAATTTAACTCTGAAAGTCGGAGCATTGGGGGAGGGCAAACGAGTCGGAAAAGTGCAATCGTGGGAACGTTGCTGCTCACTCGTTGGATCAAAAGCCTGGTCTTTTTAAAAAATCTATAGAATTGAACCCAGCCAGAAAGTTGGGTCTCCAGACCAGTCAACTTCCCGAGACCGGTGAGACTCATTTCCCGCTGTTGGAGGGTTTTTGGGGGGGGGGGGGGTCGCTGCCATTATCTTGCCAGAATTAGTTCGCCATCAGTCATACAAGGTTTACGTTCACTTGTCAATGCGAACGGTGTTGGTTTAGTCCTGTTGAATCGTGGTCGGGTGAGTGAAATGAGAAGGGCGAGGATCTGTGCCCCTCCGGTCCTGACCGTTCTGTGCAAAAGGCTTCGTGGGCAACTTTCACTTGCCTCCAAAATTGGAACAAGCAGCGGATTGTGCTTGAAATCTTTAAACTGATAGCCGAGCCTGCATGGGATGAACGACCATTCAGTAAACTTAATGAATGGTATCTTAATCTCCTTCAGGATATGTTCATGGGCATAATTTGAGTGATTTTAATGAAATTGGTATAATATCTAAAATAACAGGCTGAACTATACCAATCCTTTGATTTTAAAACATTTATTACTATTTTTTAAGAGTTTAAAAAGTGAGTTTGGGGCAGATTGAGCAAGTCACGTATTCAGCCATAATTTCCACATTTCCAAATGCCTAGAATTCGTGCATAACCTGTTTTGTAGCCTTTTTGGTAGGACCAGATAAGTGTATGTCAGATGCATCTCGCCCTGAAAAAGTGATTGCATTTATCAGTGGCATCCACACAAAGAAATTAAGACAAACCTTATTTCATCTTTTTTAAAACTTTGGTTCGAGCGTTCTCTGAATTTCCTGACAGCCTTGAATAGACTTGGCTCATTGCTTCCAAACCTTAACTGAGAGCTTTCCAATTCAATCCAAGACATCCTATTAACGCTGCCGTCATTTTGAAATTGTGCTGTTCCCCCACTCCTGCTGAAATTTGGTGTTTTGGGCGAAAATAACTTTTCAGAATTTCATTTTTAAATCTATTTCGACCAGAATCCGGTTTATCCTATCCACATGTCACGCGATTTGTTCTTTTGTAGCAGCATTATTGTGCATTACAGGTGCAAAAATTCTACAGAATATAGCTCTGTAAATAGAGTGTTTTTTAAAAAATATAATAAATGAATGGGAAAATAAATTATGAATCTGATTCATATGAAATTCTCACTGGCAAAATTGGGTGGTCTGTTTAATTTGACTTCCATAAAAGTGAATGGTAATATTGTTGATGAATTTTACCTTTTGCAGACCAAAGGTCTTCCCTGTTTTTGATATTTAACACTGAATACTAATCGAGTTAAATGTGGCTCCAGAACTGAAGGTAGAGAATGGAAATCCAGTTCTCGAATATGACTTGTTGAAATCAGAACTTGAAATCAGACAGCAGACAATTTATTGAGTGCATTCATTAGTTACATAGGAGGGTTGACTTGTCTGTTTCATGGGCCAAGACCATTTGCTGAATCAGTAGACTAAACAGACTTAAAATGTCATAGTTGAGCTTTAGCACACATCATAAGGTGACTCGTAACTCCAGAATTTGATTTATTTCACTAAATTAAGCAGAAGTGAGAAACTTCTCAAGTATGACATCATGACTCTTTGACTTAACAATTTTTAGTGTAGAATTGATTTAAAAGTGGAAGCTCAAGTAATGTAATAAAATCCTAATAGTCACAAATACTTGAATCGATTAACAAAACATCTACTCTGTCTAAAAGATTTCAGTCACAGTTGAAGCAGGTGTCAAACTCCTGAGATAAAGGAAATGAAGGAAGGGTTGCTTTAACTGAGAAAGTACACTGGGATTCAGCAGATTCATTTGGGGACAGCTAAAGAAGCAATTTATAACATGGTTCACTCTGTAGGAATGGTGTCGATCTTTGTAACATCCTGACAACAGCCAGCTATAAAATGGGTTCATTGGTTTATTCCATCCCACCAATAGGCAGTGGCTGATTTTATGAACAATTCTACATAATTTGATGTAGACATGCAGCACTGGAATAGGCCCTTCTGAGCCACTGCTGCCCAATTAACCTGTGAGCCCTGTACATTTTAAAGTGGATCACCCGGAGGAAACCCACGCAGACATGGAGAACGTACAAACTCCTTGCGGACTCGAACCTGGGTTACTGGCCCTGGAATAGCATTGCACTAACTGTGCCACCAGCAAGCCTTCTGAATTAAGTGAATCATTGAACTTCATCTTTGCTGATGTTCCCATTTGGGATTCAATAACCTCCCTCCTCCCCACCACTGATTATTGGAATTCTCCATACAAAAGCTTCATTGCAAGAGGAGAAGGGAGGGAGGCAAGAATAATCCAATTCAACCTATTGATCTCTCCACCTTGATCACTCTCACTAATATTAATATCGTTTGGAAAGCCAGTAGGAGAGGATGAGTGGTCTCTGAAATATAAACAATTGTTTTTTTTTGACAGAACATAAATTCCTTACGCATGTTTTTGCTTGAGTCTTTTATTCTTTAATCTGCACTTTTGGTTGCCGTGGTTACAAATCGATGAGCCTGGTTTCTCCAGTTTTGATGCATGTGCAATGGTTATAAAATCAAAATTATTTAATAGTATTGCAGCTGCCAAAGACCAATCAATTCCAACAGGAGCACTGCAGCACAAATAAGGAGAGCAGCAATTTTTTTGTGGTGGATTTCAGACGACACCCTCGGTAAGACTCTATAGATGGCTATCACAACAATCTTTCAGCCCATGGGAAGGTTTCCAAATGTATGCATGATTTGATCACTGTAGTTTGTCCACCCCTTCTTCCCCCACACCCCCCCCCCCCAAATTTCCACAATTAACTTTTATGTTATAAGAGAAGCCTTTGATTGGGAGACCAAATACCTTAACTGAATGACCTTGATTTTTAGAGGGAATACATAGAATTCATAGACCTCTGTTTTTGACCACTTTATTCCCATTTTGTCTCTGTTTCAAAGCTTGCTTATGTCTCAAGTTGCCTTTCTTTCACAATGTCAGGCTGAATGGTATTAAAAAAGAAATAATGACTTTCATATCTCACAGAGAATATTAACAGTACAATGTAAAGAGGTGCAATTTATAATTGGACTAGTTGAGGTCTTCATTATGGTGACATGCTGCAGAGTGATGCTGCTACATAGCTCTAGTAACCCCAGTTTGATTTTGATCTTGGCTAAGTGGGTCTCTCTGGGCTTTGTGGTTTCCTCTCACATTCCATGCTGGGTTCCCTGACCACCTCTGAGGTAGTTCAGGGTCCCGGTTGTGTTCTGACCAGGTTGACCTGATTGGACCCTTTCAAATCACCACGTACCTAGGTTGTTAACTGTGCAAATTGCCCTGTTAACCCCATTTCATGAGGCAGTTTGAAAGAGCCCAAGTTGACTGTCTTAATTATAAATTCCAAATGTAGGTGGATGGCAGGAGAATCACTGGTCACTTGATGGGTTGCAGGAATGTTCTGAGGGCCAATGCGGACTTCATGGGCAAGGTGGCTTTGTCTGTTGTGAGAATCGGGAAAATTGGGATTTGTTTCTATATTTTACAATTGCATCATTTGGTGGGAACATTGCTTTAATTGAGGTGACACTTGGTTGAAGAAAGTTAATATTTAAATGTTGGCTCTCTTTAATTTAAATGGTGTTCCCTATTAGGTGAGAGTATCTCTGACGTTGCAGCAATATAGATTTTTCCTGCATGAAATGAAAGGTGGAGTCCACATTTCATTTGTAACTAAACAAGCAGAGCCAGATATTCATGTTTTATTGACATGATTTGTATTTCTCTGCCTCCCGTGTAAATAAGAGCTAGAGCCAGGATTGGTTTAAAACCTTGGTGTAATGGACTTGGGGCAATTAATTCAAATGATCTTCGTATACCATGTGAGCTTCACAAACTCTTCTCACTGGTACCCTCAGGCAGAAGGTACAGAAGCCAGAATGTCAGCACCTGTAGCTTCTTTCCAATAGCTATCAGGCTCTTGAACCTCCCCCTTATTAATCCAATCATGGATTGTTCCAAAAGCACAAAAGGATTGCTTTTGCTTCCTCCTCCAACGTGAATTAACTGTGAATATTTATTATCTTGTGTATCTTTTTTAATTCATTTAGGTTTACTGTTTGTTTTTTGCATACCTATTCAGCAAGTGAGAGTTTTTGTGCACATGTACATTGTTTTTTGAATTTATCAATACAGCATGGTAACTGGTCCTTCTGGCTCATGATCCCGTACCACCTAAATACACTAACCCCATATTTCTTTGGAATGTGGGAGGAAATCGACGCATTCATGGGGAGAATGTGCATACTCTGCTGGATTCGAACCTGGACATTGTGATAACTAACTGCTGTACTAATGCTTCCACCCATTGTATTATCAAAATGGCAATAAGTGGTGAGTTTATTGACATATTGTACAATGTAAATGTGCACTAAAAATTTTGATGCAGCCAAACGGGTGTCTCTAAAGAAAAACTGGTAACCTAAGTAAATTCAAGGAGACAATAAAAAAATACATAAGACAGATAAATATTCACAATAATTCTTGTGCAAAAAAAGTGACACCAAATCCTTTTGTGCTATTTGGAGGAAGGTTCAAGTCTGATGGTTGTTGGAAAGAAAGCAGTTGGTCAGATAATAAATTATTGTTATTCAGTACAGATTTGCAGAAGTTTTCCCTGTTTGACTTTAGGTTGGTTTTTAATTGGCATATTTGACAAATTGACCATGACACCATCAGAGTTTTAAATTTTGTTGAAGTTTGCGTTGCACACTGGTCATTTGATTTTCATTTAATTCTTTACGATCTGTGGTTCCTGTTGGCTGGTGGTGGGGGGGGTGACACTCTATGAATAAAACAATATTACTTGAAGGCAAAAAAGTCTCTCCTTACTGGTTAAGATGAGTACATGACTAAATTAAATTTCTATATTGGAAAAGAATTGTGAATATCAGTGTTCAAAAGCATTGTCATTGATGTTGGAACACTGACTTTTGGGGAAAAAATATTCACAGCCTAATATTTTAAATTTGCATTTTCTCAGCTTTTACTTGGTTTTGTGCTGTATTCGCCCTTTTTCTTGAATGCAATGAATCGCTGTTCAATTTTGCAACAAATTTCTATCTTGCCCAGGGAATCAATTTGCCCAATTAGCGCCCCACTGATGCAGCAGGTTGAAAGGGTCTGATCTGGTCAGTGTGGTGCAAATCCAACCGGATCCCTGACCTACTTCAGAGGTAGTCAGGGAACCCAGTTAAACTTACCCAGGGCATGTCCACTGGCAGCTTGAACAGCAAAATGGCTGACCTGGTTACTCCTGTGGCGTCGGTGCTTGCATGCTGGTGTCACAGGGAAAACCTCTGGGTGAAGTGCCTGCCATGGCCGGTGGCGGAGAGAGGGGTTGCTGCCACAGGGTGGGGTGGGAGAAAAGGAGGTTGCTGCCAAAAGGGAGAGAGGGGGTGAGCCACAGTTTGGAGCAGGGGGGGGGGGGGGATATGAGGTCGCTTCCATGGGAGGAGAGGTTGATGTCGCAGGTTGGCGATTTAATGGGTCAATTTCCCCCTATAGCTTAAAAGGTGCTGGAAGCACCTTTGCCCCACTAATCGCACCTGGGTCCCAGGAGGGCTACCCTGGTGCTGCAGCTTAAAAGTGCCTAATGTTGCAGACATCTTGTCTATAAGTACAGGAGATAGCTCCACGGCATTTGTTCTTACCAGTCATGACTATCCTTCCCAATTCCACTGTGATACTCTTGGTTTTTACAGACTGTAAGGTTCATTGGTCTCTGGCTTAAAGCAATTAAATGCATCTTAAGTTAAATGAAAGGGTCTCCTTCATTCAACTTTTAGGTAGAGAATTCCATTACCTGTCACTCTAAAAGAGTTTCTCCAACTTCCCTCTCTAATTGATTCTCCAATTGATTCACACATATGGCGCCAGTTATTGGCCAATGCATATGATGGGTGCCTTCACTTCACAATGGGTGGAACAAAAACATTTTCAGACAATGTCGTCTTGCATCTAAAATGCTACCGTTTTGGAAGTTTCCTTTCAAATCTGCTCCTTATTCACTGTGCTGTCAAGTGAGGGGGTTGGGGGGGGGGGGGGGGGGAAGCTATCTTAAAAATGTGACATCCTTAGTGCCTTATGGAAATTGCTGCCTTTAGATGTCTTGGAATTAAGGAGTAGCATTTAGGGTAGCATTGAAAACCTCAAGTTCAATTGTCCAGAGTGCAGTGAATTTCTGCAAGAACAGTGGAAGGAGCACCTAATCTCCAAAACCATCCACCAACCTGCAATCCCACCTTTCTTTGGCAGAACTGGAACTTCCCACATTAGGCTTATTAATTACTTCAATCCACAGAATTTAAGTAGATGCAAGTCATTCTTGATTTCAACGGATTGCTGAGGAAAAGATATAGAACAGCTCATTTGGTATTTTTTTGCTGTTTTGGCAATGCTTCCTTTTCTATATTATCTTGACTAAAAGTACTTTGGATTTTGCATTGGTTGACCTGCTATCTTTAGGGATCTGTGGATATGGATTCATATTTTAAATTCCTATTGTGTATTCTTTTGGCTTGCTTGCCTTTCCAATCTACTCTTTGTCCACTGATGTGACTTAATGGAGGTCTTCAAGATTCTGAGAAGCATAGATAGGGTGGACAACAGGAGCAAATACCAGATGACATCTGCATAAGTTGAAGGGAGGAAAGTTTTGGTGGAGATATCAGGGATAAGTATTTTTAAACACAGTAGTGGGTGCAGAGTAAGTTTATATAGTTCAGCCCAACATCGTAAATTGAAGGACCTGTACTATGTTGTAATATTCTGTGATCAATTGATTTAGTTTTCAAGATTTGTAAATTATGTAATTGTGCCACATTAAATAATCATTAAATATCACAAAAAATAAGGGATGCTGTTGGGCTCTCAGGTCAAATCACCTTCATAAATCCAGACTATTTTACTCTGCATCCTATAGCTGTCAAAGTTGCCACTTTATCTGAACCCATGGGATTATACCTTTTTAAATTGTCAGGTGAATACTTGCCAAAACATTGTTGAAATTATATCAAACATGCGACTTTCATTGTCCCACATCATTAAGTTACAAATATTACTTCATAGACACAGATTGTAATCAAGGTTTTGTGGCCATACCCATGTTTTCTGGGAGGAGCAAGAGTACTGTCCAGTATAAAATTGCTTCTCTAATCAATGCTGAAGAATAGAAGAATGCTCCTGCTTCGCCAATCCAGACAAGTGAGCCATGACTGCAGTTTTTATTGTCTGTTTTATTATGCCTCATGCAAAACAGTGATGTTTAATTTAGTATTACTTCTGTTACTTTTACAATAGATCTAAGATCTAATTTGTTGCAACTCCATTTTGGTTTTCTCAAGGAGAAAAGAGTATTTCTACTGATCTGTTCAGGGACAAGTTTGGTTACTTCCACAAATTCTCAGGAGTTATTTTGGATAGTATAAGCTAAAGGAACAGGTATGAGACCAGAAGCCAATGAAAGTAATAATAGTTATCAAATGAAACTGGCACAAGAATTAATGCCAAGCTAGTTTTGGATGTGAACATATATTTGAGCATTGAATGAAATAGCAAAATTGACATATTTGATGTTTGTAACTCGAAGTACTGTATTGTTTTAAGAATATTTGGCTTTGAAGCAAGGGAGAATTGCTTGCTGGTCTGCAGAGGAATTTTTAGAACGTAGATGGAACATCCAGATTCTTTTAATCTGCAAAGGAGAAAATCATTAAAATGAAATCTTCCTTGAGGCTTATTTGTACTTCTGAGATATGAAGATTTTGAATGAGTACTTGGACTTAATGTAGATCATTGTAAATCTGTAATTGTCGACTTGATTTGAAAATACTGCATTGGGCTTGGCACGTTAATATTTGCCAGGGCAGAATTTTAAGCAAATTGCTGTTCCACTCTCGTGTCAGTAAAGACAAGTTGTAAAGCCAAATCTGCAGTTGCATGTTTGCCTCATCTTCTCATTAATAATTGAAATGGATCTGTCCATATCATATATTTGATCCACTCTTAGTGTGCTTGTCAATGGATGGAAAAATTATTACATCAAAAACCAATGTGAACAAAACAACTTTGATTAGTTTGTGATGACTGATGCAGAAACCGAATGTTAGTTTGTTTTTCTAGTTTAAAATAAAATTATTTGAGCTAGTGATTAACTATAATTATTGTTAAATGTGCAACATATTTTTCCCTAAAATGCTATTGCACTAAATGAGTGTTGTGTTAGTTCATTTTCAATAAGTGTAGAGTTTCATGCTTTTTCCATTCATGTTTATTATATGAAATGCAAGCTCCGCACTTTCCCAGGTCAAGTGAATTAGAATCCTAAGCACTGATAATATTTACTATTTTAACATAAAATTCTTCACTATTTGACTGAGGGAGAAGTAGTAAAAGTCTGGTATAATGATTGCTCCAAGTTGAGGTAGATTGGAGAACTTCAAACTGTAGCTAGATGTTCTATAAATGTAGTGTTTGTTACTGGCAATGTCTGATCAAGGTATAGCTTAGTTTCCTTGCACTTCACCTTGAGCAGAGCATACAGGGTGTTTTATTGCTCAATGTGATTTTTCTGATAGAATTTTGTAATTATTTTACCAATCATCGCCACCAATATTTAATATTTACGTTTCCTAGTTCTAGCACAGAAACAGATACCAAGGTCCACTGAGTCCACGCCAATCAGTCACCCATTTAAACTAATCTTGTATTAATCCCATTTTTAAAACTGCATTCTCTACAGTTTTCCCCTAGGTTCTACCATTCACGTACAATGCTAGGTGAAATTTAATGGGCCAATTCATTTTCTAGGGATGTGGAAGGAAGCCAAAGCACTTGGAGGACTCTCGTATGGTTATGGGAGAACATGCAAAATCGATGCAAGATTGGAGATTGGTTCTGGGTTTCTGGCAGTGAGAGGCCTCTGCTCTTGTTGCTGTTTCACTGTGCCACTCTTAATATTGAAATCATACAAAATAGGAATCAAACTAGCCTAATCAGTAATGTACAAACCTTTATGGCATTTCTATATTTCCCTTTAATGGTTACCATTATGAAAGAGAAATTCTAGAAACGTTTATGGTCAGTGACGATGATTCCAAGTTGATGATGGGTGCTCCTTTCTGCATTGGGTGCCAAATTGGAAGTTGAGAAATCTGCAGTCACTTTTGGACAAAAAGGAATGTTACAAATTTGCATGCTCCCTGCAGGAAGCGAGTAGCATAGTTTGGAGACTGGATGTTCAGAATTTGTTACTGAGTCACTGTGTTTCAAATTGGGAGTATTATTGGTGATTCATTTTATAGCATTTAATGTTTTGAAAATTTGAATGGATTTTTCATTTTGCCTTGACCTTTTGTAGTAAATTGAAGCGAATCTATGGTTTGTCAGGCCATGTATAAGCTCTTATTTTTCAGTTTATGCATTAATGTATCAAATCATTGCCCGATGTGTATTGCCTGGTTTGTCTCATGAATAAGGAAAAGCTGTTCTTGAATGACTTCAGGAGTAAGGAGCGTAGCTTCAATACCTTGGGGCAACTCTGGCACCTCCTTGTCACCGTTTGTAGTGAGCTCTGCACCCTTGATGACCTAGAAATGAGCTTCAAAGGCCTGAGATGTGTATGGTTAGAATGAAAGTTCTATTTCGTGCCACTGAGAGCTAGTTGGCAAATTGTACAATAGCAGTGGTCTCAAACCTCTTAGAAATCTGAGTTGAGCGGCCTTGCAGCCTACTTCTCTTGTGGGAAAATGTTCATTACTTTGAATTCCACCAATTTGTTCTGTTACCTTCCTTGTCAATTTTACAGGAGGTTCTCTGAGATGCTCAAAGTAAGGTCATTGACCTGAAAAATTGACATTTGTCCCCAGACCCTACTGAATCTGGTGACTATATCCAGCACTTTTGTTTTAAATTGGTCAGATTTATAGAGCACAGAAAAAGGAACATTGGCCCACTGAATCCACACCAACTATCACCTACTGGCAGTTTGCAATGACCAATTAACCTCTCATTTTTGGGATGTGAGAGGAAATGAGTATCTTGAGGGGGAAAGTGCACAGTCCTGGGGAGAATGTGCAAACTCCCATGCAGGAAGTGTCTGAGGTTGGGGTTGAACTAACTGTAAGCCGGTATGGTTAGTGCATTGCTATTACAGAACCAGCGACCCAGGTTTGGATCCAGTGCAGCCCGTAAGGAGTTTGTACGTTCTCCCCGTGTCTGCATGCGTTTCCTCCAGGTGCTCTGGTTTTCTCCCACCCTTTGGAATATACAGGGATGGTAGGTCAATTGGCATATTTTAGTGGCACAGCCTCATGGGTCAGAAGGGCCTGTTACCACGCTACATTTTTTTAAAATACTAGCTGTGCAGCCTTTGGACCATATTCAGGATTCAATCCTTGCATTATTTGTACATTAAATTTGCTGTTTGTCTTCTACAAGAAATTTTTATGGGATTCAAAGTAATCAAAATTTCTTGGACTAAAATGTTTGAGAAACCTGTCGAACTGAATCATCCTAATGTGGTGTGTGAACTTGCTTTCAAGAAATGTCGAATATGGAGTCACAGGATGGGACTTGCAGATTGAGTTCTTAGTGTTATTTTAACACCAAATGGAAAAAAAATCCTGTGACTATTTTTCTGCCTGGTCCAGAATTTGAAATTAGAATTTTGGCATTAAGTCAAACTGCTTGTAGAATGTACAGTTGATAGGATAGTTTTGTTCAATCTATGGGATGCTGGATGCAAAAACTAGGGTAACAGGTATCTGATGGGTTGGGCTCTACTCAGAGAACTAGAGCAGTGTACGAATGTTAAATTATAAAACTTCTCTTTCCACTATCATTTTAAGTTGAGGAACATTTATAAATGTCAATCAGTCACGGTCAAAAGTGTGTTTTGCACAGAAATTCTGCAATATTTCCATAAGGAAGATCTGGCAATCAGCTGCCTTTGGTTGTTTACACTAAAATGAACAAAGCTGACATTTTTATAGGTCAATGTCTTTTTACGCAGCAAGTTGGCATTCCAGAATCAAAAGTGGTGCGACATGTAACTCAACAGTGTCATGTTCTAGTGTTAATTATTACATACTGATGGCATGTTAGACCCACTTTTTATATCCCAAAAATAGCTTTTAAAAAAAATCCCCTGGTCTTGTTTGAATTGGGGTGATAATGGCGAGAAATGCCAACAGTAATGATGTCAGTCCCTGCACTGGTCATTGTTATGTTGAGAAATTGTCAGGTTCATGAGACATTAGTCTGGATACGAGGGTTTGCAATCAAACATTACTTTTATTAACACAACTATTAATAGAAGAGCATGGGAAAATCATAGGAATAAAACACAAGCACACAATTTATAAGAGCATGGGAAAATAAGCACACAATTTAATAAAACAGATGCACACACTATATAAAAGAGCATTCTACAAGTATTGATCTATAGCAGTAGATTAGAAACCTACCTGCTCACCTCCAGGAAGATCGACAGGTCAAGCTACATGACCACGGGCTGCTGCAGGGACTAGGCCTAAAAGCTTCGGATCACAGAGGAGAAGAAAGTGGTGCATGAGGTGGAGGAAGCATGGTAAGCTAGCAGGGGTTCATGCGAGGCTGAAGGCAACCCCTGCTACCTGTTTGTCCTGTCCATCCTGCTCGCCAAGGTCTGTTCCCTGGTGAACAAAATGGATAATATCCGACTCCAGAAATCTGCACAACATGAGTGTAGGGACTGCTGTGCTTTGATCTTCACTGAAAGATGGCTCAGCAGCAGGGACCTGGACGCTGCCATTGAGCTGGACTGGCTTACTTTATTCGAGGCTGACGGAGATGGTCTTTGCATTTACATCAACACGGAATGGTGTAAGGAGTCTGCATGAGTCTCCAGTCACTGCTCAGTGCTGGTGGAATTTGTGCGGGAATTCACCACGGTCCTCATAGTTGGAGAGTACATCTACCCCCTCTCCCATCTCCCCCCCCCCCCCCCCCGACAACTTCCCCAGGAATTGTGTGGGACAGTAAATGAACTGCAGACCGCACAGCCTGACGGACTGATTATCATCACTGGGGTTTCCAATTGGGCGAACCTCAAGTCAGGGCTACCTAAATTCCATCAGTATGTGGACTTGGCTATGGGAGGGGTGAGCATGTTTGACCTTGTGTATATGAACATTTCTGACGTGTCTCAGCAAGGATACATGTGGAAGGACATCCAAGATATCACCCACCATGAGACAACACCATCTGCCTGTGTTGGTGATCCCTCCCTCTCAGATGCACTGAATAACTTCTATGCACGCTTTGAGGTGAAAAATGATGTGGTGGTGAAGAAGACTACCTCCCCTCCAAATGATCAGGTGCTGTGTCTTGCAGTGCCGATGTGAAGAGAGAGTTGGGTATGGTCAACCCATGGAAAGCTGCTGGACTGGATAGAGTGCTCAGGATGTGTAGCTCAGCTAGCAGATGTTCTCACCGAGAAGCACTACAGTCCCAATGTGCTTCAAAGCCACCACCATTGTCTCTGTGCTGAAAAAGTCACCTGTGTCCCGCTTCAATGACTTCTGCCCTGTCATACTCTCATCCATTATCATGATGTGCTTCGAGAGGTTCGAGAGGCAGCAAGAGCTTGATGTGCTCCATCACTGGACCCCCTGCAGTTTGCGTACAGATCCAACCCCTCTATGGACAATGCCATCACCACTGTCGTCCGTCTAGCCCTCATCCACCTGGAAAATAAAGACTCGAATGTTCAAGTGCTGCTTATTGACTTCACTTTGGCATTCAACACAATCCTACATTAGTACCTAATCAGGAAGTTGAACCTGCTGGGTCTAAACACCTCCCTCTACAATTAGATTCTTGACTTCGTGTTGGGGAGGCCAAGCAGTCCGGATTGGTAACAGCACTTCCAAGACCATCACACTGAGCACGGGGCCCCCCCAGGGGCTGTGTGCTTAGTCCACATCGCTCACTCATGACTGTGCAGCTTGAACCTCACTGACAACATGACCATGGTTGGCCTTATTAGTAAGAATGAGAAATCAGCATATAGAGATGTGATCCAGCTGCTAACAGACTGATGCAGAGTCAACAATCTGTATCTGAATATTAATAAAATGAAAGAGATGGTTGTCGACTTTAGGAAGGCCTGGGGACCACACTCTGTTGATGTCATCAAGAGTATTAAATTTCTTGGAGTGCACTTGGTGTAGAATCTCACCTAATCCTTTAACACCAGCTCCATAGCCAAGAAAGCCCAGCAGCGCCTCTACTTCCTGCAAAGGTTAAGGAAAGTTCATCTCCCACCCTTCGTCCTCACTACATTCTACAGAGGATTTATTGAGAACATCCTGTGCTTCTGCATCAAAACCCTGCAGAGGATAATGAAGTCAGTGGAAAATACCATTGGGGAACCTCTTCCTACCATGAAGGACATCTACAATGCTCAATGCAGGAGAAAGGCAATAAATTTTGCGAAGGATTCCATACACTCATGTAAATTGTTCTACCATCTGGTAGGAGGTACTGTAGCATTCAGGCCTTTGCGTCCAGATTGGGCAACAGTTTTTCTCCAAAATCATCAGGCTCCTGAATTCCCAGAATGTATGTGGATAGTGTGCTGTGGACTTTTACTGTATACGTCTTAATATTTTAATGTGTTTAACTTCTAACTTATTTATGTAAATATGCTCCATGGTCCTGGAGAAACGCTTTCTCATCTTTACCGTGCGAGCATGGCTGAACAATAAATAAAGGTGATGACTTGGATTTCAAACTTTTTCTTTCCACTTGCATGTCACCTTAAGTAATCCCTTACTAATCACTGCAATCTATTGTTGGGGGCTGGTGGCGGGCTGTCGGTGGGAGTGAGGTGGTGGGCTTCAGACTGTTCAGACTGAGAACAAACCCACAGAACAGCTTGCTCACAGCATAAGGTGTCTAGAAACACCTGGGGACAGCTGAGAGCGAGGCAGTGGGATCAATGTAGGGGATGGTCTTTTATCAATGGCAAAAAAATTGGTAAAATTGTTAAAATGGAGGTAGAATGTGTTTGATTTCATCTTCCTGGAATGGACATTATGCTCTCAGGGAGCAGGTTACTTTAGCTTGTTTTGCCTAAATGAAGTTAATCAGTGAGTAATTCTTTAGGGGTGAACATTCAAACTTGAATAGTTGCAACTTGACTCTGAGCACCAAAAAGAATTGTATTGCCAATTGAAAGGGTTTGAGATAAATCAGACTGAACATAAAATTAGTTTATTTGCTGATGACATATTAGTTTATTTAACTCAACTGCAATTATCATTGCCAAGACTTTATAGTCAGTTGTTAGAATATGGGAAAATCTCAGGGTATAAAAATAAATTGGGATAAAAATGAAGTAATGGAATAGGTAAAAGAAGGTTACTCACAATGTTGACAAAAAGTTCAATTTAAATGGACAGATAAGGTTAAGCTATACATATTGATAATAATTTGAAAAATTTATATAAATTAAACTATATTCCAATATTTTAAAAAATAGATGAAGATTTAAAGAGATGGGTAAACTTACCTATTATGTTAATTGTATTATAACATCGAAGTACTCGAGATGGCAGAGGCCGACAGCATCGAATCCACGCTGCTGAAGATCCAACTGCACTGGGTAGGTCACGTCTCCAGAATGGAGGACCATCGCCTTCCCAAGATCGTGTTCTATGGCAAGCTCTCCACTGGCCACCGTGACAGAGGTGCACCAAAGAAGAGGTACAAGGACTGCCTAAAGAAATCTCTTGGTGCCTGCCACATTGACCACCGCCAGTGGGCTGATATCGCCTCAAACCGTGCATCTTGGCGCCTCACCGTTCGGCGGGCAGCAACCTCCTTTGAAGAAGACCGCAGAGCCCACCTCACTGACAAAAAGACACCCAACCCCAACCAACCAATTTTCCCTTGCAACCGTGTCTGCCTGTCCCGCATCGGACTTGTCAGCCACAAATGAGCCTGCAGCTGACGTGGACATTACCCCTCCATAAATCTTTGTCCGCGAAGCCAAGCCAAAGAATTAAAATGAATATTTTTCCAGGAATTCAATATTTATTTCAAACTTTATCCATATCTCAAATTTTTTCAAGATTTAAATGAACAAATTAGGAACAAAAGGAATGTATAAATTAACCAGTTCTAGAAAAAAAATTAATCAGCTTGAAATGTTGAGCTTCTTTCATGGGTGCTGCTTGACCTACTTGGTATTTCCACACTTTGTGTTCAAAAGATTTGAATAGGAAGTGACCAAGGTAGATTGAGGGGGGGGGGGGGGGAATAGAGTGGCAGATAAGAAATGCCAAGCGTGGAATAATTCATACTTTGTAGTATGTGCTTTATATTTATATACAGCTTGAGATGACATTTTTCCATCAGCATGATTAAACCTGTAAAAATAGTTTCTATACATCAGAATAGAGGAAGAAGGTGAAGGGTTTCCAAAAAGCTGATACTGAAGAAATTGTGATGTGATTCAAGACAGTATTTTGGATCTTTGTAGAGACAAAGTACACCAGAAGTTGGTTTGTTGGTGGTGTGGAGAACTTAAATGTTAGTAATAATTAATGACTATAGAAATCAACAAAGAACTAACAACTCCCCAAGAGCATGCTGACCTGTGACCTAGATTTCTAAAAGTCCACTGCGTAGATGCCAAATGTGTTTGTGTCATCTTTCGGAGTTCCCTTGATTCAGGAGCTGAAACCAATGAATTGGAGAATATAGTGTTGTTTGAAGGTATCGTGGGGGGGGGGGGGGGGGGAGGGAGGGAGAGGTAGGGGGAGGAGAAGTAGGGTGGCCGGGAGAAGAGAATGGGATTCCAGTGTAGTGTTTGGAAAAAACCTATCCACTGATTTGATATGTCTTATTATCATGTTCTTGATAATAGATTCCAGCACATATGCCTACTGTGGTTTTATGTAGGTTAAATAGATCTACAATCATTGCAGTAAATTGGCAGCCCTGAGAAAAAAAGTACACTTGGTGATTTTAAAAAGCAGATATCCAAAAGTCCCTGAATTTACTGAACCTCGACATGCTCCAGGGATAGAGAATTATGAAGGTTTTGCCCTCTGGGTGAAGAAATTTCTTCCCTATCCAGAATAATCCCTTATTTTGATATGGACTTGTGTTTCTAGACTCAAGGGATGCATCCTGCATTTAGCCTGCAAGAATTCTTTCAATGTGACCAAAATTTATTCAAGGAAGTGCCATCTCCATCTGTGTAACCTCCACTTTTATGAATTGCCATCCAAGGGATTAATCTGGTAAATCTTCAGTGCTTGCTCCCTCAATTACAGGTTTATCTTGCACTATGTTCTAAATGGGACTTCATAAAACTGGACAATTGTTTTAAAAAGGTTTCAGATTTCTTGTCAGAGTACATACATGACATCACATACAACCCTGAGATCTTTTTTCCTGTGGGTGAGACAGAATTACCACTTAGTGGCAATGCAAAAAAATTACTCTGTACACATAAACAAATAAACAGATAACTAATGTAAACAAAATGTGCGATCCAGAGAGAATTAAATCAATAAAATGCAGAAGTAAGAATCCTTAAATGAGTCCCTGATTGAGTTTGTTGTTGTGTCTGATGGTGGAGGGGGAGCAGCTGTTCCAGAACCTGGGGGTGCAAGTCTGTGGCACCTAGACCTCTTCCCTGATGGCAGCAGAGAGAACAGAGCTTGTGCTGGGTGCTGTGGCTCCTTGACGATTGCTATTGTTTTTCTGAAGAAAAATTGAGGATTATAATAAACAACTTCAAGCTGAAAATGGAGATAATTTCAGATTTGGTGAAGAAGTTGGAGAAACATAAACATGCTAAAATCAATAAAAGTATTGTTAAATTGCATAATGATACTGGCACATTGTGTTAGTGCTAATGAGCTAAAATGTTTTTCCACTGATTTTCATTTGTACTCAGCATCTGATGCCTCTCATATCGCTGTCCAACAATAGTCAGCCAGCATTAATGGATTCCAGTTGCCCTGATACCACCTTGCCATGTCGCAGTGTCCTAATGAAACCTTTCACCATGTTCGTCACTGCTCCAAGATCAGCAAGGAAGACGTCCAAGTGCGAAGGCAGAAAATGAATTTTCAATGACGTGTTGCATTTCATGGTTTTGTCTTCTTGAAGTAGACTTAAAATATGACATGAATCACAAAAATAGGTTATTTCTTGGGGGGGGGGGAGGGTGTGGAAGTTTAGTGATAGAAAAATTTTACGGTGATTTTTGTAATCAGCAGCCCAAAATCTGTAAAATACACCCAAAAAATGTTCAGAAAGCAAATTCTTCATAGTCCAGTATAATTATCATTTCCTATAATTATCATTCTGGTCTCTAAGTGCTAGCTGAATTTTCACTTTATTTATAAGGGGACCCAGATCTTTCTGAGCAACACCATCGTTCAAGCATATAAATTAGCATCAATTTTCCCCCATCTCCCCCCCCACCCACCAAGAAAAATTTGTCAAATGGTGACCAGCCCATGCTCAAACATTTGGGGGATATTTAGGACCAAAGTTTCTCTCCAACACATTATATTCCATGAGACATCCTTGCCTACAAGATTTTTGGAATTCTTAGCAGATGAATATGCAGTGGATGCTTGCTTGGGCTCAAGGCGTTGCTTGAAATGGGGCCACCCACCCATTTGTTTGTGTTCACTTGACCAGATGCCCAATTTCCATTGGTTAGTCCTTGAGGTTACATCCTCAAAAACTAGTTTGTCAGACAGTATTTCTCTTTCATAACACCTCCCTGAAATCCCTTGCATTATTCCTACAACCACAATGTAACCCAGCCTTGTTTGAGGCAAACTTGGATTATTGTCACACTTGATTCTGTTATTCAAATCATTGAGGTAAATTAGGTAGGAATCCAGCAAACACACACTTTTTTCTAGCCACTCATTCCTACTGTTTTTGTTCAAGATTCCTTTATTGTCATGTAATAGTACAGAACATATAATTTTACACCAAATTGTTTGACAGTTCTCGCTCTGCATTCAGAGACATTTTTTTCAGTTAGAATTATGTTTCAATGGATTAAGTTCCCAAGACTCCAATATTTCCTCCCAGTTTAACACTCAACCTGGGAATCTAGTGACTCTCCATCTGCAGCTAAGGAAAGTGAAAATGCTCTCATCCAGGTTCTGCCTCAAAAATTATATAATTTAAACGAAATTCCTTCCTCTTGTACTCCACCAATATCAACCATTTGAACAGCTTGCTGTGCTTAATATTAGCTACATAGGTTAACTGAAAGATACTCATCATTTTAAAAATATTTTATTCTTTTAAAAAGATGTGGTTTCAATAAAGGAATAAGCAGTCGCAGTCCAAGTTAAGATGCTGCACCACAAAGTGCCTAAATTGACAAATGGCAAGCACGTGGTTTGACAAACAGCAAGTGGCTTGAGGCATTAATGTGGGAGAAAGGAGTTTCAGTTTGCAATGCGCTGACGCAAAGGAGGAGCTGCTTCATTAGAATGGAGTTTACTTTAATCATTTTTGAGAACTAGTATTTTTTTTAAATTGAAGAAACTGAAAGGAATAATCCCTAAAACAGGATAGCTATGGAAAACCTGGTTGCACTGGTTACAATCTTACAAAATTCAGGAATATAGAATGGTTCACACAATTTGGAAGACGGCAAATTTAAGGATAGAGAGAAAATGGCAATTTATAGACTAATGAGCCTGACAAGTAGAGAAAGTGACGGAATCTTGTAATAAATGGTTTTTTTAAAAAAATGCAGTAGGACTGGACAGAGTCAGCATCAATTTATGAAGGGGAAATCATGGCTGATAAACCTGTTAGCTTATTTGAGGATATAGCAAGCTGAAAAGATGAGGGCTCTCCAATGGAAGCAGTGTATCTGGTCTCTAAAATGGCCTTTGATAAGGTACCATGTAAAAGAATATTAAATAATTCTAGAGCTAATGTTATGGAGGAGTGGGAAGTAATTAATTGGTGTGGTTGAAGAATTGGTTATGACCGTTCTTAACAATTATATCTTGGGCGCAGACCTTGTGGTGCCTGTGTTTGGCTGCTGCCACAAGGGGTTGTAGACTCTAGGGAGCAGCTCAGGGCACCAGAAATGGGTAGGACCACCCTCCCTCGAGTTGAGAAGGAGAGACAACCCTACAGGGAGGGTGACCATGGCAGTGAACCAGCAAAGGCTCAGAGGCTGTGGAATTCCCAGGCTGTGGGCATCTTGCAATCTGGGGACATGCGTGGGCTGTGGGCTTCTGGAGACTGTTTCATGAGAACTAGGTATCAGAGCCAGGATTTGAGAGAGTGCTGAAGGCAAGAAGGGCTCCTAAAGTTCTGATCATGCCAGAGATTTGGACCTGGAGCTTGGGTCACAGTTAATCGAACTAGAGTCTGTGTGGCTGGAGAGTCTGCAGGAGCACTGGATGTAAATTCATGGACACTCAGTGAATCTGAAAGACTCTCTTTTGGTTCTCTTTCTCTCTTACAGTAAGGGGCACCAGGCGACACTAATGGCAGAGCAGAGAACTGTTGGCCAGTTTTGGGAAAAATTTAGTAAGATGAAGAGAACTAAACTATAAATCTTGGTGGTTCCTTTGCCCCCAGAGATCATGTGGATATCTTTTTGATCGCCAGATCTTTGAAGCCTAATTGGTGAGCACATGGGAAAATGGATGAACAGTCGAGTTCAACTGTTAATACACATGTAAGCCCTGGATACGTAATGTCAAATCAGTTGAAGGATTCCTGTGTTGCTAGAATTCTCCTAATTTTATTTCAGTGAGAGATGGGATCAGATACTTTATTCATTTTGTTGAGAATTCTTGGTCTGGGGATTAGGAGAGAAAGGTTGCAGTATCCCTATTTACTTTTTGCACTTTAGTGTGCTTATTACCTTTAAAACTTTATTTACAAGACACTGAGCAAACAAAAAATATCAGGAATAGGCTACTCGGCACTTCAAGCCCAATTGATAAGGTGAATCAGAATTTATTGTTGTGAACATGTCACGAAATTTATTGTTTCAAAGCCATATTACAGGTGCAAAAATTGCTATAAATCACATTTTTAAAAATAAATAAGTTAATGCAAGAAAAAAGGAAAAATTGAAGTAGTGTCTCCATTCAGAAATCTGGTGGGAGGGGGATGAAGCTGTTTTTGTGCAGTTGGGTGTTTTTCTTCAGGCTCCTGCACTACCTCCCTGATGGTAGCAGTGTGAAGAGGGCATGGCTTAAGTGGTGAGGGTCCTTGATGATGGAGGCTGTATTCTTAGATGCCTCTTATAGATGCCCTTCATGAAGTGGGGCCTTGTCTGTATGAAGGCGCTGACCAAGTTCATAACTCTCTGTCGCCTTTTCCTGTCCTGTGCATTGACATCTCCATACCAGACAGTGATGCAACCAGTCAGAATGGTAGAAATTTGCAAGTCTTTGGTGATGTACCAAATCTTCTCAGTAGCCCCATGGATGATCTACCCCAAGCCTCATCTCTTCAATGCTAGATGTCCATAGACTTCAATTTCTTGATTAAAAAAAATATCAATAAGAAAAATATCTATTTTATATCTGGTTATATCTGGTTTTCACAATCCTCTGTAGTGTGGACTTCCAGAGAATCACCATAAAGAACTGAAATTCAAGCTTCGATAAGAATTGTGGCATCACACCAACATTGCTTCCTATCTAAAGGCATATTACCTAACAGACCCCTTTATTAGGTTTGTGTTTAAATGCAAGGAATGTAGTCACAAATTCATCTTTTTAAAAACAAGTAGTTTTGAGTAGAATTGGAAATGCTTTCTGCAGTTTATTGGAGCATGGAAAATGTTGCCATAAGCTGCATTTTGATCTCAAAGGAAAATTGGGAAAAATTGTGTGGTGTGGTTCTACAGTGAGCTTGGAAATGGGATTCCAATTGCTACTGCAATGATTTGCCTTGTATAGGTCAGTTTTCTAGTGCATGCCTCTGATCATTTCTTTGGTGATGGAGCAACAAATGCCAATTGGTTTAATCTAAAGCCTTAGGTTAAAACCTACAAAGGGGTGATGTGGTAATGATCTCTTCCAACCACAGATGTTGGGCTAATCAGCCTGCTTTTTGCCTCTTTGTTTGAATAGTGGTGTCAAATTAATAGTTTTTGTTCTAATTTCTTAGCTCTTCTCCAGAATATGAAGATTTTTGGAAGATTATAACTAATGCATCCATTATGGCAGTAGCTTATGTCAAGAATTCTAAAATGCAAGGGTTAGGGGATCATTAGTTTGCCTAATAATATTTCTCTTGGCTGGCATTTAATTCTTCTTTGCAGTAATCATCTATAAAATGTTTGTAGCATTTTCTACTGTAAAGACTGCAAAATGCCTTTAACTCCATAATTTTTTTGTTCCCCATAACTATTTCACCAACCTTGTTGTCTTGATGCAATGTTCAAATGGACCTTTTATGTACTTATTCAAAATTCTCCCTTTTTCAATGCTAGTTGGCCCTCCTATCTAGTTTTCAAATTTACTCCTGTTTTCTCTTTAAATTTGACTCTCTCCTTAAGTTCTTTGGTTAGCCCCGATTGGTTCATTCTTTACTCCTTGTGAGTTACCTTTGAGTGAAATGACCATCTGGTGTAGCTTGCCAACTGTATTTCCTGCTAACCCTTCTATTATAGTTCATTTAATTTTATGTTTAAATACAGTTCTTTGTGTACCAAATTTTCCTTTTAGTAAAATATATCATTCCATCATATATGATCATTAAAGATCTTTTACAGAGGTCATCTTTTAAACCAGACGTTGCCAATTTCCAGACGCAAGGTGGCTTCTTCACTGTTCAACTCTTAACGCTTTGCTTTGGGGAATTATCCAGAATGTACTCTGAATTTGAGTGGCACAGTTAGCAAAGCAGTTAATGCGATGCTGTTACACCGCCAGCAACCTGCGTTCAAATCTGGTGCTTTCTGTAAGGAGTTTATTCATTCTCCCCATGACTGTATGGGGTTTTCCTGGGTACTTCGCTTTCTTCCCACCCCCCTAAAGCATACATGGTTATTTGGGCAGCACTAAATTTTGTTTTTCCATGCTGTAAATAAAATTTAAAATAAAAATAGATCCTGTGGCTACAGTTTCTAACTAGGTTTATCCAAGATTGAAAGTCTGCAATAATTATTGCACTGATTTTGTACACATATAATCTGCTTTATTTGTTGATTTATACATTTTCCTTGGCTAATTTTGCTGTGTTTGTCTGTGTTTCCTTTTTCCAGCATCAACAACCTCTTGTGCTTTTGTTCTCTGGTAGTTTTTAACCTCATCCTAAATGGACTAAAAATCTCTGAGCCCTGATTGCCATGTGGTAGTTTCATCTCTTATAAGCATTATTACCCCACTTTTTCTTCTTGCCTATCGTTGCTAAAATACAATTATCTTTGAATATTAAATTCCAGCCTTTATTCCTTGACAGCTATGTCTCCATCATGGTTATCAGATCCCACCCATTCACCCATTATTTGTTTATCTGTTATTTCAAAACCTTTAATCTTTCCTTTTTTGCCATTTTTCCTCAACCTGTTGAACCTTGACCTTCGGATGCCAATAAAGTGGTTTCTTTTCCATGTGTGCAATTCCAATTCAAGAAGTCTTGTTTGTTCTGGTAGAAAAACTAAGTCTCTTCAAAGATGGACATTAAAGTGCTCTGAAGACCAGTTTTGGAATTGCTTAACCCAGGCTATTTTGTCATTCAACTGCGTACCCCAAGCCTCACCCAAACACAAAGTCGATAATTAAGTAGCCACAATGTATATTATACCTGCTGTGAAGCAGGCTTTGTGTGGTTGAGTCTGTTGTATGAAATAATTTACTGTAAGCACATGTTGCATACAAGTTTTTTAATTAAATGTGGGATTCATTGCTTGCTCTGTTCTATTTTTAACATATGTCTGGTGTCATTTAATGTTGCTGTGCATTTTCAAGCAGTAATTCTACAGGGAACTGAATGAAGACAGCAGCTTCTGTGGGGCACTTTTGGGTCTAGACCTCTGCGTGTGGTACTGGAAAGAGCTAGAAAAAAGTGCCAGCAAGAAGTGTAGAAAGTTGAGGAAGGAAAGATATCTATCTACATTTAAGAAACAAATATGCTAAAATTGTGAGTTATATTTTTGTGGATTTCGATTGATGGTTTCCATTGGCCTATTAAAACATTTAAAACTTGCAGAAGAATTGGACAGATCAAAGTACGTGTGGCCAGAATTAGTACTTGTGAGTCTAAAAGTAAGAAATTTAAGATTTTTTTCTAAAATGGTTCAATTTCATAATTGAGTTTGTTTCTGTCATGCACTGTAAATGAAAAATCAATAGTTCAAAATAAAAGAAATTTGTTTCTTTAAAACTGGTTTGAAGTTTGAGGAGAGAGGAAAGTAGACACATGAAAAACTGCAGATGCTGGAATCTGGAGCAACAAACAACTGCTGGAGAAACCTAGTAGGTTGAGCAGCATCAGTGAGAGGAAAAAGGATTGTTGCCATTTCAGGCCTGAACCTTACGCCCAGACAGTTGCAAAGAGGAGATGGCTGGTATAATGGCTATTACCAGGTATCACTCCACTTCAGAAGAAAAATACAAAAGCCTAGACCCCATGGTTGAAGTAAAAACACAATTCTGGAGAAACTCAGCAGGTCAAGCAGTGTCTTTTATGTAGTAAAGATGATACATAGCCAATGTTTTGGGCTGGAGCTCTCCACAAGATATGGGAAAATCTTGGCATGCGTCTGAATAAAAGGGTAAGGGGGAGGAGCATAGAAGTAGATAGGAGGTCATAGAGTTGGGAGGGCACAGCAGGAAGCAAGGGGAGGAGGGATGGCTAGGTGAATAGAGAGGGAAGGAGGTGGAGAGCTGAGGAAAGAAGACCGGGGAATGGAAGGGATGGGGGTGAAGGGAGAGCAGGTTAGCAGAAAATGGAGAAGTCTGTGTTAATGCCATCCAACTGGAGAGTGACCAGATGAAAAATCAGATGTTGTTCCTCCAATTTAAGGGTGGTCTTGGTGGGATAGTACATCAGGCAATGGATAGACATGTGAGTATGGGAGCAGGACGTAAACTGAAATGGTTAGCCACTGGAAGGTCCCTGTCACTGGGGCAGACAGAGCGAAGGTGCTCAGCGATGTGATCTCCCAGTCTCTCTGATGTAGAGAAGGCCCTGATCCTTGCAGCCACAGGGATACTGACTCCCTCGTGTACTCGTCCCCCTCTACCAATCACCCACCCCTGCACCTTCCCCTGCAGCTGCAGGAGGTGCCACATTTGTGCTCACACCTCCTGCCTCATCACAGTTTGGGGCTCCAAATTGGCCTTTCAAGTGAAGCAACACTTGTGTATCTGAGGATTGATTTACTGCATCCAGTGCTCCTTTTATAGCCTTCTCTACATCAGAGGGACAGGGATCTGCCTGTGGCCAACCATTTCAGTTCTGCGTCCCACTCTCATGTCTATCCATGGCCCTCTAAGACCACCCGTAAATTGTAGAAACGCACCTGATTTTCTGTCTGGGCATTCTCCAGCCAGATGTCATTGACATCGATTTTCCAATTTCTGCTATTTCTCCATTCTCCCTCCCTTCCCTGTCTTCCCTCAGCTTCCCTCTTTTTACCTCGCCATCCCTCCTCCCCTTCCTGCTGTGCCTTCCTTCACCTATCACCTCCTGCCTTTGCTACCACGCTCCTTCCCCCTTTTTGTTCAGGCTCCTGCCAACATTCTTTCATACCTTGATGAAGGACTCCAGCCCGAAACACCTGTTATATATATTTATCACCACTTTGCCGTCAATCTTGATGAAGGGCTCTGTCACGAAACATCGACAATCCTTTGTCCCTCTGCATTTCATCAGGTTGTTTGTATTTGTTTTCATTGGTTTTGATATTTGTCCTCATTTAATCAAATTTTAGTCGAAGAGTATTGATGTTAAGTTAATCATTTTTTTTTCAATTTGGGGACCAGTTAAGATGAAATGCAGAGGACTAGACCATTTTCTCAGCAAGTTTCTGGCACAAGGACCAACTTGTCTCTGTGCTATCAAACATTTGAATTTGCACTTTTAGTATCTGAATAGTCTGTAAATTGTGTGGTTGGTGCAATCTAATATCTGGTCTCGTATTACAGTCAAACTGCAGCATCAAAGTTTGAACAACTTGAAGTCTCAATTATTTAAGATTTGCAATTCTACCTGACAAGCAGTTCAGATTTTAATGCATTGAATATAAATTTGATTTAAAATCTTTCATGCAGGCAATGTAAGCAGTAAAAGTTGAGAGAATTTACTATCAGTTAATATTTTGCTTGATTCCAGAATGGTTGACATACTAGAGAATACTCTGTGGATCTAAATATGGTAATGTTTATTTTGACATGTTAGATATTAAGATAGATTAATAAGATATTAAGATAGATTAATAGTTCTGCCAATGCTGGACCCTTTCCACTTGCTCTCTCTTAGTGACTCTTCTTAATTTGACAACTTTGAGGAAAAAGTTTGTTGGGAGAAGTATAGCTTCTCATTCATTTTGGGCTGAAGGCTTAAAAAGTGCATAATTCTTGTCTCTGATAATTCCAAGAGATCCATTTAATCAATTCTAGAATAATAACCAATTAAGTTTTGGCTTGTAGCTTTTACAGTTTTACTCTTAGCTGGGTTGCAGCTCATTGTGCATTGAATTGTGCTGGCATGTACAACAGAGTGGACAAAAGATTTTTTTTACAGACCTAATTAGATTAAGCAAGAAAGAGGCTTCCCTGAGATAATCATTTCGTGAGCCTTTTCTTAATAATAAAACAACGTGGGAGAATATGCAGGTGAAGGTCGAATAGGAAAAAATGGTTACATAATCTTAATGCAACAAAGTTGATTAAGATGGTTTCTCCTTTATATTCTACCCTGATAGTGCAAGCACTTTTTTTTTGACTCGTTCTGTGAATCTAGATAGTAGGAATCAATTTTGCATTTATTTCCCTACATTTTGAATGCCAAACATCCAAAATGCTTGGAATTCTTGCAGGATTGCTTGTTAAGTGTTGATACATAGTACCAACAAAGTGTAACATGTGCTATCTTGCATCGAGATCATGTTTGTACTTGAACCTTGTTAGTGAAGGATAAATATAAATAACATTCCAGTCATGTAATCAAACCAATCCTAATGAATTATATATTGAACTGCATGTTTCCATATGAAATGTTAACACTCAAGCACTTTCCATTCAGGCCATGTTACCTTCAGGGCAGTGGGGGTTACATTTGTCGAGTAATTGGAACAAAAAAAAACTGCAGATGCCAGAAATCTGAAATAAAAATGAATGCTGGAAGCACTTGAGAGTTTGCACAGCATCAGTGGAGAGGAAGGCAATATTGATGCCTCTGGTCAAGGACCCATCTTCTGAACAACAAATGCTTCTCTCCATTACATTGTTATTGCATCCATTAAGTTGAATGCTGCGAAAAGCTTTCAGTTTGCACGATCACCTTTACCTTCTTTCTGGGTTGTCTATTTTGTGCTCTAATAATTAGATGCAGACCAAATGCATTCAAATAAGTAACCGGGACATGCTTTATGACAGCTGTGGAGTCCAAAATAGTGCTTGACACCTTCCACAAGCTACCACTGGAGTTTATTTTAATGACCTCGTCTCATGCAAAACTCATCAGTCACGTCAAAATATGATACCATTGTGCTTCAGACTTGAAGTTGTGATAGCATTATCAATTTTAAAGTTTTTTTTATTTGAAATATAATTTGAATATTTATTTTCACCATACAGACTTCAAAACTAACATTTCTGCCTATTTAACTTCAAAGTTGTGGGTTTGCTATCACTGACGAGATAGAATTTCATTCCTTTTAAATAGACCATGGAAAGAAATTAATCTGCCCACTAGACTCCAAGCCCTGACCGATTCCTGGTACAGGGCTTCTAATATACTTTATTGTGCACTGTGAAATTGGCTTTTATACATCTATAATTAACCATTAGGGTAGGGTAATGTAGTGAAGTGGGTTTATGATCTGAGACCAAGCATTATTTTGGGTGAATTCTACCTTTGTGTGAGGTATGTCAGAACCTCAGCTAATAAGATTTAACTACAAGATGTCTGAGATGTAAATCAAATTTTCCTCTACTGGGATTCATATGCATTAATTGTATTCTTTGTTCTTGTGATGGTGTTTGTTTTTCAGTTTATAATAATGTAGGGAATATGACCATTACTAATTTCTCAACGGATGCCCTTGTTAAAAGGCGCTAAATGTAATGTTTCTCTTCTCTTCCACCCCACCCCCCCCCCCCTTCAGCCTCTGTGAGTTGCTCTTATATGCTTGTGTGCAAATAGTAATTTAATGTAATTTTTTTTGTAGACTTCAACCAAAGGATTGCTAAAGTGAGTGAACATGGAAACCAGTCATTGGTCAAGCATGGATTTTTTAAATAATCACTTTGGATGATGCAGTCTGTTCACTAATCAACTGTTTTTGGAGGAATTGCACTTTCTGGAATCCATAATTTGGTTGGATTATTGTATTTTCTTTTCGGCACCAAGATTTTGCATTGAGGATTTTTAAACATGGGTGACATGAATAATACAGTGAAGTACCTTCCAAGCAAAACAACAGATGATCACCATGAAGGGCAATTTGACTGTACTGTGCTAGAGCTCCGTAATCTTATGGAACTACGATCTACAGATGCTGTGCAGAAAATAGAAGAGTGTTACGGGAATGTCGAAGGGCTTTGTACAAGGTTGAAAACCTCACCCACAGAAGGTAATCTTTTGTTCTTGATAATTTGTGTGTTTTAAAGCTGCATTTTGCTCTATGGATCTGGACAATTAAAAAAATATATAATTTATTGAAGCTAAAAAAATTTTAATTAATATTTGGAAGCTTCCTCTTATAATTTCAGGTAGCATCTTGCTTAAAGATCTGAAAGTGCATTGCAAATCTTGCACCAAAGATTGTTGACTTTGGCTGTAATATATTCCTTTTTTTAAATTGGGCATGAAGATTTCATTGCAATAAATTGTCCTTGAAACTGTTTATCGTAGGTAAACGTTTAAATATGCATCTGGCTGATTTTTAATCATTGCTTTAATTGGTGAGGTTCTCTGAAAATATAAACCAGTAATTTACTCCTAACATGATTTTTAAAATGTGAAGACTTCCATCTCCTCTTTGCCACATCCTGGTACTTGTGCAGCATGGAAACAGGCCTTGCGGCCCTATTTGTTCACGCTCACTAAGCCAGTCTCTTGTTTCCATATGTCTATTAGAACATTCTTGCCTCATTTGATTTTTCTCTCCACCACCCCCCCCCTCCCCACTGAAGTAATGCTAACTATACATATGTTGATCTTTTACTTTCACCAATACCTTTTGTTGTACAGTATTTTATCTTCCTGGATCTTGCCCACCGCCAAATTTACCCTCCAAGGTCTTTGTGCCGTCAGTCTCTCCTGGACTTGATACCGAGTGCCAATATCATTGGGCCTCTGGATTCTCAAGTCAGGTAATGAGGTGACCTTTGATGGCACCTGGCTGAGAGCCCCAAATCCTGGAAGGCTTTGTCTTGTGTTAAAGTTGTAAAGCTTTTGTAAGTTTAAATATCACCGGCGTTTAGACTCATTTGAAAACTAAAATTGAAGTAAATTTTTTTAATGGTTCATCAGAACTACGGTAACAATTATAAATCAATTTAAAATAATTTGAATATTGATTTCTCTATAGTCTCAGGATCCCCACTGAAATGAAAGTCTCCAATTCTAAGCCAAATCAGACATATTAAAGTACTTGGCATTTTTTTGATCCAACATGAGGTCTGAGCATTCCAGTTATTGTGTAATGATAGGTGATGGCGACTGTTTCTCTCTCCCAGATTTGAAATGAATCCACCAGGGTGATTTAACTCAATATTTCTGCTACCAGCTTTCAGTTTATCCACCCAGATATTTGATAATTAAGCTTGTCTGACTTTATATTCGGTAATACAGTTAATGCAGGATTCTTGAATGAGAGAGCTTTGTGGACCAGTCTTTTAATGATCACATTTCAAATGTTGGATTGCTCAGAAGTGATTGCATATATTTAGTTCAATCTAGTAGATATGAAATGATTAAGTGCAAGGATAGGGACCTGAAGCCACCTTACTATAGAGGTGAAGACTTCAATTCAAACTATCTCCACTTCTCCGGTGTCTTTCTGACTGGAAAATTGACCGTACATCCTGAGTGTACAAAAAGCAGAGATAATTTAATGTAGCTATTTTCTATCTCATTTGTTCAGTTTATCAACAATGGAACATGCCGGTTGAAATTGTTATCGCGCAACATGTGCTCGCTGTTAATGTTGTTGTTCAATTTAGGATCTGTCGTGGTCAGTAGTTGTTGCAGATGTGGTCCAAAAAAAGTGAATTCCCAAAATGAGGCAAGTGTGATTATCTTTCATTGCAGCAATTCATTGAGAAGTCTGAATAAAACTTGGTTTTTGGAGCTCCCAATAGTGTGGCCATAACTTTATGGAAAACACATTGGTTATTTCATTCACAGGAAAGGGCTGCTGAAGGAGATCTCTTCATCATTAGACCTATCTTGGATCCCAACTGCAGGCCATGAGATTACTTCCATAACATGGATATTTTACTTTTTTGCACGCACTTATTCTTAAAGAATGCCTCTTTTTCCCAGCTGGACTTGAAGCAGTGTATTTTGAAATACAATTCTAGTTGCTGCTTTGCGGAGTTTAGCATTATCTACTATCTCTTGCGCTTCATTTTGACAACTTACTCTTTGCATCCCTCATCACTGACAGAACTTTAGTATTAAGCTTTGAGCACTTCTGAAAGTCAACTTATTTTAATTAGTTTTGAATGACTTTACTTTCCTATTCACTTTAAAATTTCCTTGTTGACTGTTTAACCAGATCAATGACCTAGTTATTTAAAATGTTTTGCCATAATCAAGACAAATTTAAATCTCCCATACTAGAAGAATAGCACACGCTGTTAGGGTCAAATGGCTTGTTTTCTGTGCTGTAGTTTTCTATGGTCTATAGTTTCATGGAGAATTACAGATTTGTTGGGCTTTGAGCACATGGGATAATTGCTTAACCTGATTCAAAAATGTATGATTGTGTCATGCAAGTGTGCTGTATAAGCAAGCTTAAATTCTCTTTGGACAGGAAAAGATTCAAAATAAACTGAGAATTTAACATTTTTAAAATTTAGACATACAGCACGGTAACTAGCCATTTTGGCCCACAAGCCTGCACCATCCAATTACACCCAAATAACCTATAATCCCGGTATGTTTTGAAAAGTGGGGAAAAAAACCCACACAGACACAGGGAGAACATAGAAACTCCTCATAGACAATATGGGATTAGAACCCTGGTCCCAATTGCTGGCCTGCAACAGTGTTGTGCTATCCGCTATCCAAACCATGCTGCCCATGGTACTAGCATGCCGTTCAGGTTAAAAACAGAAAATGCTGTGAGGGCTGCGGACGAAGTGGTGACTCTGCCTTTCAGTAGACAAAAGTTAAACAATTTCACCGATGTTGCATTCTAAATGTAGTATTGTTTGACAATAATGGAACCATTACCTGGGAAAAGAGTTGAGGTTTCAAAGCAGTGTTCTTACACTAGGATGTTTACCGTGGTCCATTTCTATGATCTTGAATTCCGTTTTGGAGATTCCCAAGCGCATTGTGAATGTACAGATCTTCATCTGCCAGTTTGCTAGATCGAACTGCAGTCCTAGGTTCGGCTGGTTTATTTCATTTGCACATTGTGAACGTGGAAGCCAGAGATGAACCATAAGCTGGATGCCAGTGCATGTGGTGACCACCTGCTCTGCTGCTGGACTCATTGAATTCAGTGGTGAAGCAACCCTCGTCAATGGGCTGTTCAGGCATCACGCTTGGCATTTCCACTTTACACCAGCTGTGCTGTAAATAACATGACCCCATTCATTTGATTGGGACAGCAAGCCTGGATGAGGTAGGTGTTAACTTATTAAAACTTTTGTATTTTATTTCTTATGGTTTATGTTTTTACATATTTAATCCTTCATTTAATTTTAATTTATACATGCAGCACAGTAATGGACCCTTTTGGCCCACAAGCCTGTGCCCCCCAATTGACCTACAGCTCCCGGTAAGTTTTTTTGAATGGTGGGAGGAAACTGAAGCACTCAGAGAAAACCTACATAGACAAGGAGAACTTCTTACAGATAACATGGGATTCGAACTGCGGTCCTGATCACTCGTGCTGTAACAGTGTTACGCTAACCATGTCTCCTTTGACATTAATCTGTCCAAAGACCTATCAGGATGATTGGGGAAGGATATGGTATTATGATGCTTGGTTGACCTTCCAGAATGGCTGCAGAATCTTGATGTTCGAAGTAGTCAATCTGAAGAACCAGATTCTGCTGGATTGAGCAGGACCCTGTCTGATGCAGTGTGTTATCTGTTCCTAGATTGCTTTCCGTTTAGTTGCTATGTTGGTTGAAATTCTGCAGTTTCTAATTTCAGTCTTATTATAAATTCTTATCAATGATTAATCAATTTTAATGTTTTTTCTAACAAAGGCCCTCCGGCCCTGAAACCTGTGCCATCCAATTTAACCAATCAACCCCCATACGTTTTGGAGAGTGGAAGGAAATCAGGGAAAATTCCAGGGAAAACTCACGCAGATCGTGGAGAGAAAGTACAAAGTTCTTGCTGACAGTGGTGGATTCGAACCTGGGTTGCTGGACCTATAAATAGCATTTTTCTAACCGCTGCTCTTCGTGCCACTCAACCAAATCAATCAAATTTGCATGCATCACCAAACTGCAGTGCATTGAAGTACCTGGGCTGCCAATTTTCCAAAGATGTTGCAACTTTATTACATTAAGGTTGAGGTTAATCATAGGAATATGTTTAAGCATAATCTATAAAGAAAGTAAATGCATCTGATCTTTCGATGCACATTGCAGTATAAAGCTTACTCTGCAGTAGAAATCAGCATTAATCTGCCAGGAAGTGGTTGTTTTGTGGGTTGAAAGAAATTCAAACTGAACTAACATTGATTGTCTTTGGATAGGCCAAAGATGATTCAAAATTTTTTTCTGTCAGTTTTGACCTTTTTACTTTGAAGACATGCTCCTTCAATTCATGTAGGTGATCAATCATTGCTTGAATCTGCACTGAAACTGTCACTTTCCGTGCTGTGAAGCTCTAAATTCTGGAAGTTAAATAAATAGTGTGATGTTCAGTAAGTGTGCAAATTTGTTTCTGTCATGCTTCACCAGGTTTCCTGTATTTCATTGCATGAAAGGAGATTGATCTATTCCTCAAGAAAATGCCTGCCTGAGGAGTCACGCGATGGAGTAGTGGCCGGTAGGGTAAAACCAGCCCTCTCCAGAAAAGAAGAAAAAAAGTCAAGAAAATACAAATTTCAACAAATATAAGATATAAGAAATAAAACATAAAGTTGTAGAGAAAAGGAAGAAAATGGCACCTAAGAAGGAAAAAGTTAAAACAATGGGGGGGGGGGGGGGAAGAAGAAAAGACGTCGGAAAAAAAAGAGGAGGCCTTACCTGTATGAAGGAACAGGGAGTCATGGTGGAGAAGACTGCCCAATCTCAGAGGTTGGTGGTGGCTCCGCGGAGTCACGACCCCTGCCCCCCCGACCGCTGCACTGCAAAAATGGCTCTCTAAGCCAAATAAAAGTGCACAATCTAAGGAGGAGGAAAACTCCGACGGGAGGGGGGCTCAGCCGAGGAGCGGGCAACCACAGTGCGATCAGCTGAGGGATGCCCGACACCAGGGTTCCCAGCTGGAGGAAGTGGAAAGCAGCAGGAGAGGGAATAGGGAACCAGGCGAGGAAGAAAGTCGACAGGGTGAACGGAAAGAGGGCCAACAGCAAGAGGCCCAGCAAGAAGAGGCCTGACAAAGTGAGACAAGCAACTCATCAGAAAAATCAGAAAAGACACAGATACAAAGAAGAGAAGAAGACACAGGTACAGACACAAGAAGAGGAAGAAGAAGACCAAGATCTTCACAGAGATGGAAGGTAAAACAGTTGGACAGGATATAGATAAAGTTTTTTTGAAGAACAAATGAGAGCATTAAAAGAATGGTTGTCATTAGAATTTAGTGCAATTAAAAGAAAAATGAAAAGAACAGAAGATAAAATTCAAAGATTAGAGCTGGTCATGACAGAAATAGGGAAAAGAGTAGAAAATGTGGAAGAACGAGAAACGGCTATAGAAATGGAAGTACACGACTTGAGGAAAATTGGAAGAAAGTGATAAAAAAAATTAAAGAGACACAAGAGTTGTTAGCTCAGAAAATTGATATGTTGGAAAATTATAGTAGGTGAAACAACATAAAAATAGTGGGCCTAAAG
This sequence comes from Narcine bancroftii, assembly GCF_036971445.1. Classification (NCBI taxonomy): domain Eukaryota; kingdom Metazoa; phylum Chordata; class Chondrichthyes; order Torpediniformes; family Narcinidae; genus Narcine; species Narcine bancroftii. The sequence goes on along the minus strand of NC_091479.1, from coordinate 100,753,326 downwards.
GAAGATGAAGAAGGCACAGATATAAAAGAATTTATAAAAGAATGGACCCCAAAGGTCCTGAGAACAAGAGAAATGCAGGAAGGAATGGAATTAGAAAGGGCACACAGAACACGAGCTCTGTAACCACAGACACATCAAAAACCAAGATCCATTTTAGTAAAATTTTTGAGATATACGACAAGAGAAAATATACTGGAGCGGGCAAAGAATAAAATTAGAGAAGATAATAAACCATTGGAATACAAGGGTCAAAAAATATTTTTTTACCCAGACATAAATTTTGAATTCTTAAAGAAGAGGAAGGAGTTTAATACAGCAAAATCGATCCTATGGAAAAAAGGTTATAAATTCATGTTAAGACATCCAGCTGTGCTTAAAATATTTATACCCGGGGAGCAAAACAGACTGTTCTTGGATCCGGAGGAAGCACAAGAATTTGCAGAATGCTTGCAGGACAGAAGGAGAGATGTAACAAGAATGAAGAACGGCGATAAAAATATATATATAAAGATGTAAAAACAATGTATGTAAAGAACTAAAGAAGGGAAAGAGAAGGGAAGAAAGGAAGTAAGGGGGAAGAAAGAGGGTGAACTTTGTTATATGTGTGTGTAAAAAAAATACTGTTTTCTGGGGGGGTGGGGGGGGAGAGAATAACTGTCATTGCGAAATCTGTTGACACTTGCAAGCAGGTTCACAGCCCAAATGGAAAGGGGAGTTGTGGATGCCCGGCAAGGGATAAGGGGCAACTCAGAGAGGGGGGAGATATTTGGGGTTAAGGGAATATTTGATGTTGGAGTTTTTGGAGTATCTTGTGTTTTAAATGTGTTGTCATACTTTGAGTTTAAAAAGGGAAAACTGAGAGATTATGGGAAAAAGAGGGATGGTGGTGATGAGGAAGCAGAAATGAGGTGTAAACAGGATATGAGATGGCCACATTAAACTATATGACTATAAACATTAATGGAATACGTAACCAAATTAAAAGGAAGAGGCTATTAAATTTACTGAAAAAAGAAAAAATAGATATAGCATTTGTGCAGGAAACTCATCTAACTGAAGTAGAACATAAACTAAAGAGAGACTGGTTAGGACACGTAGCGGCAGCATCATATAATTCAAAAGCTAGAGGTGTAGCTATATTAATTAATAAAAATTAACCAATCAAAATAGAGGAGGAAATAATAGATCCAGCAGGGAGGTATGTAATGATAAAGTGCCAGATATATTCAGAATTCTAGAATTTGCTCAATATATATGCACCTATTGAAGAGGATCAAAAGTTTATGCAAAATATTTTTTTTAAGATTGTAGATACACAAGGAAATATATTGATAGGAGGGGATTTTAACCTTAATTTGGATCCAATGTTGGATAAAACTGGACAAAAGACTAGCAAAAAGAATAAAGTGGCCAAATTTATGGTTAAATCAATGCAGGAAATGAAACTTATAGATATACGGAGGAGACAGCACCCAAAAGAGAAGGAATACTCATATTATTCAAGTAGGCATAAAACATACTCAAGGATTAATATGTTTTTGTTGTCGGCCCATATTCAAGGGAGAGTGAGGAAAACTGAATATAAAGCTAGACTACTATCAGATCATTCACCCCTGTTATTAGCAATAGAACTGGAGGACATCCCACCAAGAACATATAGATGGTGGTTAAACTCCATGCTACTTAAAAGGCAGGAATTTAGAGAGTTTATTGAATTCCAAATTAAAACATATCTTGAAATAAATACAGAATAAGTGAAAGACAAATTTATAATATGGGACGCAATGAAAGCGTTCATCAGAGGGCAGATAATAAGTTATGTAACTAAGATGAATAAGGACTACAATCGGGAAAAAGAGCAGTTGGAAAGGGAGATAGTAAGTACAGAAAAGGAACTAGTAAAAAGGATGATATAATGAAAGGGAGAGAATTGGCAGACAAAAAAATAAAATATGAAACATTACAAACATATAAGGTGGAGAAGAACATAATGAAAATAAAGCACAAGTATTATGAATTAGGAGAAAAAACACACAAAATATTAGCCTGGCAACTTAAAACAGAACAAGCTAAAAGAACTGTATTGGCATCAAGGAAAAAGGACAAACAAATTATATATAACCCAATAGAGATTAATGAAAACTTTAAGGAATTTTATGACCAATTATACCAAACTGAGAACGAGGGGAAAGATAGAGTAGAAGCGTTTTTAGCTAACATTGAACTGCCGAAATTGCAAGAAGAGGAACAAAACAAACTGATAAAACCATTTGAAATAGAGGAAGTACAGGATATATTAAAAAAGCTGCCGAACAATAAAACACCTGGAGAAGATGGATTCCCAATAGAATTCTATAAAACATTTAAAGACTTATTAATTCCTCCTCTCCTGGAAGTAATGAACCTGATAGAAGAAACACAAAACTTGCCAGATTCATGTCTTTCTTCTTTCTTTCTTTGGCTTGGCTTCGCGGACGAAGATTTATGGAGGGGGTAAAAAGTCCACGTCAGCTGCAGGCTCGTTTGTGGCTGACAAGTCCGATGCGGGACAGGCAGACACGGTTGCAGCGGCTGCAGGGGAAAATTGGTTGGTTGGGGTTGGGTGTTGGATTTTTCCTCCTTTGCCTTTTGTCAGTGAGGTGGGCTCTGCGGTCTTCTTCAAAGGAGGTTGCTGCCCGCCAAACTGTGAAGCGCCAAGATGCACGGTTTGAGGCGATATCAGCCCACTGGCCGTGGTCAATGTGGCAGGCACCAAGAGATAATTACAGTAATACCAAAGACTGGGAAGGATCCACTAACAACAGCATCATATAGACCAATATCTCTACTTAATTCAGATTATAAGATAATAGCAAAATTATTAGCAAACAGATTGACCAATTGTGAACCAAAAATAATAAAACAAGATCAAACTGGATTTATTAAGAAAAGATGAACAGAGGATAATGTCTGTAAACTTATTGATCTAATCCATACAGTTCAAGGAAACAAGAAGCCAACAGTGGCTGTTGCTTGAGTTGCAGAAAAAGCCTTTGACAGAGTAGAATGGAATTATTTATTTAAAGTATTACAGAGATTCAATCTACCAGAAAAAATATATTAATTGGATTAAAGCATTATATAATGGACCATTGGCGAAGATAACAGTAAATGGATATGTATCAAATCAATTTAACTTAAGTAGGTCAACTAGACAGGGATGTCCATTATCCCCCTCACTGTTCACTTTAGCAACTTTGGCAGAACTGATAAGAACAGAAAATAAAATGAAAGGGATAAAAATAAAGGAGGAGTATAAAATCAGCTTATTTGCAGATGACATCATAGTATACCTAACAAAACCAGAAATATCAATAAAAGAATTACATAAGAAATTGAAGGAGTATGGAGAAATATCGGGGTGAAGTGATGCCAATAAGTAATGCGGATTATACAGAATTTAAAAAAGAATCACCATTTAAATGGCAAACACAAGCAATCCGATACCTAGGTATTAGGTTAGATAATAACTTAAGCCACCTGTACAAACTAAATTACCAGCCACTAATAAAGAAATTGCAGGAAGACTTAGAACATTGGAAAGAATTACCGCTAACGTTGATAGGGAGGGTAAATTGCATTAAAATGAAAGGATACAATACTTATTTCAATCGTTGCCAATTCCCTTAACAGAGAAATTCTTTAATGAACTAAAGAGAATAATAAGGAAATTCTTGTGGAAAGGGGGGGAAACCGAGGATAGTATTAAATAAATTAACAGAGAGGTACAACCAAGGTGTTTTGCAGTTACCAAACTTTAAAAATAATTATAGAGCCACACAATTAAGACATTTATCAGATTTTTACCAGACAAGGGAAACACCAGACTGGACTAAGATAGAACTAAATAAAATAGGGGAGAAGGTACCAGAACATATACTTTATAAGTGGGATGAAAAGCTGGTACAATATAAAAGCTCACCAGTACTGCATCATTTACTCAATATATGGAAGAAGATCCACTTAGAAAGGGAAAAAAAGAATTTCCAAATACCAAAATTACTATTGATGCAAAATCCGCTAATCCCTTTTACAATAGATAACCTTTCCTTTAGAGAATGGGAGAGAAAAGGAATCAAAAGAATAGAAAATTGTTTTTTGGGAAATAATTTATTAATATTTGAACAGTTGAAGTACAAATAGGGAATAACTCACGGTACAATGTTTGCATATCATCAATTGAAAGCTTATTTAAAGGATAAATTGGGAAACAGACTGAGATTACCAGAAGGAAGCAGCTTTGAATATGTGATTACAGACACAATGATAATTAAAAGATTTATAACGAACATGTAGATCAAGCTCCAAGAGAAGGAAAATGATGAAATAAGCTATAAACACAAACAAAAGTGGGAAAAGGATTTAAACATAAAGATAAAAAATGAAACATGAGAAAAGTTATGCTCTGGAACTATGAAGAATATAATAAACACAAGGTTATGCATCATACAGTATAATTGATTACATCGGTTATATATCACGCCCCAAAAAAATTTTTTTTAATGGGATCCAACATTATCAGATAGGTGTTTTCACTGTAAAGGAAATGGGAACAAAGTACATGCAATTTGGCCATGTGAGAAAGTGAAAATGTTTTGGGAAGATCTAAATCAGATATTAAATAAAATCACAAAAAATAACATACCAAAAAATCCAGAGATCTTTCTTCTAAGTAATATAAGAAGTAAAGAATTAGGCCTCAAATTGGATAAAGTGCAAAAAAGATTTATTATGATAGCCTTAGCTGTAGCAAAAAAATGTATAATGTCAGCTTGGAAAATGGAAGAGAACCTGAGAAAACAGCAATGGTACATGGAAATGAATAAATGTATTCCATTGGAAAAAAATAACATAATTTAAAAAATAAAGTCACACCATTTGAACAAATTTGGGAACCGTACATGGAACATAACAGAGAGGGCTTGCCTCGGACCTCCACCCCCTAAAATGATAAGAAGACAAAATGACTTAATCCAGTGTGTAAAAGTAGATGACACATTTTTCATGTTTATTTTTCATTGTGTGAAGACATTGTTTAATGGTTTTATTGTATTGTATATGTTGAATATTTATTGGTTTTGGAGAGGGTTGGAATGGGGGGGGGGGGAGGGAGAAAATGCCACTGTGTATATTTAATGAGAAACATATATATTTTGGTTGATGTGGTTCACAGTGTGAAAAATAAAAATAATATTAAAAAAAAGAAAATGCCTGCCTGACATGTTGCAATTCTGAGAAGCAAAGCCTTTACTCTCCTGGTTTTCCAATTTCCATTCTCTCTGTGATGGGTAAAGTAGGTGGAAATCCCTTGTTGCTCAGTTATGAAACTGGGAGTGCTTGCGCACAAATGGCAAAAGATTGGTTTGCAGGTGCAGCACGCTGTCAAGAAGGCAAGTGAAATGTTGACCTTCAGTGCTAGAGGGTTTGAATTTAGGAGCGGGAAGGTTATGCTTCAACTATATAAGGTACTGGTGTGGCTATATCTGGAACACTGTGTACAATTCTGGTCTCCTTGAGGAATGATGTACTGGCTTTGTAGCTGGTGCAGAGGTGGTTCATAAGGTTGATTCCAGAGATGAGGGGCTGGCATATGAGGAGAGATTGTTTGGGACTGTATTCTAGAATTTAGAAGAATGATAAGGGACCTTGTAGGAAAAGTATACAATTATGAAATTCATAGATAAGATAAAGGTATCTATTGGTGGGGGAGACCAGAACTAGGGAAGCTAGCCTCAAGATTCAGGGTAGTAGATTTAGGACAGAGATGAGGAGAAACTGCTTTTCTCAGAATGTGGTGAATCTGTGGAATTCACTGCCCATTGAAGCAGTAAATCTATTTGAGTAAGGTTGGATAGATTTTTACAAAGTAGGGGAATTGAGGGATATGGAGGAATAACAGGTAGGTGGAGATGAGCCCATCACCAGATTAGGCATGTTCTCATTGAATGGCAGAGCAGGCTCGATGGGGCAATGCAGCCAACTCCTGCTCCTATTTCTTATGATCTTTTACAGAGATAGGGAGAGGTGTTGGGGACTGGAGGGAGGGGGGGGGGGTTACAGAGAGAGGGGGGAGAGGGATGTCAGCGACAGGAGGAGCTTACAGTGGTATGATTTCATTGAATGGCGGAACAGCCTTGAAGGACTGGATGAACTACTATCTCATGTTCTTATGAAACTTGTAATTTTTACATGTGCCACTACTTTCAGATGTTTTCTGTGAATTGGAAAGCCATCTTCACAAAATGATTGTGACTGGTTTGCCTTTTGTAGCTTTGATGTTCAGATTTTGCGCAATACTTAGCTTGACCATTCTGTGCTTTATTTTGTAGGATAAATCCAGGGCAGAGAACAATTAAATTGACTTGCCCATGCACGTAAAGTTTGAATGACATTTGGAATTAATGAGCGGCATTATCACCAATGGTGGATGTTCTTGTATAAATCGGCATCTAATTTCCCGTAGAAGGGTATCTGCAATTCCTCTTTTATTGAATGAATTTTAATTAGTTTAGATTTTGCGTTAAGCTGCAAAGATTCATGGAGCCTTGTGGACAACTCCAAAGTTTCTGCAGTGCTGTTTGAAAGACCTGTAGTGTTTGCTTCATCTTCATTTGGATTTCTAAATAAAAATTTGGTTGTGATAATGTTTGGTTTTGAGCTGGTACTTTTCTAATGTGTACAGCTCTTTTTTTGGCTCAGCAAATTGTATTAATGTCTTGGAATAAAGATTATGCCTTGATTGTATAATTTCTAAGTTAATCTTGCTTCCACACTTCATCAGATGAAAATTTATTAAATAGCCTTTAAATTCAATTGTTCTCTTTGGGGTGGGAGTAATGAATATTGTTAATTGGTGGGTTATTAATTATGAGGCAGCGACCTCCTGTGTCCTTAATGCTGATTATTTTTTCTGAACTCTCCGTTAATATCAATGTGCTGAAAGGAAAATACAAAACAAAAGGCTAGAAATATGAAAATAAATAAAAACGCAATGCTTAAAACTCTCATTAGCTAGGATAGCACACGTGGAAAAGAAAGTCGGCATTGTGGAACAAAGACCCTTGGGAATTGAGGAAGGGAAGTGAAAAAACAATTAATTTGCAAAAGAAGGGTGGAATGGATTAGATGAAGGGAATGATGAGGTCAGGGTTGCTGAGGTGATTCTAATGTTAATAATGTGGTCAATGGGGTGATTCGAAACAAAATGAATGGAAGGCAAACCTGTGAAATGCAAGTGAGAACAGTAGTTGAACCCCCACCCCCCAAATTCTAGAAATCCTCAGCACGTTAGCTAGTTAGTAGGCTCTTTCATGCAGGGTAAACACCTGTCTGTAAAGGTGGAGGTTCTTCATCCTTGCGCCTAAAGACGTACCTCTCTGAATGCCCCTTCTGAATGCCCCGTGGCCAGCTCCAAGGCCTTGATTCCAACCCTTCTCAGGGAAGGATAATCGGCGGAGTGCTGCACTCCGCCGTCTAACCTGAATGTACACCCACTACAAGTGGCTGGTTAGGGGTGGGCTCATGACTCCGTCAGCCCACAACCCACTTCCCCACTCACCCCTCTCTCTCTATGCCCCCCTGAAGGTGGGGGACTGGCGGGAACCGTCAAGGGGTGGCCGGTGTGGGCTATGGCAGCCTCACTGGGCCGCCGCGGCTCAAAATGCGCAAGAGCAATGGCTGTCTTCTCTACCCATAATCCCATACACAACCTGGAACGGTTCTGGGAACCATAGAGTGGTTCCAGCTGCGTGGGGATTATGAGTAGGGAAGGCAGCCATTGCTCTGCCACATATTTATGACGGGTGGTGCTGTAGCGGCCTCTGGAGCCAATGGAAGCGGGGCACTACGAGGTGCCTCTCGATATTAGTGGGACAGTGGAGCAGCTTTTTAGGTCTGCTGTCTGAAAGTTAAGTTTTAGGTTTTTGATCTGCTCTTGTAGCAGGCCTCCAGGCGGATGCCAGACATGGCCTAATGTGAAGGAGGGGAATCCACGATACAAACAGAAAAAAAATTACTTGAAATTTATGGTTCTTAGACTGCAGTGACAGGAAAATCCCAGAAAAAAATTATTACTCACCTTGTCGTTTACACTGCACGCATTTTTAGACAGCAAATTCCTATGCGCATTAGTCCTGGTGTTTGTACATGGAGCAACGTGGCCTGCCTCAGAAACTAACATCTGACACATTATGTCCAATGTGGGCGCATCCTTAGATATGGCATTCAGGTAACGATTCATTCCATCCTCAGGATGGATGCTAAGGAAGTCATTGATCTCTGTAACAGTCCAGTACTTTGCTCCAGACATTGTGGCTGATTGACTGCTGGAACTGGTATTCAGATTATTTTTTTTTAAAACCATGCAGGTTTTTACATAGTGCGTCATCAGCTGGACATCAAATTCAAGAGGTAAGTTTTGTGGTACAATTTAAACTACAGACTTTCTCCAAAAAGTAGGAGGGGTCCTGCAGAATTGACTCAAAATTCCTGGACATTCCTTTTTAGACTGGAGCAGTAAAATTTGTTGATTGTGCCGTTACGTGCTTGCAGTCCAAAAACCACGATTGTTAAATTCATTATGGGTATAAAGAGTGCAGCATGCTTGGGTGAAAGGTGAGAAGCATTTCCTCAAACATGTATTGGGCTTCGTTGGGGCAAATTGGTCAGGGAGAGGTGGCATATAAAGAGGAAGCAACCAAAAGCTGATGGTTTGCACTTGCTCTTTTTATTTGGAAGGACTCAAGTAACATTCAGTTAACCCCATACAAGGTGAGTATATCCATTCATGGATCTAGTATCCAGTACTACTCACAATGCTATGGAGGCAATCCAGGACTTTATACAGCAGTATGATGACCATCTTGTTTCTTCATCTTATAGACAGTCTTTTTGTCTTTTTTTTTGTCTAACATTCTGTGTATGTTTCAGATTTTTTTGCTATTTAGAAAATGGTGCTGTTTACGATCCAAAGTTGGGTAGCTATAAATACTGTATATAATTCATCGTTAGATGTGCATAGTTGTACTCATTCAATGAACCCACCAACATCATTGCACTTTAATTATTCCAGGTACACAGCCTGTGTTGTCATCTTTGTCATCTCAACAATGAATACCTTTTGTTATCCTGTTTAAGGTGGTCAGTGATTTATTTCAATACTAGGAGCTTCAACTTTAGTAGTCTTTTATGAGTTATCTTGTCCTAAGGTGTTTCATTGGTGCCTTCAATTTTGTCAGGTTTGAACTATACTTTACAAAACCTTGTTTGCTCGTATCAGCTCAGAAATTTGAGGTATCCAATCATTGATGATCTTCCATCAGAATTACCCGCAATCTGTAGTGTAACTGCAGATCTCCGCAGATGCTGGCTGGCTGCAGTGTGTAGTATTTATAGCACTATTTTTTCAAATATGCACAATATCACATTTGTGTTAATTATAAACCAACTTCCTAACATAATATGTTGAGCCATCTGGTCTATAAATTTCCTGTTTTTCCTCTTTCCCTTTCTTTAAATAGCAATGACATGCAAACTTTCAGTCCAAGAAGATGCATCAAGAAAATCAGGGCAAGGAAATCTGCATTGACACCCTATTTTCTCTTAAATATTTATTTGGCCTTGGAAAGTTCACTTTTTGGGCCTTATTATACTTTTTATTTTTCCTTAACTTTGTCTTTCTATCCCTGATGTATTTTTCTTGATATCTGCAGTGCGTTGTTCCATTTTTAACTTGGATGTTCTTTGAAGTTTTCTTTGTTTTGTCTATTTTTTTTTTAACTAACTTGTACTTTTAATCTTTTGTTCTTTGTAGCTCTTCTTGTTTCTAGAATGTGCGCTAGTTTTTTGTATTTCTTATTGTGGTTTCTACCTTTTCCTTTGTTTGGTTTTTGTTTTTGGAAGATAGCGTGTACTCTTTAAAGAGAATCTCTACTGTAGAACATAAAAAACCAAAAGAAATAGGAGTAGACCATCCGACCTGTCAAGCCTGCTCTGTCGTACAATGAGATTCTGGCTGATCTGATGATAAGTTCGCCTCCACCTTTTCCCCATATCTCTATGTAAAAAATCTATCTAACCTTAAATATATTTACTGAAGCAATCGATGTGGAATTAATTGTTCATGAGACAGTGGCTCTAAAGAATGCTGAATTGTTTCTGGTAGATAACAATTCAATGTGTAAAACAGAAATGTGTTGACATTTTTCCTTTCCATACATTTTCCCAATCTGAGCATTTTAACACTTTCTACTTTGTTTTTCCCCCGAAGTCTGCATTTTTTTTAACTTTGACAGTCTTGGGGGACTAGAGCAAGAGGAGCAAGTTCTTCACAGTGCATTTTGTTGGCTAATTCCTGTTTTTTGTTTGAGAAATATTTGGTTGTGGGTAGTTTTAGGCATCCTACAATGAATATTTTCAACCAAAGCGTTTTCCTTTATGAAGCTTGGACAATTTTACCTCTCATAATTTTAAATACCTCTATCAAATCACCCCTTATTCTTCTTTGCTCCAGGGAATAAAGTCCTAACCTGTTTAACCTCCCTTGTAACTTGTTCCTGAAGTCCCAGAAACATCCTTGTAAATCTTCTCTGCACTCTCAATCTTATTGATATCTTTCTTGGCCTTTTCGGCCCACAATACTCCAAATTTGGCTTCACCAATGTCTTGTACAACTTCACTAAAACAACCCAACTCCTATATTTTGATTTATGAAGCCCAACGTGCCAAAGCTCTCTCTATGACACAGTTTACATGTGATGCCACTTCAGAGAATTGTATTCCCAGATCCTTCTGTTCTGCCACACTTCTCAGTGCCCGACTGTTTACCATGCATGTCCTACCTTGGTTGGACCTTCTCAAAGTGGAGCACCTCACACTTGTTTCTGCCATATTCTAGTCCATTTTTTCAGCTGGTGCAGATCCCACTCAAGCTTTGTTATCCTCGCTGTCCACTATGTCACCAATCTTTGTGTCATCTGCAAACTTGCTGATCCAATTAAAATTTTTTTAAAAAGTATTAATGTAGACATACAGGATGGTAGCAAAGCCTTCAGGCCCACAAGTCTATGCTGCCCAATTATTCCCAAATGACTGACAACCCCTGGTACGTATTGAAGGGTGGGAGGAAATTGAAGCCCCCAGAGCGTATAAACTCCTTACAAACAGTGCAAGATTTGAATCCAGGTCCCAATCGCTGGTGCCGTAACAGCGCTAACCGTGTGGCCTTTTATAATGTTTCAGGTCTGATTTTTTTTCTTAAATTGAGCTGAACCTCTGCATAACACTCCTCAGGTCTCAAATGGGGTATCATTGAAATTAGATTTGAAAGCATCAGAGGCTCTAGAAAAATATGAGAATGGTTTCTAGGATAAGGGGGCTATATTTACAAGAGATTGTGATTGTTTTCTTTGGAGAAAGTGTCTAGACTAATAATAGTAGGAGTCTAATCCAATTGGAAAGAGCAAGCATTAGAGGTCATGGGGATAAACTTGGGAAGGGAAGTGACATTAGGATAAATGTTCTTTAATGCAGCATGTGATTAGAATATGGAATGCATATTGCCTAGAGCTGTGGTTTCATTGTGGCCTTCAAGGAGGAATTGGATACGGCAAGGGAAATTTGCAAGTTTTATGTTCTGAGTCTGTGGGGTGGATCTGGTGAGTAATTCTGATAGTGGTGAACAGCTGCTTTCTTGATTCAAGGTTGAGTTTTGCTACAGTTGCTTGTGCAATGGAACATTTAGCGCATTAAGTGTGAAGAGTTCCTGCGTTGTTGCATTTCAGTAAAATGTATTGGCCATATGGCATCAACCACTGAAAACAGGAGTTCACTGAAACTAGAGTTTTAGAATCTGACACGAATTTTGTGTGGAGACAGTTTTGCAATTGCAATGAAATGGCAATGGATTGGCTTAAGCTTGTGATTGTTTAAGTGGGATGGCTTTGTTTTAGTTCTGTTGGAAAATATTCCAAAATCTAAAACTGTACATGTCATGCATTTTTCTTTTTTAAATGCTCTATTCACTTTGTAGAGAAAAGTAAGGCTAACTGTTAAATACTGTACTTGTGTGTGGAGGTTCTCAACATTGTGCCTTCTGGATGAGTAAACCTGTAAAATTACTGAGAAGTCTGAACTTATCCTGTGCCATCAGTGGCATTGCTCAGATACATTACACTCTTAATTCCACTGAAATCTTCCCTCTTGGAGAGCATGAGGAAATTTAAGTTCTTGGGAATCACTATCTCAGAGGATCTTTCCTGGATCCAGCACACAAATGGCATCGTGAAGAAAGCACATCAGTGCCTCTACTTCCTCAGGAGTTTGTGGATATTTGGCATGACATTGGAAACCTTGGAAAACTTTGACAGATGTGTGGTGGAAAGTGTGCTGACTGGCTGTATCACTGTTTGGAATGGGGACATCAATGACCCTGAGTGTAAAGTCCTGCAAAAGGTAGCAGACACAGCCCACGGGTAAAACCCTTTTCATCATCAAGAACATTTACCGGGGCCGCTACTGTCAGAGAGCAGCAGTAATCATCAAGGATCCACACCACCCAGCACACGCTCTATTCTCACTGTTACCATCAGGAAAGAGGTATCGGTACCACAAGACTCGCACCACCAGGTTCAGGAACAACTGCTCCCCCTCCACCATATGACTCCTCAACATCAAACTCAATCAGGGACTCTTTTTAGGGCTCTGACTTGTGCACTTTATGGATTTTTTTCTCTCTAAATCGCACAGTCAGCTTGTTTACATTTTTTTTTAACACATGTATGCTGAGTTAGGTTTTTTTTGCCAATAAGTGATAATTCTGCTCGCCCACAGGAAAGAGAATCTCAGGGTTGTATGTGATTTATGTACTTTGACAATAAATCTGAAATCTGAACTTCTACTTTCATTTTCTGTCCTTGGAGAAAAACTGTAGAATGAAGATTTGAGTTTGCTTGCAGAGAAGAGAATACAATTGCATAGCAAATGGGAAGTTCACTAGTTTAAAAATAACTCCACATTTTTGTTTAAGAAGTCTCATCCCATATCTTTGTTTGATATGGTATGTGCTTGGTGATGCTGTTAAAATGATTTTGAGATATTTCCCACAGCAGAGGTCATCTGAATCTCATCAGTTGTTATGCAGAGCAAGTTGCTAACTTTATGGACTGAAATAGGTGATGCATCTCTAGACTTTGATAATTACCTTATATTTCGGCATACAAGTCAACCTTCCCCCCCCCCCCCACCTTTTCTTTTAGCATTTTAATGGTTTTATGTTATTATCCGGTATACAAGTTGGCCCCCTATATTTTGGGCTCTCTGGGCCTCCCAGGAACAATATGAAATTTTTTGAAACATCCCAACCGCAAGTAACAAAGCTGTAAATTAAGTTTTTTTAAAAAAAACTCTGCCTACCCAGACAGCAACAGCGATGCCCCACGGAGCTGGAGCAACAACATCATGCTCCTGGTGAGAGCAGGGACCTCGGCCTATCAGGCAGGAGCAGTGACAGCGACCTCAGGGTCCCAGGTAGGAGCAGTCATGGAAGCGCCCAGGAGTGGGGAGGTGTCGGGAAGCGGAAACTCCAGCACTGGGGAGGTGCTTCCAGCATCGACTTGTACGCCGAATTGATGTCAATCCAGATTTTTTTGGTGAATTTAAGGTCTCAAAAGTATATCCCCCCACCCAGCTTGAGAAATTTTTTAGTTGACTTATATGCCAAAATATGCGGTATGTGCTGAGTTGGGAGAAATTTTGATTTCTTTTCGGCCCACAAGCACATGCCACCCAATTTCACCTGATTGAAATAGGTGATGCATCTCTAGACTTTGATAATTACCTTATATTTCGGCATACAAGTCAACCTTCCTTCCTCCCCCCCCCCCTTTCTTTTAGCATTTTAATGGTTTTATGTTATTATCTGGCATACAAGTTGGCCCCCTATATTTTGGGCTCTCTGGGCCTCCCAGGAACAATATGACATTTTTTGAAACACCCCAATTGCAAGTAACAAAGCTGTAAATTAAGTTTTTTTAAAAAAAAAACTCTGCCTACCCAGACAGCAATGGCTGGGTATGTTCTGAAGAATGAGTGGAAACCAGAGCCCTCAGGGAAAACCCATGCAGATGTGGGAGAACGTACAAACTTCTTACAGATAGCGTGGGATTTGAAACCTGATTCTGATCACTGGCGCTGTAACAGCGTTATGCTAACTGTGCCACCCCAATTTCTTAACTGGTGTGATCTCAGTGGCTTGTTCTTTTTCCTAATAGCTGACGATCATATATTTGTGATGAAGCTCCCTTGCACGAAGTTCTATTCTCACATCAGTGGCTCTGTTAACCAATGGTTTGTTTTAACATTTTCATCCTCGAACCAATCACTCTGACCTAGACTTTATCACTAATGACCTTTTATTGCCTCCATATTTGTATTCTAATTCGGACCTCTTCCCCATCCCCAAATTTAATTTTTCTGCCATCAATGGGTGTGCCTTCAACTGCCAAAATCTGGCTAAGATGCTTCTTAAAATCTAAATCTTCAATCAAGCCTTTGATCAAGTGTTGAATCTTGTCTGGTAAAGTTGTTGTGAGCAATCTTGGGTATTTTATTGCATTGAAAACTACTACAAATTAAAAATGGTAAATATAATCCTTGCTTACTCAGGAGCAAATGCTGACGGCAGCAGCGAGGTTTGTGATGGTTTTAATTGTCATCTTAAAAGTTGCATTCCAGTTGTGATGTCTAGTGTATCCAGTTGTGCAGAATTGTCTAATGCCTTAAGTGTAACCCAACTGTTGAAAGGAAAGGAAGGGATGCTGAAGAGGGAGAAATGATCTGCCAGGGTTTAGGGAACAAAAATGCCTTTCTATTTGGTTCAGGTGCTTCCCATAATATATCATATTCATGGAATGTAGTTCCCAATGTGATTATTTTTAAACTCTTAATTGAGGCGTTTGATTTTATTTGTGTAATAGATAATTCAATCCACATGTAGTTTCTCTTGTCCCAAGTTTTGCTCATTCAAAAGTAGAGTTTAGTATTTATGTAATTCCTTTGTATCACCCATTGTGGATTACTTTTATTTAAGTTGAGACGTAGGTGACAGGCGCCTTTCAGTCCATGAGCCTGTGACCCCCCCCCCCGTATCCCAATAAATCTACAACCCCTGTATGTTTTTGAAGAGTAGGAAGAAAGTGGAGATCCCGGGAAAATCCCACACAAACGTGGGGAGAACATACAAATTCTGTACAGACGGCAGACGGCACTGGATTCTAACCAGTGTCGCTGGTGCTGTAATAGTATTGCACTGACCGTGCCGACTGGTTTGATTTTAAAATTGAAAACAATACATTTGGACGTTTTGTTTAAACTACTTCCGCTGCACTGAAGTTTGTGTATGGAGCTGTAGCCATACAGCATGGGGAAAAAAAGCCCTTCAGATCATGGGCATGCCGGTCATCGAGTACTTTCCAGCACTTAGCCTGTAGTCTTTTCTGCCTTCTGCTGCCATGTTAAATGTCTTTTCTTGATTTCTGTCTGCTCTGTCAGGTCCGAATTCAATTTTTAACTTAACTGGTGATTTTATATCATTGCTGGCTTCAGGAGAACATATGAAACAGTCCTGACCTTTTTTTTCTTTCCACAGGGTTATCTGGTGATCCTGTAGATCTTCACAGAAGGCATCAAGTTTTTGGGGAGAATTCTATACCACCTAAAAAAGCAAAAACTTTTCTTCAGCTAGTATGGGAAGCTCTACAAGATGTCACCTTAATTATTTTAGAAGTTGCAGCCATAATATCACTAGGCCTTTCTTTCTATAGTCCTCCTGAGGGGGAGAATGCAGGCAAGTACTTAGTTTTAATACCAAATTAATATAGAGTCTGTGTAGATTCTTGTTTCAAGATTTAAGTTACAGAAAGAAATTGAATTTCTGGATTAGCCAAACTGCTTCAAAATACTTTTGTATATTTTGAATACCTTGCATTAAATCCAAATATTTGAGGAACAGATGATGAATTAAATCAGTAACTCCCATCAGTTCCCTTTCAGAATCAATTTTTTGTCATGTACATGTCACAAAATTTGTTTCACAGCAGGATTACAGGTGCAAAAATTGCATTTTAAAAATAAATAAGTGCAAACAAAGAGAAAATATTGGGATGTATCTGTGGTTGTTTGGACTAATGATGCTGCCACAAAGCCCCGAATTTCATGACATGTTGTGACAATAAATTCGGGTTGATTTCCATTCAGACTCCTATACCATCTTCCTTATAATAGCAGTGAGAAGACGGCATGGCCTGGTTGATGAGGGTTCTTGGTGTTAGGCGCTGCTTTCTTGAGACACCACTTCTTGTAAATGTCCTTTATGGAGTGAGCAATCATTCCCATGATTGCACTGGCTGAGTTCACAACTCTCCTGTCCCTTGAATTCATGTACTAATATTAACTCAGCTTTATAATTGGAAATTGAAGATTTGGTATGTCACTGAAGACTCTCATAAACTTCTACAGGTGTACCATGGAGAGCATTCTGGCTGGTTGCATCACTGCCTGGTATAGAGGTGCCAACTCTCAGGACAAGAATAAACTCCAGAGGGTTGTTAACTCAGCCTGCGACATCACAGGCACCAGACTTCACTCCATCGGGGACATTTACATGAGGTGGTGTCTTTAAAAAAGCAACCTCTGTCCTCCACCCCACCACCCAGGTTCACTCTGCTGCCATCGGGGAAAAGGTGCAGGAGACTAAAGACGAGTTCTCAGCCGCACAAGGACAGCTTCTTCCCCGCTGCCATCAGATTCCTGAATGATCAATGAACCACAGACACTGGCTTACTTTTCGTGCAGTATTATTGGTATTATTTTATTTTTTATAGTATTATTGTAAGATGGTTATAATACGACGCTGCTGCAAACACCGAATTTCATGACTTATTCTTGACAATAAATTCTGATTCTGAATAAAATATGGAATGTGAAAAAATAGAGTTCAAGTGGTGGCAGATGGAATTAAGTCAAGAAAACTGGGAAGAGAACTTCTGGGAAGATGTGGAGTACATTGATGTACAGGAAGACCTTGGGGGTCCAAGTGCATAGCTGGACAAAAGTGGCAACACAGGTGGATCGGGTATTGAAGCAGGCATTCAGGATGCTTGCCTTCACAAGTGAGGGTATTGCATATGAGATGAGATTTCAGCTGAACAAAACATTGGTTCAACTGCACTTGGCCTATTGTGATGGTTGCCACAATACAGGGAGAATGTGGTAGCCATAAGGTGTAGAAGAGACACACCAGGATGTTGACTAAAATGAGAGTTTGTGGTTATGAGGAGAAATTGGTCAGGCTGTGTTTATTTCCTCTGGAATGCAAGTGACTGAGGGGATGATTTGTGGAGGTTTAGAAAATAATGAAGAGTAGAAATGGGTTATATTCTTCCCCCCCCCCCCCCCCCACCCCCAAGATCAAGAGAGTCTAGAGCGAGGGGACTCGGCTTTAGATAAAATGGGGAGAAATTTGAAGCTGAACTAAAGAACCAGTTTTTCCAAACAGCGTGGTGAATATTTGGAACAACCTGCCAGAGGAAGACTTAAAGGCTGATACAATTACAACACCTAAGACGATTGGTTAAACACTTGGATAGGAAATGTGTCGGATGACAGCCCTCTGCAAGCAAATGGTATTAGCATGTACAGTATGAGCATCACAGGCCGCATTAAACAAACTGGGCCAGTTTCTATGCTTTGCATTTCTGATTTTGTGAGCAAGCTTTGGCTAAAGAGGGGAATTGAATCTGAAGGCAGCTTGGGCTAGAGTCCATAAGTTGGATGTACAAGGAAAAGGGAAGTTATCTTGGCCTTGGCTTTGGGAACTGAATACTTTT
Source organism: Narcine bancroftii (assembly GCF_036971445.1). NCBI lineage: Eukaryota > Metazoa > Chordata > Chondrichthyes > Torpediniformes > Narcinidae > Narcine > Narcine bancroftii. The sequence goes on along the minus strand of NC_091479.1, from coordinate 100,735,405 downwards.
AAAGTTGACGAACATCTTGCAAGATTAATACATTCGTCATCAGTTCTGTTAGAAGCAGTGGTCTATACTTAAAAGTTATCTGCTGTTCTAACTAAATCAGTATTCTATAAGCATCTCTTGACCTCTGCAATCAAGACTGAGTGAGTTGCAAAGCTCACCAAGAAATACCCCCAAGAAATGTAGGCAAATACTGCCAGTGGTTTCTATCATCTACCTTGTGCCAGGAGCTGGAGCAGGGTTCCAAGGGATTTGTCTTTTTGAAAAAACAATATTGATCAATTTGATCAGTCACTACAGTAAAACCCCTGTTATCCGGAATTCAAGCAACCTGCAGCCTCAAGCAACAGGCAAATAAATCATGGAAAATAATAGATAAAAAATACAGGTTTAGAATTGTCATACCTCGCTGTTAGTTGGCCCGTCACGCAAGAAGCAGACTCAAGCAACTGGAAAATACAAATCCAGCGTCGACCAAACCTCATAGGTGATGGATGCCAGGTGTTTTACTGTATTTTGACTGAAAGATGATATTCCATTGTCTTGAAATGCAAGCATTGACATTAAATCCAACCCAACAGGATGCTGGAAAGAATTCTCTCATGAGATGGTGCTGTAATGGAAAGAAACTTTCAACAATTTTCTTGTCAAATGTTCAATGTTGTTTAACTTTGACTCTGTTGTCAACTTTAATTGTAGGTATCTACACTAGAGCGCCATGTCCTCCTAATGCCTGAAGGTTTTCAGAAACAATTGTATTATTTTCTCTGTCATGTCTTTGACTATTCTCTGTGATGTTCCTGTAAACTTGGTCGTTGTTACATCTTAGTCAAGAATAACTGCTTACAAATGTTTATTTCTTTGAAGTAATTGACAGTTCAAATTAAATTGACTGTAAGTATCCCAAAGAATTTGAGCTATGGTGCCTGTTACCAAATGTTCCATTCAGAAAATATTCTTGAATTCTCATACATGGGAAGGATTCTTTGTTAATTGCTCCATTCACGACTGCTTGATGTTACCAATTTACAGATTGAACATAGTTCACTGCAGTTTTGTAACCTTTTCTGCTCTGCACTCACGTTTGTAATAAATAAATAATCTATAATCAAGCTGGTGAAATCTGCCATAGTTATAAAATGTACATGTGCAATGCCTGCCATCCTTCTAATTCTTGTAATTTTTTTTCTCTCTCTCCACAGCTTGTGGAAAAGTTACAGATAGCCATGGTGATGAAAATGAAGCAGAAGCTGGTTGGATCGAAGGAGTTGCTATTCTTGTTTCTGTTATTTGTGTGGTACTGGTCACAGCTTTCAATGACTGGAGTAAGGAAAAACAATTTAGAGGTCTACAAAACCGAATAGAACAAGAGCAGAAATTCACAGTGATAAGATCTGGCCAAGTTATCCAAATACCTGTGGCAGAATTGGTAGTTGGTGACATTGCTCAAGTTAAATATGGTAACTGAAATATTTACTTCTAATAGTCATGTCATCTGTTTTTGCTTTGGATTAATTTGAGAAAAAGTAATATTTACTTGAATATCTAAATTTACTAATGTTCTTACTGTATGTTATGGTCTTGTCATTTTGTCTCTTGTAACTGCTGAATGGCAGCAATAAGTAAAGAATAAGGTGGATTGATGGGCAATGATTTTTCTTAAATGGCAATAATAGGGAACTATTGGAGAGAATTTCAATTTTCTAACAGAAAGGGTTATTTTAAGTACTAGGTAGATTAATGGGGCTAAAGGTCAAGTCCCCTTGCCCTATGACCAACCTAAAATGCTGTGATCTTGAAGTACGTTGATTATGATTTTCCAAAATGCCATGGGTCCCAGAGAGTTGCAAGAAATTTAAGTCACAGGTCTAGCATTTCTATTTAAGTCACGGGTCAAGCAAAAAAAAAATATTCAAGTTGGGAAAATGTTGTCGTCCATTATAGAGGTAAAGCAGGTCGCTCAGAAGATGGTGAGACAACCAGAGTTGTAGTTTTAGACAAGAGAAATGTTTGACGAATTGGGTAGAGTTTGAGGATGTAATGAACAGAGTGGGCAAGGAGGAACAAGTCGATGCAGTGGATTGGAATTTCCAGAAGGAATTGATAAGTTTCATGTTTATGGTTGCAGCACAAGATGTGCTGACGTTGGAGAGGGTTCAGAGAAGGTTCACCAGGATAATTCCAGGGATGAAAGGGTTATCATATCAGGACCGTCTATCAGCACAGGTGAAATTGATTCTTGGATTATATTAGTTATATATGTGTTTCCTGATTCTCCCTCCAGTGTTGCAGCTTGTTTAATTATATTTTTTTTTAGATTAGGAAAAAGTGGCTTGGTAAATGTCTTCACTACTTCTGATATTTTAAATTTTGTGCTTTTCATTTCAAAGTAGCATTGAACTCGTGTATTGGAGAATGGGGAAATAATTGAACTATTTTGAATTAAACTAGAAGCAGATAGTTAAGTGACCAATTAAAATGAGAAATTTGTGGTTTTCTGTATTTCAGGTGACCTCCTACCTGCTGATGGTGTACTTATTCATGGAAATGATCTAAAGATTGATGAAAGCTCGTTGACTGGAGAGTCTGACCATGTGAAGAAACGCCTGGACAGAGACCCTCTGCTGTTGTCTGGTAAGGTGTACTGTCCTGCTGTTGGTTGGGTGAGCAGTCGATTCTCGACATGGTAGATCCAACCCATTCAGATATGTTACCTCAGAAACAAATTATAAAACTACTTTCTGAAGAGGTTAGTTGAGGCAGCATTGCGGAATAAAGCACAGTAAAAGCTTTGTTATCTACACCCTTTGATAACTGGCATTTCAAAGGGACTGCACTAAAAATTGGTGAGCTATTTATTGGTTAACTGGCACACTTAATTGTCCAATACTGTTCAAGTCTGACGTGCTGGATAATACAGCAAATAAAAATCAAACTGCTGGAGGAATTCCGCAGGTCAGGCGACCTACGTTGAGGCAGAGGGTTAGGGTTCTCAGGATCTGAAATCTCTTTGACCATAGAGGAGTTGTTCAAGTGAACAGGTGTGGACTCGAAGGGCCCACCTGGCCTGTTTCTGCACTGTAAACAGTTATATGGTTATAAGAGCAGAAATAGGCCATTCAGCCCATCGAGCCTGCCCCACCATTTAATCATGAGCTGATCCATTTTTCCACTCAGCCCCGCTACCCACACTTCTCCCTATATAAACCTTTGATGCCCTGGCTAATCAAGAACCTATTGATCTCTCTGCCTTAAATACACTGAATAACCTGGCCTCCACAATCACCTGTGGCAACAAATTCCACAGATTCACCAACTCTGTATTCTCATTGAAGGGAGCTAACACAATCACTGAGGTCGCTTTATCAGAAACTGTGGTTAAGTAATAAACTGTTGATTGCCTAGTTTTCTCTTCCAAGAAAAATTAATAAGGGATGGAGTGTTATGATTGATGAAGGAAAACATTCCAACATGAAATAGAATTATTGAAGTTGATTGGAATGAGGCTCTCCTGGTCTAGGTGAAAAGTAAATGCTTCAGATTATTGGGTATTTGTTTAACTGATCCAAGATCGCTGGATTGGAAAAGAGAAAACTGGAACTGCCAGAATCTGAAGATAATAAATCAGATCTGCAAAGTGAAAATATTTTAAAACACAAAATGAAAATGCCTTCCAAGTGTATAAATTTTGAAGTCCCCTGGATGACCAAGTGCTTCAGTCGAGCGTAAAATGCAAGAAATTTGAGCAACTGTTGGAGGAAAGCAAAGGGAAGAAAAACTTCACAGAAAAGCAAAAGTAAATTTCAAGTTCAGTTTGGAAAAACTGGCAATCAACATGAAAGTTTTTGCAAATAATGCAGAATGCAGTTAAAATAAAGATGTGTAACTTGTAAATCATTAAATGTCTTTGGTTGTTGTAAAGCTGTGGATTTCTAATCATTCCCATATATGAGTTGGAACGGTTGGCGTTGGCGTGCTTAACAGCACCAACATTCAGGACTGAAGTGGGATTTGAATCCTGTGCTGTCTGTAAGGAGTTTGTACGTTCTCCCCGTGTCTGCGTGGGTTTTCCATGGCGACTCTGGTTTCCTCCCACTGTTCAAAATGTACTGGGGGTGTAGGTTAATGAGTTAGGGAGCTGAAATGGCCTGTTACACTGCTGTATGTCTTAATTTTTTTAATTAAAAAAAAATACACTGCTCATAGAAAGATGCCATTATATTAACTAGATTCCTCATCTCTTAATTAATAGTTCTTTCTCCGAGGTATTCCTCTCCTGTGCTTAATTCCCCATTTTAGATTTCTTTCTCCCATCTTCCCTCTGGTACACATTGCACCTGTTGGCACAAGCAACATGTGTTCATGGAGGAATACAATGCTGAATTGTAACTTGAACCCCTGTGGCTTGATGTATGAGTATCCAACAGGAGTGCACATTGTGGGCAAAAAATTTGAATCTTGTAACAGCTGTTCCAAGAATTTGTGATGCCAGGTGGCAACAGACTTGGATCGCTGACAGCAGGAATGGGAATGAATTGGAGAAGTATATAGACTGCTTGAGAAAAAGCAGTACTTGATATTAGCAAAGACTTGTTTGTAGGTGTGGTATCATCTTCAGAAATGAAGCAGTTTCACTTGAGAAAAAGGCAAATTTGAGCCATTTCAATATTTCTCTTCAATTTGTAGAAGAGGTTAAAAATGAAAGTGAAATACTATTAGAAGCACTAACGAAAACTGGAGTTTTTGTGACATTCATGTGGATGTCCCTGGCTCCAATGCTCTCTACACAATGGAGGCAATTTAGAAGTTTTCTTCCGAGATACTAATTTTTCAAAATTTAAAATGTAGTTGGCATGGTTAAGTACAGCAGCTGTTACAGTGCCAGGGACATGGATTTGAATCCGGTACTGTCTGTAAGGGGTTTGTACATACTCCCCTTGACCGGCTGGAGTTTTGCCCAGGTGCTCCAGTTTCCTCCCACCCTCCATAACCTACAGTGTTGTGGTTTAAGTGGTTGTAATTGGGCACCATGTTGTTTCAATGGCCAGAATCAGCTTCTACCATATTGTAAATAAAATTTGAAAATTTAAAATTCCTTGAAAGCAGGAATTTTACCAAGGACTGCAAGGTGAAGAACCTTCCACCCTGTTCAATAAAGGAGAAAGGGATAAGCCAGGTAATTACAGATCTATTAGCCACAACAGTTTTTAAAAGTCAGACACATTAAAAGGCAAACAGTGTGGGCCAATAAAGTTATAGAAGATCATCGTGCTTGATCAACAAAATCCCATAATGCAAAGAATACAAATAGATGTTCATGGATGTCATGGATGCTTAAGCAAATATGGGTCTTTTATAAAGATCATGAAGCCCAAGGATCCTGAAAACAAAAGGCATATCTGGCTGATCGAAAGGGGCTCCATGGTACAGGTAGTAAGATCTGTGTTGGGATCTTGAAATAAATTTGGTCAGGAACACCAACTAATCAGAGTTTGCCATCAACTCCTGAGAAGGAATGAAGGTAGTTTTAGGAGAATTAACTGCCTTAAAGGATAATGGGAATAGTTTTCTAAAGAGAGTTGGGTGGTTCTTGCATAATCTGATAATTCTTTGTGTGACACTGACATCATTGTTGCCTGGATGTTCTGAGTCACATTCTGATTTATTGTCAGAGTACATACATAACATCACATACAACTGAGGGGCTTTTTCCTGCAGGTGAGGCAGAATTACCACTTATTGGTGGTGCAAAAAAAAAACCGACACAATGTACGCATGTAAACAAAAAGAAATGTGAGCAAACTGCAATAGAGAGGAAAAAACAAAGTGTAAAAGCAGAGAGTCCTTGAATGGATTTCTGATTGAGTTTGTTGTTGAGAAGTCTGATGGTGGAGGGGGAGCAGCTGTTCCTGAACCCGATGGTGCGAATCTTGTGGTACCTCGACCTCTTTCCCGATGGTAGCAGTGAGAACAGAGGGGGTGCTGGGTGGTGTGGATCCTTGATGATTGCTGCTGGTTTCCAACAGCAGCGTTCCCTGCAGATGTTCTTGATGGTGGGAAGGGTTTTGCCTGTGATGTCCTGAGCTGTGTCCACTAGCTTTTGCAGGGCTTTACGCTCGGGGGGTATTGGTGTCGCCATACCAGACTTCTATGCAGCAGGTCAGCACACTTTCCACCACACATCTGGAGAAATTTGTCAGGGTTTCTGGTGTCATAACCAAACCCCCGCAAACTCCTGAAGAAGTAGAGGCGCTGATGTGCTTTCTTCACAATCCATTAGTGTGTTGGGTCCAGGAAATATCCTCTGAGGTAGTGACTCCCAAGAACTTAAATTTCCTCATCCTCTCCACCTCTGATCCCCCCCAATGATCACTGGATCATACACTTCTGGATTTCCCTTCATGAAGTTAACCATCAACTCCGTGGTTTTGGTGACATGAGTGCGAGGTTGTTGTTGGTGCACCATTCGGCCAAGTTTTCAATCGCCCTCCTGTGTGCTGACGACAACCCATTACCATGGTAACTTCAGCAAATTTTTAAATGGTCTTGTTTTAGCACTGAGTCTCAGTTATAGCATTTAGGCAGCCCAATTTTTCTAATTGATAGCAAACTTTGTCAATCTAAAAATCAAATCCTTTGGAAGGAATTCTGCTCCCTCTTCAGCTGATAAATATTTTGAGGTGTAACATTCTGTGGTTTTAAATAGACCTGCAGTTAAACTGACAAGATTTCTGACACCCTGCATGAGGTTTAGCCGTGCAGCAACTATAGTTAAGGCTCAGGTACTCCTCACCCAGATGTACCCATTCAGATTTTGCTTTGAATTTTGCAAAACTCTATATTTTCTATCAGTCTGCTCAGCTTTGCAACCAAAGCCTTCATATTTAACCATCTTCATCTCCAACTTCCTGTTTGCCGTGAGCACATCTGCTCAGCCTCTGAATTCCATGCACATCAGCTGCTACGTATTTTCAAATCACACTGAATCTGCTGCCATCATTTGCTGCAGCTTAATTTTTGAATGGTATTCCTTAATTGACTATGCTAAATCAGTCATAGTCATTATTATTGTAATATGGTTAGCCACATCTGTTTATTCAGCTTCAGAGCCCTGCCTTTTGAGACTGATGTCCTGCCAGCTGTTACACCTCTGGTCTGGCCTCTATCAAATGCACGGTTGTCTTAAGTTACGCAAAGTTCCAGCTCCTGCTGCCTTGAGAAAGCAGCCAGCATCCCACCTTGGTCATAATCTCTTCACCCCTCCTGCATCAGGATGAAGATTTATTAGTTTAAGATTGCGCATGGCCAGATACAAAGACAGATTTATTCTTCCTATCAGACTCCTGAACTAATCCCCAAATAAAATTGTTAACTTTGCTCCAAGCCAAACACTTTCTCTCTGTAATTTTACACTTTCACTGGACAGTTTCCAAAGTAGCCTCTATTATCACATCTTTGGTTTATGGGACAATAAACTTGAACTTGAGTCATTGTTCTCAAATCTTATATTTGCCCTGTCCATGTCCAGTTGTATCTCATAATGATGTTTGCCCCTTTTACATTTGATCAGAGTTCAGATCCATGGGACTAGGCCAAAATGATAGTTCAGCACAGACTATCTGGGCCAAAGGGTCTTCGTTTTCTATGGCCATATGACCTATAGATTATGGCTGCCCATTGCTAGTAAATAACAGGCAGTGACAGACATTGAAATCATGGAAATCTTTGGACTTTTTGGTCGAAGTTCCTATCTTTGCCACTGAATCCACCTCCCTCCCTGATCTCACACTTGACTTCTCTTTGTTTAACCTCGGATTTTTAAAAAGAATTCTATAAAATATTCTTCCATGTCTCCATCTGATTTGATGTTTCTCATTCAATTTCTGTCTATCCCTATGGACTTCTTACATTGAAGGTGTACAAGTGCCTATATGCTCAAATAGTTGTGGAAAGATTGGTGATTCCAATTTGATCCTCTGTATTTAATTTTTTTGATGCTTAGGACTATATATTAATATGGACGACCCCATGTTATGTGAGCGGGGTGGGTTGCACTCATAGAAAATTGTCTGTATCTTATTTCCATCACGTCAAACTGCATCATGTGCACCTGCTTTGAGTAGCATCAGTTGAAAACACTCATTCAATGATTTTTACACAAATTCCATGAGAATTCCTTATCTCAAATTTGTGGATAGTGCTTTGTGAATTCTGTAAGGGTGAATTTTTGTTACCTGAGTGCCCATAGTGCAGGGGTTGCCTGTGGCCGTAAATGGAGGAATGTTGGGAAAGCATCACTTTGCACACCCCACTTAAATTGCCAATGAAGAGATATCAAATAGTTTGGTCAGAAAGTGGAGAATGGGGAAAATTGAAGTGAAAAACAAACGGAACTGATTAGTTTTTGTAAATGCCTTGGTTTAAGTAATTGGATAAACAAAATGGGGGTTAAATTAAAGATATGACATGAAGCAATCATACAATACAGTATCCAGCTCCTTTAGAGATTGGTAGAAACCAGATAAGTGTATTTCCCAGTTGCTTTAGATGGTGTATTGCATGATTGGCAAACTAATGGAACCTGTGCCAATTTTAAACTTCCATATTTTTTTCCTTCTGTGGAATGGCAAAGTATATGGGTGGGGACAGGGAGGGGTTTCCGTAGATGAGAGTTCATTAGTTTAAAATGCTGAATGGTAAAATGAAGATGATTACTTTCAATGCCAAAATGTTCTTGGATTTCCTCAATCTCCACATATTTTGTGAATTTTACAAGTGTTTGGTTCAAACAACTGAGGATGAATGTTATTGATTCTTCATCTTTTTAGCGTACCACCACTTGACACAGTTTTGAATATGCCTCTCCCTGGAGTATTCTAAGTAGATGCTATCCTTTAGAACAAAGGCATTTTTTAATCTGTTCTACCAAATGTACATATTACTTATTCCCATTGGCCTCTGAGATTAAATGCACATGTTATTTCAACTTTGGCAATAATCTGTGTCTATGAACAAGTTTAATCTTGGAGTTCAATCCCTTGGTACTTGCTACTTTTCCATAACTGATAAGAATTACAAGTACAATTAAAGGTTTATGTAATTCTGAAAACCCTGTGCCCTATGTAATGGAAGATTTAAACCGTATTTCTTACTTTTGCTTCTGCAAGGCTGAGAACTTGCCTGTTTTTTTAGAAAGTAGACACATCTGGTTTACACTATGAGGCCCAGGATGCATATTTAGTAGACACATCTAAATTCCACCATGGGGCCCAGGATGCAGTTGAATAGGAAGAGATGATAGATGATCTAATTTACACTTATGAGGCCCAGAGATGCAGTTTTCTTTTGTTGGTCCCAGACTGTCAGGAGACTTTGAAGATAATTAAACCATTTGTTCAAAGAGATAAGATCTGAAGTAAACAACTTTTGGGTAATATAAGCCATGGTCCCACTGCTGAAGAGAGACTCTCCAAGAGGTGGCAACATCTCTCAGCAAGAAGAAGAACTTCAAGATTCCAACCAACGTCCCGGTCCGGGGAGGTGGAGAAGCTGCTACCGGCGCCCAGATAACCTACTACAAGTGTGCAGTCATCGCCTCGCTTTGGCAGTTGGGACCAGTCCAGGCATTGATAAGTATAATTGGGAAGGGCTTGCATGTTATAGTGTGAATTCAGCTTTAGATTTAGTAATAAAGACTTGTATAAACTGAACTGCTCTCGATGTGTGTGTGTGTGTGTGTGTGTGTGTGTGTGTCTGTGTCTATTTTCTTTCGGTAGCTCAAACACTGTGACCAGTCTAAAACGATCAAAATGAAAGGTATAAGTTTACCCAAGACACCCTCCTATGCCATTGGTCAAACTATACAGGTGTACCCCTACTTATGATGGTATTACTTACAATTTTTAGAAGTTACAATGGTTCGAATCAGTACTTTTGATTTCCTGTTCCCGCACTTGCGATATGTGGTGCGTTACTCTCTCGCGATGCTGGGCAATGGCATTGTACAGCATACTTGCGACGCTGACTCAACCATTCTCGCAGTCTCTAGTGGTCACATGAACAAGTGAAATTGATGACTGATGGTTTCACATCCCCACCATCCAGCAATTAATTTTAGATCAATGCTTCAAACATTCTTCATGCCCAGTGTGCTTTGAGCTGTGTACGATGATGGTTTTTTCATCGTAAGTTGGGAGCAGGCTGAATTCTTGATGTTTGTTTTGTATTATTCTATTTTTTTGCGCTAGGTGTATGCCATTTGTATTTGTTTTGTTCTGTGTGTAGATTTGTATCAATGATGCATATTTGCATAACTGGACTGAACTCCCCTGTACAGTTCAGTATGTAAGAATTGCTTTCTGTATATAGGTCATTATATTAAGCATGGACCCCTGAGTTCATGTTTTGATTATTGAGGTAATAAAATCACTCGAGGCCTTCTTGCTTTGAACTAATGGCTTTCTAACAAGAGGGACACAATTCTAACAAGGATCTACTTTCAGGTACCCATGTAATGGAAGGCTCTGGGCGAATGGTTGTCACGGCTGTTGGTGTGAACTCTCAGACTGGGATCATCTTCACCTTACTGGGGTCTGGAGAAGAGGAGAAGAAGAGTAAGTACATAGCTTGCTGCCCAATTAATGGTAGAAAGACAATTATATGGATAAAATGTGAGAGGTTTGCCAAGGTTCTTTTGAATTGCCTATTGTTGAGTAATTTTTTTCAGTGCTAAGGAGCAGCTTTTTTCTTCTTGAACTTCAAATACCAAGTCTGTCAACTCTAATCCATATTAGTCAGGTAATTGCAGTCTTAATTTTATTGGTCCCCTGTGCAGTGTACTTCAGGTATGGTGATATACTTGTTCAGAAATCAAGCTCATTAGAAATCCATAGAAGGAATAATGCACAATCCCTTTCTGAAACTTGTACGCCAGATAATATCAGCTTGAGGATAAGCTTATCGATGCACATGGAAATTAATATGGACACTTCCCTCTATTGGAAGCCATTAAACGTCACACGTTTTTCAACCCAAAAAGCTGTAGCGATGGTTATTGTATACATTTACAGTGGATATGTTATTTGAGCTGGAATGGAGTTGAAGCATAAGGGCCACTGGAGGGTGATGACTTTTTGCGAACTGTTCCAAGAAGATCCTCTCCTTACATTATTGTATTTTTCAGTGACATCCTTTAATCAATAGTAAAAAGAAATGATCAGATGGTTACCTTAATGCATGAAATGGCTCCCGGCTTCTCTACCTCAAAACTGGTCCTAATTGAAAGTTACATTTTTTAAAGTGATGGAAACGTGAACGATACTGTGCAAAAGCAATTTTTCCTTTTGAGGTAGATATAAGATTGTATGTGACTGAATTGGGAAAAATTATATTTCCCCCACTTCCCTCCTCAGTGTTCAATGTTTAACCCCATGCGACTTGCAAGCAAGTTCCCTTGTGGTGAAATATTGACTGAATATTAATAGATAGAGCTTGACAATTTTATATTTAAAAAAATACAATTTGTTCAAACCTATTCCAGCATCTCAATTTAATTAATAGGTCTTGGAAATTAGTAACGAGCTTTCTGAACTTCAGGGCTGGACGGTTAGCGTAGCAATTAGTGCAACGCCATGACAGTGTGAGTGACCTGGGTTCAAATCCGACACTGTAAGGAGTTTGTCTTCTCCCATTGTCTGCGTGGGTTTTCCCCGGATGCTCTGGTTTCCTCCCACCCTTCAAAACATACAGGGGTTTGAAGGTTAATTGGGTGCAATTGGGCGGCACAGGCTCATGGCTGGAAGGGCCTGTTACTCTGCTGTATGTCTAAATTTTTAATTTAAAAAAAACTTCTCACTGGATATACATTTGCAAGGCAGGATATATTTACAGTATTCCATTCACTTTGAGGAATAAATCATAAATACCTATACAAAGGTCACTTCCCATTTGCACCATTAAATGACTTGTTGAATATGTCAGTACTGTATATCGATTCACTTGATACCTTTCCTGATACTTTTTTCCTTAGATAAGAAACAAGATGGAACTGTGGAAAATCGAAATAAAGGTAAATATTAAGCATATTAATAGCACCTGGAAATAATATTAGAGTTCAAAACGCACAAGAGACTGCAAATGCTGGAATCGGAAGCTAAACTGTGTGCTGGTGGAATTCAGCAGGTTGCATCAGTGAGAGAAAAAAATGGTCAGAATATTAAGAGCAGGACTTTGTTCTTAACGTGGAACATTGAGCAAAATATCAAGAAATGGGACAAAGTTTATACTTGGAATTTAAATAAAATGCTTTCTGTAAGACTTAGTAATATTGTCAAACTGGCAAAATTAATTGCTGGGAATTTTTGACCCATTTCCCTCTCCTGTCATAATATGAGTGGCTCCAGTGTGTCTCTCTATCATTTTTTTAAAAGTGTTAAAATGATGAGCTCAACTGCAGGGCCCCTTGCCCACTGTTGCCATAATTTCTTCTCTTGTCCCATGGTCTTCCTCCCTCCCACCATTCTTTTAAACCCACGTACTCTCCTTTGCCCTTCACCCCTAAGAAATGCTGTTCAGCGATGGCATATTCCTTTGAACAGCTCTGGGTGGCTGTTGACTTGGAGTTCAAAAAGCCAGCTTCAGTAGTTGACTTCCTGAGTAATGTCATGTGATTTGCATCAAATTTAATTGATGAAGGCAGACTTTCATGGTGAAAACTCCTTCCGCCACTGACTTGTTCAGTTTTGACATTGTCAGGGAAAAATAGAATTTACATATCTCCTGCGGATATTGATTCAAAGAAAGCTGCGTTGATGATCATCTGATCTATCGCCTCAATTTGGGACAAGAAAATCAAGGTTGAAGGTCTCAAGGGCCCTGCAAAGATCTTCTCAGGTGATGCCTCAGAAAACCTGAAAACCCCAATCAACTGGAGCTACAATGTCCATGAAATCCAATCAGCTTTGAGGACCCCAATGATGAGCACCTAAGAGGAGATCCTACTAGACAACAGGATAGATTTGATGAGAGGGTCTGTAATCCAGGATTTAAATGGCAAATATGCACATTCTAGGAATGGAAACTTCAGCATGCCGCTTGAATAAAAACACACCTCCAAAGGGCATTTTAAGGCCAAGATCCATCAGAGGATCTGTGGCCTAAAGAATAGTTGGATGGTGGCTGGATAGGGTGCAGGAGGTCCAGCAATCTGCCATTGCCTAGGATGTGTGTTGATGTTATCAAGGCTTTCTGTGGCTCAAACATCTGAGAGCCAAGGATGGAGTGAAATCGCCAAGGATGGAGTGAAATCGCCAAGGATGGAGTGAAATCGCCAAGGATGGAGTGAAATCGCCAAGGATGGAGTGAAATCGCCAAGGATGGAGTGAAATCGCCAAGGATGGAGTGAAATTGCCAAGGATGGAGTGAAATTGCCAAGGATGGAGTGAAATTGCCAAGGATGGAGTGAAATCGCCAAGGATGGAGTGAAATCGCCAAGGATGGAGTGAAATCGCCAAGGATGGAGTGAAATCGCCAAGGATGGAGTGAAATCGCCAAGGATGGAGTGAAATCGCCAAGGATGGAGTGAAATCGCCAAGGATGGAGTGAAATCGCCAAGGATGGAGTGAAATCGCCAAGGATGGAGTGAAATCGCCAAGGATGGAGTGAAATCGCCAAGGATGGAGTGAAATCGCCAAGGACAAGTAGTCAACACCTTGCATATCTCTCCACCATGCCAAAACCCTGCATTAACTTTATCTTGCAAGGAGAGCTGTTCTTTACCAGCCTTTCCTCTTGACTAATCTTTTCATCCTTGCTAATCTTTTTCTCATTCGATAATGGCAAAGTACAAGGTATCATGGCTGTTGAAAATGATTAAAATTGACAGTGGAAATGAGAGAGAAAATGCCCACTATTATCAGATGTGCGTAGCAGTTATTTTTCATTCCTATACTCTGGTAAAGGGAATACCATCACCCAGTGAAGTGGTGTAGTTCAAAGCTGCAGATCACCGCCACCTGGAGCACCATTTGGGATGACAAGCATGTACTTTTAAAGTCTTAAGTATTTTTGTTAACCAATAACAATAATTCCAGTCTATCTTGGTCAGGAGTTGATGAAGATCTTGCTTTTTTTTGTTTCAAGCTAAAGCTCGAGATGGTGCAGCGATGGAAATGCAGCCTTTGAAAGGTGATGAAACTGGCGACGATGGAAGTGAAAAAAATAAAAAAAATCTCCCCAAAAAAGAGAAGTCTGTACTTCAAGGAAAGCTCACAAAACTGGCCGTCCAAATTGGGAAAGCTGGTATGACCATTGCTTTCTATTTTACGGCATTTATTTCATTGTCTGTTTTATGACTGGGGGAAACTTCTGTGTAGAATTGTTGAGGTCATGATTATTTTATACTGTCTGAAGTGTCTCCTAAAAGCGAGTGTAGAAAGTTGTTTAAATGAAGTCCATTGTGGGTGAATACATCTGTTTTTAATAAATGGAATTAGTTTTCCTCCCCATCAGCATTCTAAAGTATGTTTCTCTCCAGCAATCTGATTAAACCTTCAATCTCGACACCCAACCCCTCCTCAAGGCATCGTCCTGTGCAAAAGCAGGAATTGCCACACCTGCCGTTTGATCTTTCCTCCCTTTTGTTGCTCTGGGCTCCATAGAGTTTCTCCTGTAATTCCAATGCAGCAGCAGGTATTTGCTGCTGGTGAATCATTTCCCCACCACCCTCCTGCCGAGTGTTGGGGAGACTTCAGATATCCAGCACCTGCCTTCTTTACAAATGGACCTTTGGCTGTTTGTCATTTTAATAGTTAAGGTGATAAAGGTTTAAATAATGCATGAAGACAGCAGCACATCCTATTACATCAAATGTTATTTGTCATTTGTGTTGTAACTCTCTTTTATTTTTCTTTCATAGGATTGGTGATGTCTGCTCTTACAGTTATAATTCTTGTTCTGTTTTTTGTGATTGATACCTTTTGGATCCAGCGCCTTCCCTGGTTGACTGAGTGCACACCAATTTACATCCAGTATTTGGTTAAATTTTTCATTATTGGTGTTACTGTACTGGTCGTGGCTGTACCTGAAGGTCTTCCCCTTGCAGTGACCATCTCGCTGGCTTACTCTGTGAAGGTACGCTTTAGAAATGCACAAACGCACCTTGGGCCTCGTACACACAAGTTGCTGTTTTGGTTTTTTGCTCCCTTTCCACTCTGTATTGATTGGTGTGACTTGTATTTAATTTGATCCATATCCAGCATTTTTTTTCTGGTCTCGTGAAAGCTTCAAATCTGATTCTTTATCAGAAAATGACTAGTTATTTGCGTAGCAATGTTTTTAGTCAGTTTCTGCTCAAGGCGAACATAGCCATGCCTTGCTTCAAGTCATTGCACAACAATCAGATCTTTCACTACAGTACAGGCCCTCAATCTACCAAAAAACTAAGCCCTTCTACCTCGTAAAGCCCCATTTTGAATTGATATTTTTCTTCCTTCCATTCATGGCCCACATACATTAGAGTTGGTCAGTGCATTTCCACAGACCACAATGACATGATAGAGGTGATTATTAGAAGCTGTGCATCTTTTCCCTTGGTCAAATCTAATGCCATCTTGTGTACGGGGCCATGTGCAGAAATTAGAACTGTTTGCGGTTGGATTCCTTGGGATATTTAGTGTAGTTTCCCCAGTCAACAGCAGTAAATGTGGACAGGTTAATACCTGATTGAGCTGCAGATGCTTTGAGTATATTCACGACGGAGATTGAAATATTTTTGGGTGCCTGGATTATAGTGGGCAATTGGGAAAGTTGAGTTGAGGGAGTTCATTAGTCTTACTCTAGATCCTGCTTTTATATTGTGCTAATCCAAATTAGGGGTGTGATTGTTCCTTAAAGATGGATAACATTAAGTATCAAATGGCACATGCTCTTGCATTATGGGTCATAATGACCACAAATTTCTCAATACAGAAAATGATGAAAGATAATAACTTAGTGAGACATCTGGATGCCTGTGAAACCATGGGGAATGCAACAGCTATTTGTTCAGACAAAACTGGTACCCTTACAATGAACAGAATGACTGTGGTTCAAGCATATATTGCTGGCAAATACTTCAAGAAAATTCCAGATCTGGATACTCTTCATGAGAATACTATGGACAAACTGATTGTAGGGATAGCTGTGAACTCTGCGTATACTACCAAGATACTGGTATGTTGATGAGCGCTTATTTTTCTCTTCTGACTCTCTGTTCCTTGAAGTGTAAAATACTAATTGCTTAGAATTAATGCCATGAAAATTCTTGCTGAAAGTGCGTGCAGTGTTTTGTTGCACAGTATTACACTGTCTTGAGATGTTTGTCTTTGAATTTCACAATATTTCAAACTAGTGGAACAAGGAGTGAATATTATTTGTTTCAAGGTAGTAATTTAGTTGAGGATTCAATCCCAGAGCAAATTCAATGACTTGCTAGACATGTAAATTGTATTCTGTAACAATCTCAAATCATGCATTTGACTTTTTATTTTGTTGCTTCATTTAAGAGTCATGTCCACTTTATTTTTACTTGATCTGGATCCAATCCTGTAAGATTGAGTATATCAAATGTAATATTTATCTAACTTCACAGCCACCCGAGAAAGAAGGTGGCTTGCCACGTCATTGTGGCAATAAGACGGAATGTGCCTTGTTGCAATTTGTATTGCAATTGAAGGAAGACTATCAGACAATTCGAAATGAAATTCCAGAAGAGAAAATGTTCAAAGTTTATACCTTCAATTCTGCACGAAAATCTATGAGTACGGTCCTGAAGAATCCTGATGGTGGTTATCAAATGTACAGCAAGGGTGCCTCTGAGATTGTGTTGAAGAAGTAAGTATAATTAACTAATAAATTCTGTCAGATTTCTGGAAGGAACTTGAATAAGACATTGATCCAGAGAAAACATTTTAACTATCGTTGATCGTAAAATTAAGTGCTATTTTGAATATGCAAACTGTACACTTCAGATGTTGCCTTGAATCATGGTGGGTCACTTTCAATCTATTTCCTGTTTTGCCATAATACAATCCATTAGTCAACTATTTGGAAGTCCTGATGGTTTGAGATCTGGCTCACCAGATTGTTACAATCCTTTCCAACAAGGTCCTGAGCTTCAGTGATGGCTTTTATGATGCACGGGGATCACTGTATTTCTACTGTTTAACATTTATTATATTTTTTAAAATTGTCTGATGATAGAAAAGCATAGTAATCCAGAAAACCTGTTGATCTGGAACCAAGGTTCCTAGCATGCCAGGTTAATCGAGTTATAGTCATTTATATTTCTGCAATAGAGATGCTTTTGTGATTAACTATTCTGGACCTTTTTCTTCAGCCTCATGCAATAAGATTAGTGTTGTGCAGGTTAAGTCTTCAGAATTATTGCAAATTATCAAGCTCCTATAACCCAAAAGCTCTAAAAGATTGTCTAAATGCTGGGCAGCGCCTGGAAATTCTGAAACCTGAGGATGTCACTACTTTAGAAGAGCCCATAGTATTTTGCTGTTTGACGAAGGACAAGTCCCAGCCTCCAGAAAATCAACACTTTGGGAATGTTGGTATAGTCTAAGTTTCAGAAATTCTAGTGTAAACTCAGCCATTCCCAATTTACTTAAATGTGCCACACGCTATCCACTGGATGAGCTTAATGGGTCAAACAGCATTAGTGGGAGAAAAATAATTTTCAACTTTGCAGACCAGATCCCTTCATCATTACTTAAATGTGCAATTCCTGTTGGTTCTTTTAATAAAATATTTGCACATTTTGCAATTCAGGATATTTTATTTACCAGGTTAGGAGACTTTTGTGACTTGGCGTGACGACTGATTTGTCAAAGGATGGTTTTATTTGGCTGGTATCAAATTTTGCAGAACAACTTTTCAAAATCGTCCCTCGTGGTCTCTCCATCCCTTTTCTGTTTTTAGTTTTGGCACCTACAGGCAGAGTTACGAATCATTCCCAAGTCTCTGTAGATTGCAATGATCTCAAGTTCCTAAATTTGACATCGGTTTTCCAACTGACATCCATGAGGAATGGGAGATGCTGGTTGATTGAGAATTTCTCTCAAGAAAAACTTTACATTGCACACTATTTCTATGCATGACCCTTTAAATCACTGAATGAAACGCCATCTTTTTAAATAGCAGTGTTTTACACTGCAATTTGGTATGAAATTGCTTCCTGTTATTTTTTGCAAATTGCATGAAAATATTTGTATGCTCAAATACTGGAGAAACAAGTTTACTGTATTTAGAATTCTGCCAATCTGTCGGCTATTATTAAATACCAGCTTAAATGGCAGTGTAAATACTGTATAAAAATGCCAATTGTATTTTCTGTACCTTAATGTTTGACTAAAGTACAGCACATCTTCCATATGACTATAGTTGAATTATGTGTTGAGAAAATTTTCAACTTTTATACCAGGTGTTCTAAAATTCTCGATGCAAAGGGCGAAGTCAAAGATTTGAAGCCGCGAGATCGTGACAGTTTGATTAAGGAAGTAATAGAACCAATGGCCTCTGAGGGACTCCGCACCATCTGCTTGGCATGGAGGGAATTTGATAATTCTGCTATAGACTGGGATAATGAAAACGAGATACTTGCTGACCTCACCTGTATTGCTGTAGTTGGAATTGAAGATCCTGTAAGACCAGAGGTAGGAGAACTGTAAACATGTTTAAATGAGGTGGAGATGGCATTGGGTTTTAGGAAAGTCTTTTATTAGGATGGGGATTACCCAAGTGTTCATTTTGAAAGTAGCTGCTGTTTAAATAGTGTCCTTTCAAAAATGAATCTGGGTGGAATTAATGTCGGGTCTTTAAGAGGTCCATCTAGGGTTTTATTCTGAACAACCTCAAAGCGTTGAAGTTGCTACTTTTTTTGCACGCATTGGTTTTGAATCCTTATTGCACTTCAATGGGAAAATAAAAACTTAAGCATGAAAGTTGAGGCATTATTCTCTCATTTATAAGAAGCTGATCTTGGGAATGGTGAACAAGAGCATTACTTGATTCTCTGATGTAAAAGAACATGAATTTATGCTTGGGATATTGAAGTCTGGCCAACACTGCTATTATTCCACAGACAAGTCTGGCAGCTGACTTGCAAAGGTCAATCTTTTGAAGGATTTTGGGAAATTCCAGTGACATTTTTGTGTGGAATATTTTTCAAATTTTATTCAATGGCATTCAAAATAGTCCTCAAATGTGTATATTGTTAAGTTGAACCAACTAGCCTCCAGTATTTGTAGTTTCAGCAAATTCTATGGCAAGAAAAATTGTTTCAGAATTCATTAGAAATAGAAACGGAAGTTTAACTACTTTTACGAAAACACATTGGAGGGGAAATTCGAAGTCATCTTAATCACTATGTCCAACCTTAATCAGGTTCATTACAAATCTGCATTTTCCAACTACCCAACTTTGAGTGGTTTGGATCTTTTTTCATTCTCTTATTAATTAAACAGATTTTGACAGGAAACTAGGTTTGATTCTCAAAGGAGTTGAGACAGTACCACTCCCAAATTGAAACAATTTGAAGATGCATGCAGAAAGTATGAATGCTAAGTGAATTTTCCCTCCAGTCTGATTATTATCAACAATATGCCTGAACAAAGCAACACTGTATTGTGCAAACAAAAGGAAAATAAATGGATAAGGAATGACAACCGGTGAATCAGAAGTCTGAAAATTTGTGACTAGAAATGGGTAATTCCCTGAACTTGCCATATAGACTAATTCTCCCTTTCATTGTCACGCCACTCTGTGCTTAGTCATTCTAAGACACTTAGTTCAACTGCTTTCTGTAATGAATCTTTAACTTTCTCGTTCAATGCATGCATGTTTTGAGATATGACTGTAAAGTTGAACATTTTTGATTGCATTGCTCACCTAAAGATGAGCACTCGGCGGCACAAGGTCAGCTTCTTTCCCGCTGCCATCAGATTACTGAACGATCAACACACTAAAGATGCTGCCTTACTCTGACTTGCTGTGCACGATTTTTATTTATTGTTGTAAGGTGGTTTATATTAATGCTTGCACTCTGACGCTGTTGCAAAACAATGAATTTTGTGACTTGTTCATGACAATAAATTCTAATTCTGCTACTCTTTAAATTATTGATAACGGTACATTAATGGAGGCTTCGTGAAAGGTTTTTTTTGCCATCGTCCATGGTAAACAGAAGACAATTTACACCCTCTGTACCAAAGTATTTCATGGTCTTTGTTAAGAGAAATTTAAAACGACCGTGTATGCTGGCATGTAGGACGATCCTCAAAATCGGGTATTCTTGTACATTGGGTCTAAAATCCGAACCTTGCCAGTGAAGTATCAGCACCACTGCTATCTTCCCGCTTGTCCTGTTAGTAATCAACAACATCTCAGTGCTCCCGCTTGGGGTCCATCCACCCAGTCCAACTGCTGACAACTCTGTGCAGGCTTTAAATGGCCTGTAACGGGAGCCGACAGTGGTTTATTTTAAAATATGATAATAAAATAAAAGCACTTACAGGGTAATTAGGTATTAAAATATTTTGATTTGCTTTTAACAGTATCCATTGGTCAGTGGTAAGTACTAGATTTGGGATCGTCTTGTACAAAGGGTGTCGCTCAAAATCTACATTTTACGTGGAAATTCTGGGGTCGTCCGATACACCATAAAAGACGATATATGATACTGACTGAGGAACAAATGTTGCCCAGGAGGACTTCCTATCCCTTGAAGTGGAGGTCTTAGTTCACTTTGACCATTGGCCTAACTCATTGAAACATATCCGTGGAATGGGGGTTGAGTTCTCAGTGGGTTGAACTGACGCGCACAATCCGATGGAAGCCTGTATTAGAGGTAAAACAACCTGCTCGTCGCTAAACTAAAAGAAGTTTAGTTTGTCACATTATACTTGGTACAATGAGAAGGGTACTGGTACTTCTGCAAGTGGTCTAACATTCATACAGCTGGAAAGAACAAGAGCACAATTACAGAGAGAAGGGTTGCAATGAAAAAAATCAGTTCTCGCCCAGGAAGGGCAGTATGAGATCACTGATGTGGGGTTCATGCAGGAGCATGATGGCTGTTGAATAGAAACTGTCTTTAAGCCTGTGGATGCCCAATTTCACACTTGGATTGGAAGGAGAAAAGATGTCTGGGGTAGGATGGGTCCTTCTCTTTGTTGGCTTCTTCAAGGTGAAGTTGTTGCTTCCTCCTACCTGCAGGTTCCAGATGCCATAAAGAAATGCCAGGGTGCTGGTATCACTGTGCGCATGGTTACTGGTGACAACATTAACACCGCTCGTGCAATTGCTACAAAATGTGGCATTTTACAGGCTGGTGATGACTTCCTGTGTTTGGAGGGTAAACAGTTCAACAAACGCATTCGCAACGCAAAAGGAGAGGTATGTTAACTCAAATGAAAATGTCAAAGTGTATTTTTTTTTGTACGTGATGCTAATTATTACAAAATAACAAATACTTAATCATTTCAGATTGAGCAAGAGCGTATTGACAGGATTTGGCCCAGGCTGCGTGTCCTTGCAAGATCTTCACCCACTGACAAACATACTTTAGTCAAAGGTAAATTGACATTGATTCAAGGTTTAATTTTTCTAAAGATATTTTTAAAAGATGAACATTGTGATGCTGAAGTAAAAACACAACGCTGGAGAAACTCACCAGGTCAAACAGTGCACTTTCTATGGCAAAGATAGAGATACATAACCAACGTTTCGGGCTTGAGCCCTTTGTGATTCTCAATGAGCTTTGTACTCCAGACATTATAATAAATCAGCACATTTGCTTCCATTGACATCAGGTTCAACAACCTCCATTTTTATTGGGCACTTTATTGTTCATAAAAGTTGAATGGTATTTCACTGATGTATAATCGGATATTGTGGCTTTAAAAACCTATTGAGGGACCTGATTTGTCAAAGGAGGAAAGTTTTTGAAGGGAGTGCTAAGCAGCTAAAAATGTCACGTCTTGGTCACGTCTTGTAATGGGATGAGCCTGACATGAATGGGATGGAAATGAATGCCAATTCTCAATAGTGAGGAGCTTCTAACAGATGTTGCAGATTTCTCAAATGAAAATCCATCAAGAAGCAAAATGAGTCAGCATTTGATTGAAGAGTGTTTTGGTGTGAAATGTGCACACCCAGTATTCAAAAATCGGACAGATAGTTGATGATGGAAGAATTCTGAAAAATGGTGAGAGCAGCAGTGGAAAAAGTGACAAGCCATTTGCTGGCGAAGCTGAAGAATAAGGGATGAAGACATCCTCCTGTTGTATTAACGTAGACTGAAAAATTTCCAACAGTGGATAGAAAAATCTTGCTGCATTTGTGGGAAATAGGGTATACTCATTATAAATAGAATATTGTTCAGATCAAGCAGCATCTGTCACCAGGGAAATGGTTAGCATTTCCGGTGAAAGATATTTCATTAAAATTAGGGAATGTTTTAAATTGCAGATGGTGTAGAGAACAATGACAGGTTGGAGACCCAAAGGTGAAGGGGTGCTGAAGGTTTTTTTTATTGCCATTGATTTCTCCGAGGAAAAGCAGGAGAAAAATGAGGACCGAGAAAGAATGTCAGAGTTGAGGTGCATTTTAATTTTCTGGGTCTTATGGTCATCAGATTCATGAATTCCATTTTGAAGAAATGGACTGAACTTCTGCAGAAGTGAATATATTTAATTTGTTTACATGTTCAGAGGAACTTCTAGATTCTCTGAAAATTATTGTGAATTTAAGAACAAGACTGCCACCTGGTGTAAAATATTCCAAGTACACAATTTCAAATGTAATGCCTCGTTGACTCAAAGGCCAAGCAAGTTAAGGACGGTGTGACTAAAGGGAAGACACATAACTGAGTGAATTTTGACATTTTCAATCATTAGCTTTTTTATTCATTTAGGGTCGAAGTTGTTTTCACTGCAATGCAGAAAGGTTAAGTAATTAATATATTTCCTCTAAGCTGCATTTACAGGGCAGTTTTTATTCACAGTTTCTTAAATAGAAATGTTTGTGTGTATGGAATAGAGTACGATAAATTGGATAGCGTTTCAGAAAGCCAGCACTGGTCTTAAAGGCCTTGGTCATACAATTGTTGAATATTGAAAGCCCCAGTACCTTAGTGTGCAAGAAAAGACGTGATTAGTTGCACAGAATGCTGACAGTATGTGTAAAAGATTCCACACACCCTAAGACTGGGTGAGGTATAGTTAACATGGTTCTAGATTTTTTTTTACTACTGCCATTGATCATTTTCTGTTTGCTTTATCTTCTATATTTTTGGGTAAATGCTTTGGAATGCAAATGGTTATAGAAATGGAATGGTTTTCTTGGTTTGTGTTTAATGACAACTGATTGTTGAAACCTTGTGCAGCTGACGTTGGAGGATATAGCTGCATCTCACCCAAATAACAGCATGTAGCCATGGAAAATGAGCCCATTCGACTTTCCTTGTTCGCTCTAATGGGAATTTAAAACGTTGATTTTTTTTTCAAATCTATTTTGCACAGGAATAAATCAAAACACATTGTAGAATCTAAGATGGGGTGGAGATAAAGTGGAAACACTTGGATAAACTTTAGAAGTGCTTGGAGCTGGCACCCCCCCCCCCCCCCCCCCCCCCCCGGTTTGAGACTTTTTGGGTGATGTTCAATCATTTTCACAAAATTAAACATGCCTTTATTTTCAATTCAAGGCATCCTCGATAGTAATGCATTGGACCGAAGACAGGTGGTAGCAGTCACTGGCGATGGTACTAATGACGGCCCAGCCCTGAAGAAAGCTGATGTTGGATTTGCCATGGTATGCTCTTGTGAAAAATGTTGTGCATTTATGTTGCATTGTGGTTTTGATTTGAATGTTTACCTAAGGTATCTTTAAAATGCAAAATCCTTTTTAGAAAGGTTTTAAATCCTGGGCAGTGCCGTTAGCGCAATGCTGTTATGGCGCCAGCAACTGTGTTTTCAGTCTGGCGTTGTCTGCAAGGACTTTTGCGTTCTCCCCATGACTGACGGGTTTGCTCCGGTTTCACTCCCTCCCTTCAAAAACATACCGGGATTGAAGGTCAATTGGATGTAATGGGTAGCACGGGCTCGAGGGGAAAGAGCCTGTTTCCATGCTGCATGTCCAAATTTAAACGCAAGAGACTGTTTCTTTAAAACTTTAATTGAATTCCTGAGGTAATTTTGTTGAAAATCCCAGTATATAACAAGGTGTGTGTTACCTTCCCTCCCAGGGTATTGCTGGAACCGATGTGGCCAAAGAGGCCTCAGATATCATTCTAACTGATGATAACTTCACAAGCATTGTCAAGGCAGTGATGTGGGGCAGAAATGTATATGACAGTATTTCAAAGTTTCTCCAGTTTCAACTTACCGTCAATGTTGTGGCGGTGATTGTGGCATTCACTGGTGCTTGTATTACACAGGTGCGTGGAAACAGTTTTTATGTAACTATACTCCAAACCTTTCAAGACTCTTAAAAGATTGAAGGTTCTATTGATTGCACTTATGCTGCAATTTAATCTATCTGTTGCAAGTCTTCTCCACCAGCTTTCATCCATTTTCTCTTGGTCCTCACCCTTGTATTTCACACATTCCCTTTGTTCTCCCCCTCTTGAGCACCCCTCCCTCCCACACAGTTTTTCCCAGATCTGATGAAGTAAAATAGACATGGAATATGGACGGACTTTCTTCACTGATGCCGCCCTGCCTGAAGATCTCCAGTGTTGTGTTGGTTTTTGTTTTTATCTTCCTATTCAACTTTTTGCAGTTGCCACTTAAAATTTAGATATGTCAAGTGCTACTCCTCGGCATGTCCTTCAGCCCTCAATGAACTAGGGTTGCTTCAATTACTTGATTATAATGGTAAAGTGAGTGAAATGTTGCCTTGTGAGATTACAGTTAGTGGTGGAATACGGTTCTTTTGAGGGTCACAGCACTTCATGAAAGCCCAGTTTTGACCCAATCCCATTTTTCAGGGGTTATGGCGTACAACTCGATATCCAAAAGTATAAATATGAAACCATTTATCAAGAACTGGACAGTCACCATCAAGACCACATTTGCCTAGATATAAAAAAAAACCCAAACTGATCAGACTACTTTTTTTTCCCCAAACTCAATCTACTCATTGCTGTAAAGCAGTGGTTTTCAAACATTTTCTTTCCACTCACATGCATCCTTAAGTATTCCCTATGCCATAGATGGGCTATAATTAGTAAGGGATTCCTTAAAGTGGTACGTGAGTGGAAAGAAGAAGTTTGAAAACTACTGTTTTAATCGTCCCTCATTGACTCGTTATGTGCACAGTTTCATAACTCCAAAGGAAATGGGCCAATGACAACTTTTCTCAGCAAAATATTTCAGTAACAATTGGATCTAGAGCAGTGGTTCTCAACCTTCCCTTCTCACCCACAGACCACCTTAAGTAATCCCTTACTAATCGCTGAGCACCTATGACAGGGATTATTTAAAGTTGTATGTGAGTGGAAAGAAAAAATTTTGAAAACCTCTGCTGTATAAGTAACAATTTCAAGCATGATATTGATCTGGCAATGAGACAAAGTATTGATCAATTGCAGGGTATTTTGGTAAGCAAATGATATTGGCCCAAATAAAAGGCTAAAGCTAAGTTGTCCTGAGACGATTCTGAATGCTTTATCAGAATGTGTAGCTGATCTGATCCTGACACATTGCCATAGTCAGAGATGATCAATATTTAAATTATCTTTAGTGATTTGTCTAGGTGATCCCAACAATGACATAAATTTAATCCATCTGAG